>NC_136796.1:14745258-15145258 GCF_951216825.1 Electrona antarctica | reverse complement strand
TCAGTCCTGATAGAACGTTTACACGCTAATGAAAATATGATCCGTTGTGACGTCAGACAAGTTTGCTTCTGTTGGACTCCTACAGAAATCTGAGAGACAGCTGAACATTTGTCTCTCTTTAATAGCTTATAGCTGTAGGGAGGATTCTCTTTCAGTATTATAAGTACTTGTACTGTGCTGGAAGCGTTGCACGATTTATTGTACGTAATGAAACGGAGCACACATTAAAGCACACATTAAAAAAAGCATGAACAGAAGGCAAATTTATGTCTACAGCACATTTCATACACAAAGTTCAAGGTGCTTTACATAAGGCATAACATATTTTAATGCAAATATACAGAAATAAAATTATTGCGACCGCAGTTAACTATGAAATCGAGCATTTCCCGTCAGTTGGTCACGCCCCATATATGGTCATGCCTCGTGACATCACGTGATGTCATCAATATTAAGCCCATATATGGAGATCCCTGATGTCATCAATATTGGCCAGCAACTCTACATCTCACCTCAAACCCTTAGATTTCCATATATGGAGCTTACCTGTTCTGACATTCCACATGTTGATCCTTCCCCATCCATCCTTCCTCTTTGATGTCTCCCTTTTGACTGATACCTGTCCATTTAAACTCTAGACTGGCCTGCCCCAAAGTTATCTGTTAATTAATGCCCGGCCCTACCTGGGCCCTCATCAAACCCTGTACACTCAAGACACTTCCCCCGCTGCCACCCCTTAGATCTCCATATATGGAGCTGACCTGTTCTGACATTCCACATGTTGATCTGACCTCATCAAGTCCTGTACACTCAAGACATGCTCCATATATGGCCAGTACAGAATTCATTCCATATGTTGACCCCCCCATGCCAAAGCGCCAGCGCTCGCCCATCAGTCTGCTGTCATCCAGGCGGATACGTGCACGCAACCTCGCCCTTGAGGGCGAGGTCGCTTCTCGCCCTCAGGCGTCTTACTGGTAATATAATTATATAAGATAAAAAAATAAGACCTGTCTGAGGTGAGTGGTGCAACAGCGCCCCCTGTTGGTACCCTAAACAGACAGACAGACATACATAGGGACAGACATTGCTGATCCTTGAAGTGGTTGCACCACTGAAAAAATATTTGGCTGTAAGCTGAAATATTTTTTCTTAAAAAAAATGGGGGGGAAAGTTATTTTCTTTTTTACCCTTGATTTAAAATATACAGAGTTGGCCCAAGCCTCAGATGCTCTGAAAGTTTGTTCCAACTTTGTGGCATAATAATAACTAAACGCTGCCTCACCACGTTTTGTTTTAACTCTGGGAATTGCTAGTAAACCCTTCTCGGATAACCTGAGACTTCTCCAGGGTTCATAACATCATAGCATGTGAGAGAGATATGTTTAGGCCCGAAACCATTGATTTATTTAAAGATGATTGCTAATATTCACTCACTGCTGGAAGCCACCAGACTCACTGTACTGGAAGCCAGAAATCTGAGAATTGGTGTAATGTGTTTTCTTAGTTCTTCTAGTTACAGTAGAACTCCAGCAGCTGCATTCTGAGTTTTAGAAATCTGATAGCCTTTTGGGTGAGATCTGGGAGAAGTAGTCTAATCAGCTATACAGCATGGATATAATATTCTAAGTTTAATCATAAATCATTGATATATTTTTAAGACGATAATAGGCTGATTTTGTTATTGACTAATTGATGTGGCGCTATTAAAATCCACAAATCCAGAATTACAACACGATTTCTGGCTCTGCCTTTAACCAATTAACCCATTTTGGGCGGGAACCCCTTTTGGTGTTAGCGTTATGTAATGCTTTAGCTATTGAAAAACGACGAAAGAACGACTGACATAGAAACATAGCTTTTTCAGAAAACTGTCAGGATATAGAAGAGATTTTTAGAATCTGATCCCAGGTCAAAATGGACAGGGAGTCAAGGTGAGAATGACCTTTCAGCCTTTCTTCCTTGGAACTTCATACACTGATCCATTGGAACTTCATACACTGATCCATTGGAACTTCATACACTGATCCATTGGAACTTCATACACTGATCCATTGGAACTTCATACACTAATACATTGGAACTTCATACACTAATCCATTGGAACTTCATACACTGATCCATTGGAACTTCATACACTGATCCATTGGAACTTCATACACTGATCCATTGGAACTTCATACACTGATCCATTGGAACTTCATACACTAATCCATTGGAACTTCATACACTAATCCATTGGAACTTCATACACTGATCCATTGTAACTTCATACACTGATCCATTGGAACTTCATACACTAATCCATTGGAACTTCATACACTGATCCATTGGAACTTCATACACTGATCCATTGGAACTTCATACACTGATCCATTGGAACTTCATACACTGATCCATTGGAACTTCATACACTGATCCATTGGAACTTCATACACTGATCCATTGGAACTTCATACACTAATCCATTGGAACTTCATACACTGATCCATTGGAACTTCATACACTGATCCATTGGAACTTCATACACTGATCCATTGGAACTTCATACACTGATCCATTGGAACTTCATACACTAATCCATTGGAACTTCATACACTGATCCATTGGAACTTCATACACTAATCCATTGGAACTTCATACACTGATCCATTGGAACTTCATACACTGATCCATTCACAAGTTGTTCTTGTCTGATCACTTTACAAAGTGAGCACTGAGCAGAACAACATCTTTATGTATTGGGTTCCTAGTGCAGAACAAAAATGATTGAAAAAGTGTCGGGAATGACTGAATGAACTCTCATTCATTCTTTTAGAATGACTGAATGAACTCTCATTCATTCTTTTAGAATGACTGAATGAACTCTCATTCATTCTTTTAGAATGACTGAATGAACTCTCATTCATTCTTTTAGAATGACTGAATGAACTCTCATTCATTCTTTTAGAATGACTGAATGAACTCTCATTCATTCTTTTAGAATGACTGAATGAACTCTCATTCATTCTTTTAGAATGACTGAATGAACTCTCATTCATTCTTTTAGAATGACTGAATTAACTCTCATTCATTCTTTTAGAATGACTGAATTAACTCTCATTCAATCTTTTAGAATGACTGAATGAACTCTCATGAACTCTCATTCATTCTTTTAGAATGACTGAATGAACTCTCATTCATTCTTTTAGAATGACTGAATGAACTCTCATTCATTCTTTTAGAATGACTGAATTAACTCTCATTCATTCTTTTAGAATGACTGAATGAACTCTCATTCATTCTTTTAGAATGACTGAATGAACTCTCATTCATTCTTTTAGAATGACTGAATGAACTCTCATTAATTATTTTAGAATGACTGAATGAACTCTCATTCATTCTTTTAGAATGACTGAATGAACTCTCATGAACTCTCATTCATTCTTTTAGAATGACTGAATGAACTCTCATTCATTCTTTTAGAATGACTGAATGAACTCTCATTCATTCTTTTAGAATGACTGAATGAACTCTCATTCATTCTTTTAGAATGACTGAATGAACTCTCATTCATTCTTTTAGAATGACTGAATGAACTCTCATTCATTCTTTTAGAATGACTGAATGAACTCTCATTAATTATTTTAGAATGACTGAATGAACTCTCATTCATTCTTTTAGAATGACTGAATGAACTCTCATGAACTCTCATTCATTCTTTTAGAATGACTGAATGAACTCTCATTCATTCTTTTAGAATGACTGAATGAACTCTCATTCATTCTTTTAGAATGACTGAATGAACTCTCATTCATTATTTTAGAATGACTGAATGAACTCTCATTCATTCTTTTAATTTGACACAGCATTTTAACTGGTGATGGCATATACTGTACATTCATGTTTCTCTTAGAATACATGTATCCCGAGATGTTGTTTATTTGTTTTTACGTCCGGAGACTCCTGTCCACGACAGGTTTCAGACGCGCCTCCTCCCCAGGAGACTTGGCTCAGATCTGAAGTTCTGAACCCATTTGATTTGGCGTTGGGAACCCAATGTTTACCAGAAATGTAGCATAATTTTATATTCCTCATGGCTGTCTTCTTGGGTACATTTCTAAAATGTAAAAAAAGCCAGGTACTGTATGTACTTTTGTCTTATAGAATGTTAAAGAAAATAAATGTATACCGACAATGTTGCCAGTTTGTCCGTTGGCCAGCCGGGATACATATGTGGGTCCAGAGAGTTGTCTTTACCACTATACCGTCGTCACACCTCATAACGTCTCCACCCTCACACACAAGCCTGCTGTGTGTGTGTGTGTGTGTGTGTGTGTGTGTGTGTGTGTGTGTGTGTGTGTGTGTGTGTGTGTGTGTGTGTGTGTGTGTGTGTGTGTGTGTGTGTGTGTGTGTGTGTGTGTGTGTGTGTGTGTGTGTGTGTGTGTGTGTGTGTGTGTGTGTGTGTGTGTGTGTGTGGTCTCTAAAAATGTCTGTCGGTTCCCAGTAGCTTTGAAATTTGAATTAATATGCTTTTCGACGGTACTCTTAAATTCCAGTGTATTTACAAGAGCAACTGTCGGAGTTCTATAATTCACTTAGTCACACATGCATTAACTTGCTCTCCCACACACACACACGCACACACGCACATACGCAACCTTGCCACACAAACGCGACCATCCACATCTCTCTCTCTCTCTCTTTCTCTCTCTGCTATTATTTGTCTGTAGTCCTGTGATAAAGTCAAAACATGTGCGTGTTTGATTTTTCTCTCCTAACAGGCCCCAGGGGAGGAGGCCTGGTGAGAGAGGTTTAGCAAATGGACTGTTTGGTGGTGATGGAAGAGGAAAGACTAATGACGTTTAGCCCTCTCTACTAGTCTGGGTTTCACTTTAGCATCTGTGTTTCAGTGATGTGTTTAATTGAGAAGTGTGTGTGTGTGTGTGTGTGTGTGTGTGTGTGTGTGTGTGTGTGTGTGTGTGTGTGTGTGTGTGTGTGTGTGTGTGTGTGTGTGTGTGTGTGTGTGTGTGTGTGTGTGTGTGTGTGTGTGTGTGTGTGTGTGTGTGTGTGTGTGTGTGTGTGTGACTGTGCATGCGTGCGCGCGTGTGTGCGTGCGTGCGTGCGTGCGTGTGTTCGCAGGTCATATACAGTATTTGGCGCATGTTTGTCTGCATAATGTTTGCATATGTGTGCATGTGAAAATGTTCAACATCTCAAAAGTATTGTGTGATAAACTACCAACTTGAAATAATTTCAATAAACTAACAAAGAGATCCAAGACACTGACAATCATTATTTGGCACGTACGCACACAGGCAACGCCAGGCAGGCGTGTGTGGACACACACATGCGGACACACACACACACACACACACACACACACACACACACACACACACACACACACACACACACACACACACACACACACACACACACACACACACACACACACAGCAAGCTGTGCTTAAGCTGCAGTCAGAAATATCCGGTATCGTTAAAGCCTCAAGTTACGGACACATGGACTTTAGTTTGACATTTGAGGTAAACCAGACTGAACTGTGGTCAGACATTAGTGGTCAAACCCTGCCAACCCTGCCAAACCCTGCCAAAAGATGCACGAGAAAGACACACGCGTGTGCGCGTACACACATGCATACGCCCGTACTGTACAAAATGAGTTGACACTGGAAATGGCTGTCCCCAGGTCGCTCGCACGCACGCACGCACGCACGCACGCACGCACGCACGCACGCACGCACGCACGCACGCACGCACGCACGCACGCACGCACGCACGCACGCACACACACACACACACACACACACACACACACACACACACACACATAATATGTACACACAACAAACTATCTGTCAAAGCTTTTGACAGAACCCCTTTGCAATGTGGCTGTCAACTTCAATTATTATAGAAGTTCAAGGCACACTCCTGTTATTTGCCGTCCAATGCTCGAATACGTGCAAGTGAACTGAAAGGCAGTCACATGCATCGATGCACACACACACACACACACACACACACACACACACACACACACATTCTTCTCTCCGTCAGTCGCACACACTATTTGTCTGCATGGTCTTTGTCTGGAGTAGTTTGTGGTTTGTCACACCCTTGTGTTATCTGCTGCCCAAGCACTCACATTACAGCCAGACCCGTTATATTGGTTTGGCTGATATGGCAGCCACAGTTTGACTGTTTTGACGTCATCCGTATTGGCAATTATGCAGTCGATGTGATCCAATTTTGAAACCACTTTCAACCTGCCGGGCAAATGTCATTATAGGCTTTCAAAAATAGCAGAACTACAAACTCACAACACGTCGCAAATCGTCCCCCCCCATCATTGCTTAGAAATCATTGCACTTTCTGACAAAATATCCGTCAAAACATCCGATTTGTTTGGGACAGTGACTTAGGGACTCTCCAGGACTCTCTGAGTTGGCATCCAGCCCAAAACTTTGGCTTCACTGTCAGGCGCTCTAACTCACACGCGAGAAAAGATGCACAAATGTTTACACACGCAGTAATTCACTAAGTCACACTCATTTACATAACTTTCTCTCTCAGTCACACTCTGTTAGTCTGGCTCAAATACTTTGTGGTTCATCCCACATATGGTCCAATTAGGTTTTGGCTCATCGTGCATGTGTTCTTGGTTTCTCATGCATTTTAAGCCTCTTTACTTCCCCATAGAGACCCTGAGTGTTGATGGGCCTGTAGAGGGAGACTAACATTATAGTCTTAGAGCTGATACTTAGAAAGGATAATAAAACTGATTGGCCCTGGTCATTACACCTGGCTGAGACAACCGTAGACTGACTTTGAGGTGGTTATAGAGACCATGAACATAATATATTTACTTCTTCTTTTTTTTTTAAACTTCTTACATTTATTTTAATTTCTTGTAAATTATGTAAGGTGTCCCATGTGAGCAACTCCCCAGGTTTATGTTCAATCTGTGCTGATTCAATTTAGATTTGGATTCAAATACAATAGATCTTTGAGCATGTACATAGTGTTTTCTATCTTAGGGTAGCCCAAGAAAGCATGTGTATTTGGCCTAGTATCCAGGGGTCGGGTCGGGCAACTAAGTTCATAGCAAAGGAGTATGGCTGATAATAAAGTTGATTGGCCTTTCAACCCCTGACTAGCAGGCCTGAAATCACCACAGCCTCTCCGTCTCACGCTATAGGCTATATCCCAAAAACAAAGCAAACACATTTGACATGTTCAAAACATCCCTTTTCAGGGCTGACCCTGCCATGTGCAATGATCAACTTAGATCAGTACGGTTCACAACCATTTTTTAAATCTCTAGACCGCTAGCATATTTAAATCAATCCTTAAGGACCACCCCACCCCTTTTCAACTCCTCTTCCTATAATTGGTCCTCACTAATGTTCATGATAAAATACCACAATTTTTTGTCTCATAGGAGGGCTGTGGGCAGTTCAGAAACCTGTCCACCAGTGACATCGTCAACGGGGAATCCATGCTAATAGAAACTGCAGGCTTTCTTTTCCTGAAAAGTTGCAATGCGATAATGGAAGCCATCGGTCTCACGATAATACAAATCTTAATATATTTTAAAACAAATCTTGTTTAAAAAGAAATCTGCCTAACGATGATGTCACTGGTGGACGGGTGTCTGAACTGCCCACAGCCCTCCTATGAGACAAAGACTGAGTAGAAAAAATTGGTTGTGTTTATCATGAACATTAGTGAGGACCAATTATATGAAGAGATGTTAAAAAGTGGTGAAGTGGTCCTTTAAGGACCACCCCACCAAACCTCCCCGCATCTATATAGTATATAGTATAACTACTGTATGAGAAGGCATAACATTTTATTTATTCTTTTTTTGGGGTCATACTTTTTTGGGTCATTACTTCATGTCAAGCTTTTTTCCGCCCACTACACTATGCCTATAAAAATAAATACATTTGATGGACTTTTATTGGATATTATTTAAACCTATTTTTGATACATTCAAGAAAGGTACACTATATTTTTTGCAAACATTTTAATACAAATTAAATCATGGATCTCAAATAATGAGACCATGAACTCCTGTTCTATGGACCACGTACTGTCCACTGGTTGAAAAACAGTGGCTTTAGATGACCTCTAGTCCTCAGTCTGATCCTCACCCTAAACTCCTATACTTGATCTTTAACCTCCGGCTGTGATCAGCAGACAGAGAATGCAGACTTCTCTTTGGTTCAATAGGATCAGCAAGTCCTGTAAAAAGTGACCCTCTCTCTCTCTCTCTCAACGACCAGTCAGTCATCTATCCATCCATGCATCATTCATGCCTCTATTTGCAGTGGTGGAAAGTAACTAATTACATTTACTTAAGTACAATTTTGAGGTAGGCCTACTTTTACTTTATTTCTAAATTTCAGTAATTTTGCTTCTACTCCACTCAGAGGCAAAAATTATACTTTTACTCCACTACAATTATTTGAAAACTTTAGTTACTTGTTACGTTGTAGATTTTGATTATTATTAGGCTACAAAACATACTATATAGGCCTACATTTCAGCCATTTGAAAATAGCAGATCTACAAGATGCTCACAATGCGTGACCTGCTGAGGTGCTCCTTAATCGACCGCACGCTACACCTGTGAATAACTGAAAACATCTCTGTTGGTTCCAGTATCGACCGGCGAATAGAGGAAGAGACAAGGTCTGTGAAATAAACCTGAAAACAGATGTACATCGATCATCATCAGCATGTGAGCAGCACGGTGAATGAAAGACACGTCCAGTTAACTCTACTGTACAGACTGACAAGAAAATGTGAAGCAGAGAACATGATAAACTAGATACAGTGCCATTTCTTCTTACGCCTCGGATGGCAATTGGATGATTTGAGGCATTTGGTTAAAAAAACGTGTTTTTCAAAAATCCACCTGTTGGTGGCGCTATAACAGGCCAATGTGAAAAGGGTGGGATGTATTCCTCAGACTAGTAGGAAAGTCCGTGAAAGATTTCACCTAAATTGCATGCTGCGTTCATGATTTGAGGCTTTTTATTCCAAACGCTCCAATCCTGCAAACTTTGAAAGCCAATGTTAGCCAATTAGGATGGAATATGAAATATTGGACAGATCCGTCTTGAACACATGACTATAGAGATAGTGTGTAACGATTTGCGGGATTTTTGGACAGAATCTGGAGGAGTAATAGCAAAAAATGGGTTTTTCAAAAGTCGGCCTCCTGGTGGCGCTACAACAGGCCATTCTGGAAGATTTGGGGCAGAGGTTCATCGTTGGCATCCAGGGAGTGTGTGCAAAATGGGGGATAAAAACAGATAACACATTTACACACTCAACATGTGTTATTTTGGTGTTTTTTTCTTTCTAGGGTATATGACACTGGGCCAAACTATCTAGAAGAGGGTCTGTCTGTCTGTCTGTCTGTCTGTCTGTCTGTCTGTCTGTGTATCTTTCTGTCGGTCTGTCTGTCTGTGTATCTTTCTGTCTGCCTGTCTTTGTATGGAGTTACTCTCATAAACCAGTGCATGGTTTTCAACCCTTTTCATATCAAAGCCCGTTATTTATTCAGCATTTGAGCCACGGACGGATGAGATTTAGCCCTAAAGTTTAGCCTCATATTTTGTTATAAGGGTCCATTTGGTTACCAACTCTCCATAGTTTAAGTTAAACTGGGGACCACCTGGAACCCCCTTCAAGGACCACTGGTTGAGAACCACTGTCATAAACCACTGGAAGGACCTACGGCAGTTTTCGTGTAGGCTGAGGAAGTAAAACCGAAGTCAATGTAGATTGATGTCATAGATTGGCTACTGAAGTCCAAGGCCAGTATAGTTGTTATGCCAATTATCCCCCCATGTTTATTGTCCCTGTCACTGCGTATACGCGTACTATTTGGTTTTGAAGAGGGTTAAAGACAACCACACGTCTCCTCCGATACATCTGTAGGAGCTGCAGTGACAGAGAACGCCCCACACCCATCCGGCTTCACAACTTCAAAAGTGTGAACACAGCCTTGTTTGCCTGGTCCTGGTCTCCACAGTGTTGGAACTTTACTCCTCTGCCACCCAGGACGTATAAATGTGTGCTTTATAAAGAAATGTATATGACAACAGTCAAGCCAGGCCTTTTCTTATTAGATGATTTCTGACATGTTCAGATTTTAATGAGGTGTTGTTGCGCCATGGAAGTCGTGTAAGATTGACGAGACCTTCTCGTCTGTACTAATAAGAGTCGCACTTGCGACACATTTTGAGCTTGTATAGATCAAATTTTTCGCATCAAAGTATAAATTAGGCATAACTCTCAAACTACTGTTTGTCTCAATAAAGACAAAAACACTGTTAGCAACCCCTTTAGGCTGTGCCACTCCTCCCAGTTAATTTTGCAATCTCCTGCAGAATGGAATAATTACATTATGAGAAATCTTGAGTGCAAAGTTTATTTAACCAGAGGGTACGTGGCACACGATTCTCGGGGTCTTGGGGTAACTCGATTGATTAGGGTTCAGCATTCAGGGAGCATGGATGTGCGCAGCAAGTTTCATGGCACTTTGGAAGTTGAAAGACTGTGGGGTCACCAAAATCAGTAGGGTTCATCCTTGTGCAAACATGAAGGTGCACGACCTGCAATCTAACCAGTAGTTTTAACCCTAACCCTAACCCTAAGGAGGGGACATTACTTTTACAGCTTCAGCCAACTGAGATGGATTTGATGGGGGGAGCTGTTAGGGGTTAAGTGTCTTGCTCAGGGACACTTCGACACGGATACCCGGAGGTCGAACCGGCTACCAATCTGAGACGACCTCGCTACCCATTCAGCTAAAGCCACCCGTTGTGTTAAACCAACCAACTTCACCATCTTTAGAGGACAAGAGAGAGACAAGAGAGAGCCTCTCTCTTGTCCTCTAAGGATGGTGAAGTTGGTTGGTCTCTTGTGTCCCCCAGTGAACAGATAGACAGGACAGGTTCAAAAGACATTAAAGCTTAGACCCCTGGTCCCTTCAAAACATCTAGAAATCAGATGTTTTCCATCGCAATACACCGCCCAAATGGGACCAGTAAAGCACATAGTTACATCAGAGAGAAGGGAGAGAGGAGAGAGAGAGAGAGAGAGAGAGAGAGAGAGAGAGAGAGAGAGAGAGTAAGAGAGAGAGAGAGTAAGAGAGAGAGGGGGGGTGAAATGAGGAAAAATTCTTGAAGTATGAGAAAATGTTACTGCTCCCCTCCCCTCTCTGTTTCTTTCTTTCCTTCTCTCTCTCTCTCTCTCTTTCTCTGTCTGTCTGTCCATTCATCCCCCAATCCCCCTCCCTCTCTGATTCTGTTGGTCAGTCAATGAAAGTTTTGCAGACCAGTGAAAGAGAGAGAGAGAGATAAAGAGTGAGAGAGAGAGAGAGAGAGAGAGCAACAGACGGATAGACAGAGAGACTGAAGGAAAAAAGATAGAAGCACCACCATCAGGTAAGACCTCTTTTGTCCTTCTCTAATTTTGTCATCAGTGATTCTGTGATTCATCACTTTCTTTTATTCAGGAATTACAGGTGAAATTTTATTCATCCCTGAAAATTCTTTGATTAACTTGTCGGTCGGATGTACAAGAAGAAATGAATGAAATTACATTTTTGACTTGATTCAGTCAGAGGAGGAAAATAAACATCTCATATGTCCCATGGCATAGGCCAGCAAAATAGCTGTGAGCTCCCTAATTCATTTTCTTTTAATTATAAAATAAATGAATACATTTAAAATAAATGATAGGGTGACTCACTGACCATATTTGAATGACAGCAAACCAGCAAGGGGTGTATTCTGCATCCCCAGGCTTTCCGTGGATTGTGTGGCATATATTGTGATGCACATGAACATAAAGATTACATTTAAAGATTAAACATAATGGGAAATGCTGTGTGTCATGTGCACAGATCTTGTCCTCAATGATCACAGGAACGGTGTGGTAGACATATTGGTTTGTTTGACCAGGGGTTAAGCTTTTCCTGCAGCTGCACGTGTCGGCTGAGTTGCTCCGTGTACAAGTAGCAGCAAAACAAATGCCTAAAATGTAAACTCTATGCTTCTGCTATATGACCTCCCAGTTTGGTTGACTGTGGCTGCAGCAGAGTGTCCAGAACTAAATCCTCACTGCAGTGTAGAGAGGGATGCAGTTGTGCATGCAAGGCCTGCCATTGCTATTTCTTCTGTGAATGGCAATAATGTATGCAATGTACGTATGAAATCCATTATGATCTTGGCCTATATATGTGTCTATCACAGTCTGGGATGTATCAGCATCTGTGCACCTGATTCTTGGAATGTCTTGCAACAAGAACTTAAACTTAATACCCTGGCATCAATTGGTCATTTTAGGAATTTACTCAATAACCGTCCATCACCTGTATGTTGCTTGTTTTAACTGATTGCTGAATATATAATTGTATTAACGGTTTGTTGTAACTAATATTGTTGTTGTATTACTGTTTTTTTTTTATGTAATCTCATCTCAATCTAATCGCATCATTGTAAATGAGGGGTTCCTTCAATGGTCTCTCCGAGAATTTAAATAAAGGTTGAATGAATGTATGTGTCCGGCTGTCTAGACTTCATATAGGTCTACTGTACGTTGTTGGCATGCCATCACCGGCATCGGTCATACATTTGCTTTTGATCAATGGTCATACTAGCGTGCACAATGGTGTGTAATCTCAGTTTTTCAGCTAAAGTATATTAATCACTGATAATACACCATCTTCTGTTCCTTTCGGCTTTTCCCTTCAGGGGTCGCCACAACGAATCATCTGCCTCCATCTCGCCCTGTCCTCTGCCTCCTCTTCTCTCACACCAACTAACTTCACGTCCTCTTTCACTACATTCATACATTTTCTCTTTGGTCTTTCTCTAAGCCAATACACAATAATACATAATACAAGATATTACACCATGCAAACAATCCAAATAGCTTTGGCATATGCCATTAAACTTCCCTCCATCAGACAACAGAAAGCTTGCCATTGTTTGCTTACACTAGTCCAACTTCTACAGCCAAGTTTAGTCGACGGGTGCCAAGCTAACGTTTGGAAAGGGCTTAGTGCAGTATGCAGAGTTTACTTTGGCTACTGAAAAATGGACAGAGTGAGAACAGACAGGTGCAAAATATATCTACAATGACAAAGATACCGAGTCGCATGGCGAAAATACCAGATATAACCAGCTCTGCGACGCGTTGTGAGTTTGCGACAACGTATAGTATAAATCAGGCTTAACGCTTAAGTGGTTAACACCACACACTCCATATTTCACTACAGCGTAGTTTACATTTGAGTACTTTTTCCACCACTGCTAACACTGTGTTGTTGTCATGTAATAGCAGAAATGCCCGACCAAAATTGACCTTGGAAAGGAGAGAGACTTCTCTTCCATGTCTCCCCTGTGCTGTGTCCCTTTCAACTCTCCATGGTCTCAAAAAAATTACATAACAAAGAAAACACAAGGAAAAGATAATTGAGTTTAGTTTAGTTTATTTATTTAGATTGATTAAAAACCCATGAATCTTACAAACACATTGGTCAGAAACAATCTAGTCAACAACTTAATTCAATTGCGGTCCTCTGGGGGCATCAGGGGGAGAAAAGTTCTCAATGAAACAGGAATAAAATATTATGATATAAAAAAACAACGGTATAGACTAGGAATGTCCCAAACACATTTTTTTTGCTCCCGATCCAATTCCGATCATTTGATTTTGAGTATCTGCTGATTCCGATTTTTCCCGATCCGATATTCTTTTATAGAACACTTATGCCATATAACTATCCATAATCACTGACAATATCTAGTCTAATATCATGATATGGATATAATATTGATTCTAGAGATGTCCCGTTCACAAATTTTTGCCCCCGATCCGATTCCAATCATTTAAAAATGACGTGATCAGCACCGATTTCCGATCACGTGATCGGATCGGGACAACCGTAATATAGACGTATACCACACACACACACACACACACACACACACACACACACACACACACACACACACACATATTGGTTCTAGATTAACTATATATAGTAAATCGAGAGTTAAGAGCATTAAAGTCTTTATGGGAGTTTCTATTGCCCTCCTCTGGCAAGAGAAATCACCACAGCATGCAAAGCAGGTGTCAGTCTCAGGTATTTACAATGGGCTGAATGATGTCACTAGAGCCGGTCTAATGGCCGCGGTCTAGACAGATCTTTAAATGAACCCGCAGGTATACTTGGAGAAAGTAAGACACGAATGTCAGAGTCCAAAACAATACAGAGCCCGAAAAAGAGAGGAAAAAGGGTGGTAGGTGGGAGGGAGAGAGGGGGGGGGGGGGGGGGCTGGGGGGGAGAGTGGAAATGAAATGGGGAGACAAAGAGAAAGAATGAGATAGGCCCCCCCGATAGAAAGAGGGATAAATCTTCAAGACAGAGTAGGAAAGCAGTGATTTGACAGAGACACACACACACACACACGCCCACACACACACACACACACACACACACACACACACACACACACACACACACACACATCCGTACATATGCAAACCCTCCCACGCGCTCAACAGTATTATGCTCCTGGGATGACATTTGGTCCATTTCACAGTAGTCCAAATCAATTTCATGATCCATCGCATGATGACAACATTTGTACTACTGTTTGTTTCTACAGCAGCTTGTATAGATGTAGATGTATATCCTCCAGGGATGGAAGTTAATCCGTCCATCCCACCATAGTAGTGAGTGAGGCTCCGGTGAATCTGCCACTTCCTTGCAATGACATCACTACCCCTCTCTGATGGCTTTGATTTATGACCCTTTTCCTCTTTATGCGCACCACTGGACGATGAACAGCCAGTCCTCCTCCTCTTGGCTTCTTTATAACTTATTTTTTATTCCCAGCCTGTGGGCCGGGGCCCACTGGTGGGCTGTGAGGAAATTGTAAGTGGGCCCCCAAATCATTGGCAAAACGCTAAGATTATATATTAAAAAAATGAATGAATGTCATGGTATTGTTTCCGTAAAAGGACCCATAAATAGGAACTCAACCAGTAAGACGCCCTGAGGGCGAGAAGCGTCCTCGCCCTTTAGGTGTCGGCAGACGGCAGACTGCTGGGCGAGTGCTGGCGCTTTGGCATGGGGGGTCAGATCAACATATGGAATGGATTCTGTACTGGCCATTATGGAGCGAGTCTTGAGTGTACAGGCCCAGTGTTCGATGAGGTCAGATCAACATATGGAATGTCAGAACAGGAAGGAGGGGTGGGGAGGGATCAACATATGGAATGTCAGAACAGGTCAGCTCCATATATGGAGATCTAAGGGTTGTGATGTCCATGGTTATCCAGGGTTTGATGAGGTCAGTGTCGTGATCTTCATATATGGAGATGGCCATATATGGTGGTGTGACATGTCACGAGGCGTGACCATACAGTATATGGAGATGTGATGTCACGAGGCGTGACCATATATGGAGACGTGTGGGACGGATGGACGGACGGACAGACAGGAGATGCAGGTTTTCATAGTAAATGCGACCTACAGTCACAAAAATTAACGTAATAATAAACATGCTCTGAAAATGCACGCAGCTGCACAGTTTGTATGTTAAGTGGGCTTAACGCTTTTGAAGATTTTCAATGTTGGGATTGTCTTGGGATGGGAACCATTACTTTATTCAGAACATTTGCGGACTTTTTTGAAAGCATTTGTGAGAGATATTTTATTCAAGTCTTTTACAAAAGGTTGTCTGTAATTTGTCTGCCTCTTGAATTTTAGTTTGCCTCATTGTTTATACATTTGTCACAGTGGTTAAACATCCGTCCTATCTCCTAATGTGGTTTGTTGTAGCAACGAGGCATGGGCTCATCATGACAAATGCACTGTTTGGACAAAAGTGCTACCGTCATCTACACAAACATTTCAAGGGTTCAAAATCTTAAAAGGTATTTGTATGACATAATGAAAACACATCTACCCTTCAGTGTCCTTTGTTCCTTTTTTTTGCTATAAAACGACAGGTTTAAAGGACAAGGTCATATTTTTTTCTTCGTACAATCGTTTTTCCTCCTGGGCTGTGACGCTCTCTGGATGGTGCTCTATCGCTGGCAGTAACTAAGTACATTTACTTAAGTACAATTTTGAGATATTTGTACTTTACTTGAGTATTTCCAATACTTTTAGTCCACTACATCTCGGATCCAAATATTGTACTTTTACTCCACTACAATTATTTGAAAACTTTAGTTACTTTGGAAATTTTGATTATTAGTACAAAACATACATTAACCACTTCAGCCAGCTACATACATTTAGTCTATTTTCAAATTATCTAATATACATTTGAAAACATGTACCCAACCCAGGAAAAGGGAACCAAAGTCAACAGCTACTACGTCACTGACACAGTGCAACACACACTGCAACACACTGCAACACACTACAGTCACGTCAGAGACTTACCCTCCGCGTCGATCCACGGCTATCTCCTCATGTCGCGCAGCACACTGACACTCAACACCACCCCCGGAACAATTGTCATTGCACTGCCACTAAAGCCGGCTGCCTTCCACACTCACAAACAACATCAATATCAATAATAAACACAACAACGCCACAAGCACCGACACCCCCGCACGCACACTCACACACGGGCCACGGAACACTGTTGCCAGGTCTATGCAAACAAGCCCAGAAAAAAATGCCATACAACACGCTACTCACACACACTACCACTCGCTTACAATACGCGGACCTGGCAACACTACATCCCCTCTCCCATTTGCTCAAAGCCAACCACGTGACCCACGAGAGCTTTTATGTTACTGCAACACCGGAAGTTACACGCTACACACACACATTAGAAGAACAACACGAACACAACACTACACTCACACACACGGGCCACTGTTGCCAGGTCTATGAAAACAGGCCCAGAAACAAGCAAACAGACCCAGAAACAAAGCCTTTCACCACGCTACTTACACACACTACAACTCGCTTACAATTCACGACCCTGGCAACATTGTTCCCCGTCTTCCACAACACACACAGTCCCACACAGACACACACACACTGATTCGGACGGCATTCGGACTTGGATGGACAGCGGCGCGATTACATATACACCGTTTAATTCAGGCAAACACGACAATTGCACCACCAGTTTCATTAATGTAAACACGACAATTGCGCGACCCGTTTAATTCATGGAAACATGACAACTGCGACGCACCGACGCGCATGGATTCTGTGTGTGTGTGTGTGTGTGTGTGTGTGCGTGCGGGGTGCCTCTGAATTGGAGTGTTTATGTCAGTCAGCGATGCGATCCGTTGTTATTCAGCCAGGAAAACAATCTAAACATTATATACTAACGTCAGCATCGGGCAGATTAACACACACAAGCGTTCTTAGTTGAGTTTTCTTATTGAAGTGCCTCTGAATTGTAACGGTGTTTATGTCAGTCAGCGATGCGATCCGTACCAGCACCATACGCACGGACTGGAGAGAGGCGAAGTGTTTCTCTCCCTTCGGCTCATGTAGCCCTCATTGTAACTGCAAATATTGTTCCCGAACAAACAATGTGGGGTCACTGCAATCCACAATCCAAAATATTGTAGCCCTACTATAATGCAGTCAAGGTCCCCCAAAAAATATACTACAGTATGTTCTGCTCCATTCTCAACATCTTTTGGTTTCCAAAAACAGTAATTTATTGTAAGTAAACAAAAACAGTAAAAAGCAGTTTCATGTCTGCTTATTTTCATTTACATTAATTTCCTTTGATGTGAAAATACAACAAATAATAATAATACCCATCCGTTACTACATGTCAAGGGCACAATACTGGAGTGGAGTCTGTCAAATCCCGCTATTTCCTTCTTCCCATTGCGCTGCCAACGGAACTAGGATACTAGGAATTTCGCCGCCCGAAGGGCGGCGAAATTCTAGTGTTTATACATTTGAAAACTTGAAATGGGACATTCTGCATAATGAGTAGCCTACTTTTACTTTTGTTACTTTTTTGGGGCTTTTCGCCTTTATTGATAGATTAACAGTAGTTTGACAGGAAGGGGGCGGGGAGACACGCAGCAAAGTTTGTCGGGATCGGGACTCGAACCCATGACACTCTTTCATGCTGGATCACTAGCCTAGATGCCTGGACCAGTCACCCGGCCCAGGCCTAGTTTTGGTACTTTAAGTACATTTTGATGCCAATACTTTTGTACTTTTACCCAAGTACATTTTGAATTCCGGACTGTTTTTTATATTGCAGTATATATACTTTTACTTAAATAAAACATTTTTCCACCACTGATGGCTGGCCGTAGCTCCCCCTCTCCTCCCGTAGAGTGTTATGGTGGAGCAGGCCCAACGCTGGGACTTCTCTGCAGCTCCTGGTTTCTGCATTTGGACGTGCTACCGTGGCTGAATTGGATCTAAATGTCCACACATCTTTTATTTCTGACCTGGCTTGAACTATAAAGATCTGGAGAGGCCGAGATCGGTTGATCGCTAGGTGATACATTTTCAGAACACATCAGCTTTAAGTGTTTAAGGAGATTAGTGCTGAAAGTTGATATTGGAAATCGTGATTTTCATAGCCTTACTTGGAACGCCCGTGGAATGTTATAAAATGTTATAACCGCTGGGCTTCTGAATCCCACTCGGGAGCCAGTATCTTTGCTAAATGTATAAAAAAGATATATATGGGGACTGCTCCTAAACTTTATGATTCACAATTTACAATTTAGGCATTTAGCAGACGCTCTTAATCCAGAGGGATTTACATTAAGCAAGAACAAAAAGCATGGGAATACATCACATATATAAAAAGCATTTATCAAGAAACATGCGTAAGCTAAGAACGTAGCTAGAACATATCTATATAATGACACTGTACATATAAACTATACATATATACTATACTATGCTGTACATATATACTATGAAGTGCTATGACTACATACAATGCAATTATTGTGCTGTCTACATAACATGCTATAAGTCTGTATCAAATGCTATCTAAGTCTAAAAAGTGCTGTCTAAGGGGGTAGGGTAAGTGCTATGGGCCATGGTGGAGTCTGAAAAGGTGGGTTCACGTTTTCGATTTGTATTACAAAGCTGAAATGTGTACTAATGAATATGACTGAAGATATAATCAATTACTGACAGGATCTGTAATGGATTGCAGATAACAAAGTATGCAAAGTCTCCAAGTTTTCCAAATTGCCTAAAAGAGCCAATCTTCATGGTGTTCAAAAAGTCAAACTGAGTTCATCTAAACCCCAACCGGCCTCAACCACTGAGTGGTGGCAATTAATGCTACAGTGGCAGGCCTAAGATTTATAAAGAGTTATACGTTCAAGATAATTCTTTCCATGGATTACAAGAGCAGTACCCTGCCATGCTGACAGGCAATTAAACAACAACTAATTGGGCGATTTTGACTCATGACCGAAGTAGTTTAATGAAGCCACTTTTAATGATGGAACCAAATGTGTGTTTTCTATTTTGTCTTGTTGCCAGGGGAAGTCTCCCTGGGGTTCACAGAGGAGGGTGAACACAGAAGAGGTAGGAGCGACAGCACTCTGACTCCAGGATCATCTTTTGAGACTTTGACTGAACGAAAAGGAGAGGCAACACCAGAGTGAGACAACCCGCCCTGGTAAGAAGTAGTGCAGCTGTCTACAAAGGCCTATACCAGAGGCTCTCAAACTGACGATCTTCGCAACGACCTCTTATCGAGCCCTCCATCTGGTCCCAAAGATGCCCCCCACCATCATCCCATCCACCCTCTTCGTCAGCCTGCTCCTAGCTGGCCCTGCTCTCCTCCTGACCCCTGCACCCACCTCCCAGGAGCTAGGGGTCAGGGGTCAAAGGTCACCCCGGGACACCAACCAGAACTCAATCAAGGTGATTGACCACCCTAAAGAGATTCTAGAACAAGAGACGAAACTCCTATTAAGTTCCATATAGTAACAACCTGCGCCCAGTGCCTCTGCCATTTTGGAGCGATGACATGACAACTTCCGGTTGCTTTAAAAAACATAAAAAAGTACAAAGCTGTACAAAGCAAAAACTTGTTTTTATCCTTTTCTACGATCACATATTGATTTCCTAATTTATTTATCATATCTATGAATGGATCAAAGCAGAAATTAGTAACATATTCATTCAGAATGTGAGGGTGCATGTGTGTGCATGTGCATACTGTACATGCGCACGCGACTTTACAAGGGTATTTGAGGTGTTACATACTTTACTGTATTTGTTTATTTGGACGGGACAGAGTATATTAATGAACATTACATTAATGTAGCGTAAATACACCAGATTTATGGTGATGCTAATTTCCATCCGTAGTCCATCCGGACATTGAACACTAAATAAAACTGACGAGAGGACAGCATACAAACCATAATGCATTTCAAACACAGTAAAATAAAACATAGAAAGCGCTTCATGCCGCCATATTGGAGTGATGCCCCATCTAGTGGTGATCCAAAGCGCTGCCGCCATATTGGAGTGATGCCCCATCTAGTGGTGATCCAAAGCGCTGCCGCCATATTGGAGTGATGCCCCATCTAGTGGTGATCCAAAAAATCACGGGGTTTCGCCTCTTGTTCTAGAATCTCTTTGACCACCCTA
Organism: Electrona antarctica; assembly: GCF_951216825.1. Classification (NCBI taxonomy): domain Eukaryota; kingdom Metazoa; phylum Chordata; class Actinopteri; order Myctophiformes; family Myctophidae; genus Electrona; species Electrona antarctica. The sequence goes on along the minus strand of NC_136796.1, from coordinate 15,124,581 downwards.
AAGACTAATCATTGTGTGTGTTTCCTGCACTATGTGCATCGAGAGATCTCTGTACGTAGAAATTGATTTATTGGAGATTCTGACATTCAATTGTACATACAGTACATTTAGTTTTGTATTGTTCCACGTTTTGCTTTGGCAATGTAAACCTATGTTTTCTTATGCCAATAAAGCTCAATTGAATTGAATTGAATTGAATTGAATTGAATTGAATTGAATTGAATTGAATTGAATTGAATTGAATTGAATTGAATTGAATTGAATTTAATTTAATTGACATTATAACAACCAGTCGTTGAGCTAATCTTCAGTTCTCTCACCCGATATTGTCAAAATAAGGACCTAAATGTCTAAGGTTTAAAGGCCTATTCATACTCCAGCTTTTAGCTCTAAAACTGGAGTATGAATACGCCTTAATCCTCCTTGTATTTGTGTCAGGTGGTGATCTCAGAGGGTTAATCCTCCTTGTATTTGTGTCAGGTGGTGATCTCAGAGGGTTAATCCTCCTTGTATTTGTGTCAGGTGGTGATCTCAGAGGGTTAATCCTCCTTGTATTTGTGTCAGGTGGTGATCTCAGAGGGTTAATCCTCCTTGTATTTGTGTCAGGTGGTGATCTCAGAGGGTTAATCCTCCTTGTATTTGTGTCAGGTGGTGATCTCAGAGGGTTAATCCTCCTTGTATTTGTGTCAGGTGGTGATCTCAGAGGGTTAATCCTCCTTGTATTTGTGTCAGGTGGTGATCTCAGAGGGTTGTGCCAGTCATGGGGATTCGTCCAACTCAGAACAAGGAGGTAATTGTCATGAAAACATTGACTACATTGTTGTCCTCGGTCATTAAAGCATGTATCTCCATATTTTATTAATTAATGCCCTATACTTCATTGTATGACAATGATGCGCATTTTTTGCGAAAACAGCTGAGAATGATCTGATATTTTTGCTACTTTTTGAAAGTGTTTGCAACATTTTCTTTTATGACATGCCCATGCCTTCCAGTTTGAAAGTGGTTAAGACTGGGTTTTCTAAATATTTAACCAATGAAAATTATTAACAAGAGCTTCTGATAATAACTACATTGGATGCACATGCAGGTTCCTTTTTTCAATTTCCTGTCATGGACATGCAAGGTTTCTACCTGATAGGGACAATATCTTTTCATCTATTGTTTGGGTACATCATCACCCCCTGCTGTGATTTCTATATCAAAGCTCAACATATATCTAATTCTCAAACTTGTACAGTCACATCAAGACAATGTTTCTGTAATTTCCCTGATAGATTTGGATCATCTTCTGCTCTACTACTCCTGTGTTTCCCAGGTAAAGAACTGGACCTGGTTCCAGGTTCTCCTCTAGTGCTGACCACCCGAATCCAACTGATCTCGTCCGGTTCGGGCTCCGGGGGTTCGTGTGGCTGCGAGGCAGACTTCGCTGCCCTGAGGGAGAGACTGGAGAGGTTGGAGAGAGAGGTGTCTTCCCTCAGGGAGAAGTGTGGAGGACCTGATGGAGGGTGCTGCTCTTCCAAGGAGAGCAAAGGTACCCACTTAGAAAAATAACAAATAATTAACATAATAATTAATGACGAGTGTAGAAATGGGACCCGTACATACATGTCCATGTCCATCCATTTGTACACTCTCAGAGTTATGGGGTCCTTGAAATGGAAAAGTTGAGAAGTTGAGAATTTTCAGGCCGCAGCCCCCCAAAATAATAATATTTGAACTGGAGACCCCCACCCTGACAAGCCAGTATATTTAGTTATTAGCGCAGCCGCGCCCGGCAGCCGGCAAAAGCTAGAGTTCTCAACAGACCCGAAAATTAAGGCCCGGCACTACCTACCTGGGCCCTAACTGGACTGGCCCGAGGCCCCGCCTGGCCTTACTAATTAGCACAAATTTTAGTTTATTTTATTCAGCATTTTCAAACGCTGAACAAATAATGGGCCTTGATGTGAAAAAGATTGAGAACCAGTGCTTTAGAGTATAAGTTTATAATTGGACTTCACTTCAGTAAGTCTCTCAAGGCGATATTAGCTCACTGTTCTCCGCACTGCCCAGCCCATTGAATCACCCAACAATTCCACTGCTTTAAAAGAAGCTCTTCCACGCCTCAGTATCCTGAGTGTCAATTTAAATGTGAGAGTAGAAATGAATCCCTACAGGCCTCTCTCAAAGTTAAATTAACACTCACACTCTTGCCGTGCACCTCCCTCCACCGCCTGCTCTCTCATCACACGCACACACACACACACACACACACACACGCACACACACGCACACACGCACGCACACGCACACACTATCACTGTCTCCCCCTGTTCCTTCATCTCTTCCACATGCACACGAGCACACTCCCACTCATGGAAACACACATGTGCACAACTGCACACACTCCCATTCTATTGAATCATCGTACATACCACTCCTTTTTATGATGTTACACGTGCGCAACTGCGCATATGCATGTACATGCACGCATGCACGCATGCACGCACGCACACACACACACACACACACACACACACACACACACACACACACACACACACACACACACACACACACACACACACACACACACACACACACATCCTCTTTTTTGCACAGAACTCCCACACGCTCAGCTCCCACACACACTGTTAATGTTATACTTTACATGCGCTTTCTCAGAAAAGTGATTCCTGTACAGAGTATTTTCATATCATAAAACTGTAACTGTCCTCTCAGTAATCCAGTTTGACATATTTACAGTAGTCAGCTGCCTGTCATAGAACAGCTGACATCAGTAATGACCGCATTCATAACTGGAACACCTCAGCAATACTCACATGAAATGACATCACCCATACGCGTGCGTGTGTCCATCCGTGTGTGTGTGTGTCCATCCGTGTGTGTGTGTGTGTGTGTGTGTGTGTGTGTGTGTGTGTGTGTGTGTGTGTGTGTGTGTGTGTGTGTGTGTGTGTGTGTGTGTGTGTGTGTGTGTGTGTGTGTGTGTGTGTGTGTGTGTGTGTGTGTGTGTGTGTGTGTGTGTGTGTGTGTGTGTGTGTTCCAGTGCTCTGCCCAGTGTGATCTCAATCTACATTTCCCCTTAATCAACTGCAGCTTCACAAATCTTCTCATCCCATGCGTGCATACACACAACACACGCACACCGAGAATAAATCATCTACACAAGGAGGGGTCTGGTTGGAGCCATACAGTATATTCAAACAGACCACCCATTTCTATTTCACTTGTGTATTTATTTATTTTCAACTTTTTTTATAATGAGGACAATAGATCGGATTTTTGTTTTTTAAACAATACGGTACCCACACACAGCATTTAGTTTGTTTTAAAGGAGACAGATCAGTCTCTTAGAAGTTAATTTTTATAAACAGTAGGAAAGCTCAGGGACATTCCTTATTCCTTGTAGAGGTTCATGTGGTTCTTGAGTCGATCATTTGTTCTTTTTATTTATATATATATATATTATCTCAAACTCAAATGTATTTCTATAGATGTTTTCCACTGGAAAAGGACACCCCCTGTACTTTTCCCACAAAAGAGGGGAATATCTTCCAGGGCGGACAAGCATGCAATATGTGCAAAAACGTTGGCAATATCCAAATGCCAACCAAACAAAATGCCAAACAAACAACACATCTATAATAATTTATGAAGTGACATGAATTGGCACTACATTGATAGAGAAAGGGGTGCTCGGTGGAGCGCATATCTCTGCCAGGCTGGGTGATCTACCCAGGGCTCAAGTCGTGAGTTGCAGAAGTTAGGAAGCTGTGGGTGGAAATAGGGTTTCTACTGTATGATGCCGTATCTATACCGTACACATTTTCACACGAGTGCCGCCACCAAAAGCACTCTGCAGTTTCAACATGTTTCAACTGATATGATTTAAATAACATGCCTTAAATAAAATGTTGCCTTTGCCCCTTTATCTCTGTCTGTATGTCTTTCCCTCTCTGCTTCCATCTCTCCATCCTCTTCCAGGTGCTGGTTGTTCCAACAAGCCGATAGATGAGTGTCCCAACGAGTGCAGTGATCAGGGTCGCTGTGTTGACGGGAAGTGCGTCTGCTTCCCTGGGTTCAGCGGGCCGGACTGCAGCCAGTCCGACTGCCCTGGGAACTGCAACGACAAGGGCAGGTGTGTGAACGGGCAGTGTGTGTGCGACCCCGGATTCACTGGCCCCGACTGCTCACAGAGCGATTGCCCCGACGACTGCAACGACAGAGGCAGGTGCGTGAACGGGAAATGTGTCTGCGACTCTGGTTTCACTGGTCCAACGTGCTCGGACAAGGCCTGTCCCGGGAACTGCAACAATCGTGGCCGGTGTGTGAACGGACAATGTGTTTGCAAGTCCGGCTTCACGGGACCTGACTGCTCCGAAAGGGCCTGCCCCGGGAACTGCAACAACCGCGGGCGGTGTGTAAATGGGAAATGCGTGTGTGACTCCGGTTACACCGGTGCCGACTGTTCGGAGGACTCCTGTCCCGGTAACTGTAACAACAAAGGCCGCTGTGTTAATGGACAGTGCGTGTGCAATCCTGGATTCACTGGCCCGGACTGCTCAGAGCAAACCTGCCCTGACAACTGTAACAATCGTGGAAGGTGTGTCGATGGGAAATGTGTGTGCGATGTGGGTTTCACCGGCACCGACTGCTCGGCCAAAGCTTGTCCCAACAACTGCAGCAACAAGGGCCGCTGCGTCAAGGGCAGGTGTGTGTGTCGTCAAGGTTTCACCGGCCCTGACTGCAGCGAGTGTGAGGCTGGGATGACCGGACCTAACTGTGATATCGGTGAGTCTAAAGGAGAATTTCCTCCTCTTATTTTGGGGATTTTGAACTTGAGCCAATGAAGAAAAATTCCCCAGCGCACAATTCCCATCCTGTTCAAATTCAAGGGATTTATTGTTCTTAAAATGACAATAGGAATAGCAATGGTTACTCGTCTATGACTCATAGATGCATAATGTCAGCATAATTAGGCCTGCAATTTAGAGGGTTAGCAACCCCTACTTTAGCCATAAAACGTAATATTGAATGAGCCTAAATTGTCCCGTTTGCCTCGTATTTCCCCTGTTGTTGTGGTTTCTAGGCAACCTTAGCTTAGTTGGAAGCTCTGTTTGGAACTGGTTCAACCTGCAATGATTCCAACAGTGGAAGTTTTTCATTATGAAGGCCTCACTATGACATTATGTGGAAGCAGGCCAGCTCTGCATAACACATTGCCTCAAACATGGATATGGTGTGGGGGACTTATAGGGGAATTACTGTATTGACGAATGAAACCAACAAGGCGGTGTGAGTGAGTGAGTGCATGCATACTTAGTTACTGTTAGTTTGCAGTTTACATTGGTACTGTTGTCTATATAAATATGAAGGGGCTTTGACTAATTATACTGCTTAAAGAAATACAAAAATAACATGAGCTTTGCAATAAAATAAGTATTAATGAGATCAGTATGCGCTTTCGCAAAGGCTTGTCTAATTTAGTTCTTCATGTTCAGAATGGCCTATTGAATACTGGCATTGGACTGAAGTAATGCTTTAGTTTATAATACCATTATGTGCATATTGCACGGGGCAATTCTTGCCTCTCCATACCACTCGATACGTCTGTCCATGATTGCTACAATAAAAACCTCCAGCCTAGAGAGCATACGTTAAGAGTGTTGTAATAGTTTATGAGACCATGCATGTGTAAAGCAAAGGGGCAATTCAGCCTGTCCTTCTACTACCCTGTCATCAGAAAATGGTACTGCGATGCTTTATGAGTCCATGATGTAATGTGTTGTGCAGAAAATTCTTCAACTATTTTTTTACGAGAACTCCAGCGGTAAAACAAATTTGTGAAATATTATCAAACGTGCCCTCGTTACAAGTGGCTATGAATCATCTATCCAGCTTCGCCAGGCAGGCTCTAATGTTTGTCTTGGCATGCAGGCTTAACACACACATATGAGTACAATGGTACAGTGTGGTATACTGGTATTTGGTGTGTGCGCGGACAAGCATGTGTGCATTTTCCTGTAGGATAACGCATTACTCCTCATCCGGGACCTACATGCTTTTGGCTCCTCCAGATCCAGTGATTAGTTAGTGATTAGTGAGTCAGAGAGAGCAGCACGCATGTTCAACTTCCTTTACCACAGGCATTTATGCTGGTATAATCTCTTAATAGGCTGTCTGTCACAGTTTAGATGATAATGATTCAGCAGTCCACTGCTAATTATTTCCTGCTGCTTTATTAGCTCACCAAGTTCTAGCTTGAGAGACAGAGAGACGATGACATTCTCTGAAAGAAAAAGACAGAGAAAGAGAGGGAAGGAAGTCTAGCATTACACGGAAGCAGGGATTGAACCCGGGGCTCCCACTCGCCAGATCAACTCGCAACCTGTCGTGCCAATAGGGCTGAGCCCGATTGGCAGGGCTGTTGCGGGCTGGGTCTTGGCTGGGGGCTAGGGCTACAATCACCCCCCCAGTCTTTTTGAAGCGCGTCCTCACGCTTCTCACTTCACACCGCGGACCGCCGCACACGATGTCCCTCAGTCATGTCCCTCACACGAGGATATCACGCTCCACGTCCTGCTAACTACGCCAGATAGAGGGTATGCGCGTGACATCATCACCAAACCCGGAAGTTATGCAGGAATGCCTACTGAGTGGCAAAAACTACTTTCTGGCATTGACATCCCATACATCCAAACCGAAAAGTCCTATCTGATTGCATTAAACAATGTTAAACACACTTTGCATGTTGCTTTGCCACTCGATTTGCCACTCGATGGGCCATTCACTTTAAGCATGCGCATACCCTCTATAGTAGCATTACGCGAAAGTGGGGATTGATTGAACCCGGGGCTCCCACTCGTGCAACCTACCGTGCCAATAGGTGCTGAGCCCGATTGGCAGGGCTGTTGCGGGCTGGGTCTTGGCTGGGGGCTACAGAAGGAAGGAAGGAAGGAAGGAAGGAAAATAGTAGCCTGGCGCGGCCAGACTCATAGCAAGTGTTCACTGATGTTTCCTCCCCGCATATGATGATATCATATGCGGGGAAGAATCTTCAGTGATTCCCCGCTATATGAGGCTGGCCAAGCCAGGCTAGGAAAATAGTACTGTACAGTTATCAATGTTATCATATAGGCTGAGTGAGAGACATTTCTGGGTTGTAAAGGATTAGAAAGTGTAAGTGACAGGAGGTTTTCGTGGCACAAATTGACACAACAATAACATTAGGGAATGAATATATTTGAAGACTGCTGAATGCTGGTGTCCAGATGTTTTAATGATTACTGACTCACATCTGTTCTTGTCTGTCTGTCTGTCTGTCTGTCTGTCTGTCTGTCTGTCTGTCTGTCTGTCTGTCTGTCTGTCTGTCTGTCTGTCTGTCTGTCTGTCTGTCTGTCTGTCTGTCTGTCTGTCTGTCCATCCATCCAGAGATGGCCGGAGTGTCCCAACTTGAGACCAGGGACCTCACAGAGACATCTGTCACTCTGTTCTGGACTCCGCCCCCTGTCCAGTACGACACCTACCACCTTATTATCACTAGCAAGGTACACACGCACGCACGCACGCACGCACGCACGCACGCACGCACGCACAGACAGACAGACAGACAGACAGACAGACAGACAGACAGAGATATGCTTTAAGAGTTGCTCTGAGCATAAGTCTGTATCGACAGCAGAAGCTAATGTCCATTTATATACACTGTAACCACAGGAGTTCCAAATGGTACAGTCCAATTAATCACAGACTTCTCTGTGGAAAAAGATATTGACTCATTTTGGCCCTCTTAGGATAAAATTGTAAGTATTTTATGGTAATATATTCTGACTGACTCTTCCATCCCTGACATCATTCTATGGGTATAGACAGTGCGTATTTCTTGGGTGCAGTGCACACGTGAGCATACATGCGTGTGCAATAGTTTGTGTGTGTGCTTACGTGTGTATTTGTGCTTTGATGTGAATTAGCGCATACATACAGTATGCATGTGTGCATACAATATACGTGCATATGCATACTGTATGTGTGCGAATGTGCCTGACATTATCAACATTATTTCAGTCAAACTACGGTAATTACTTTACCATTCACCAACTCAAGAGTTCTTTCCGTCTTCTGTGGACCCTAAAACCAAGCAGCCTTGAACGTTTTACGAATCCACTCAAGATGCTGTCATAATTGACACACATGACTGCACTCTCCATGCCGTAAATTGTAAATTTGTTTCACAGCATGGAGAATCTTTGTATTTTTCAAGATTCACAGTACAGTGAACCCAGAGAAACGAAAGGCGAGGGAGAGAGAGAGAGGAGGGGGGGGGGGGGGGGGGATGATATGCAGTAAAGTGCCGTGGTCGGATTTGAACCGGGGTCAGCTGCGAGAAGCGCTATAGCCTTATTTATGTGATACATGCTCTTACTCGGTGAACCACTGGATCACTCCGGAAAGAACATTATATACTGAAGGCATGAACCACCAAATTTATAAACCATTTTATAGTTTTAATCATTATAATTGTATGTATTTAATTTATAATGATATATTTCTTTGAGCTAAGTGGTTTGTCAAAACAACAACCAAAAAGAATGTTAGAAGTGTGACCTAAATGCTTAACAAGACAAAGGACAGGAAAAACAAACATTGTGTACACGTGCACGTGTGTTTGTGTGTATGTGTACACATGCGTGCGTGCGTGTCCACTGAAGTACCTGTCATAAATCCTAAGCTCTTTAGTAAAACATTCTGTGAAAGAATGTACATAAAACGGCTGAATGCATTGAGCCCAGCATCGTTAAGAGAAGAACTGATAGATAAATATACTAAATTGCCGCAGAGCTGGTCTAGTCTATCCAGCTCTCAAGTGCTTTTCATCCAGATGCCAAAGTAAGAGCAGCAGCAGCGTGGCCTATAAATCGCGTTATGGCAGACTCCATTATATATTATTATTTTTTACATCTGGCATGTACAGTTGAAATGTAAACATGAACAATCTAATCCTTACATAGGCGTTAACAGCCCGCTCTCCTTATTCGGCCAGTTGCACAAATATAATGCACATTGCTGTTGATGTACCCGTACTGTACAGCATGTCATTTAAATCAAAGCATGTTAACATGCTCTGGAAGCCTTATATCAAATGAATTGTATATTGATGACGATATAGGTCTTTGTATTGGTTTATACACAGCTTGGGTTTACTGTACCTTCTGACTCATTCAAAATGTTTTCTGAATGTTGGGGCAGATTTAGCTGTTCGAACTGTTGTTCTGTTTCCAAGATTTAGAAGATTAGAACATAAGTATTGTTTATGAGAAGGCCAAATTATAACATTACAATAAGTTTTTCCACACTAATTTCATTTCCAGAATATAAAATGACCTGTGGTTGTCAGTCCTTTAAAGGACGTTGTGGGGAGGCATGCATGGTATCTATTCAACATTGACACAAAACAAGGACATGAAAGTCTTGTATGGTGGTTGGACCAGTCCAGTACGGGACGTAGTGCAGAAATGACAATTTGTCACACAGCTAAGCCTGATGAAGAGTTCTTGGCTTGCAATACTGCCGTAGGTGTTGGTCATTTTTCAATGAATTGTCCAGAGTCTGCTAGTTTCAGCAGTCAAACAAATGATAAAGTAAATGTATTGTATTATTCCATCCTGGCGAGGTCTTCTGGGATACATTTTTTGACCTTTATTTAAACAGGCACATCTGAGTGAGCATAGCTAGATCACCATGCCTCACGTCCATACATAGGCCTATACACCGGTATTTCAATCTCTGATTCTGAATATTTCCATTTAGGGTAAAAGAAAAATGGATGTTATGAGGTTACCTTGGCCAACAGCAATGATGTGAACTCTCTCGTGTGATTTATCTCGGTTGGGGCTGGCTTCATCGCTGTTTTCCATAAAAAAGGAAGGGGGCGAGAAGTTGGTTTCATAGAGCATGACTCTGGTCGTTGGAGAAAAAAAATGACAGTGCTCAGAGGTCTGGTAAACCTGCAAGACATGCTGCGTCATCGCCAAGAGAAACTGTTTCTGTTTTCGATGTGTAACGAACTGTAGCCGGCGTACACTTAGGCTTGGCTTGTGGCTTCAAGGGCGCGCGATTCACCTTTAAAGCTGTTAAGGAACATTTGACAGCGAAGGTGTATTACTTCTGTTGCAGTGAATGTGAAAAAGTACAACAAACCTCACCTCGGTCAAACCAACCAACTCCCGCTTTCAAACAAATGACCAATACTTTAACCACATGAACCCATACTACCACTATTCTAGGCATATACAGTAATAGGTGAACCTTTAGTGAAAATATGCGAACTGAATTGTGCAAAAACCCTGGATGATCCCGGTCAATGAGGGCTTAATGGACATGCATTTTCATCAGCATCCATTGGAATAACATTCCTCACAATAGCACAACCCAAGTTGAGGGATAAGAGTGCACATCTTCCAGTGCCTTATGGGATCAATTAAATGCTTATAGTGTGATCACATCTACCTATCAGATGTCAAAGAGAGTACCATCCCTGAGGAAAATAACTCTTAGTGCAGTTGCGCACAGACAGATGCCACTGATTACGTTTAACTCAATGCTAGCATTGTGTGTTCTATTGGAGTGTGTAAGGATGCTATTAGCGTTTCCTTGATTAGTGCTCATTGTGGGAAAGGAACTATTGGCCTACTGGGTGAGGGTGAGTGGATAAAACTGTTTGAAACTTTTCATCAGAGCTTCAGACTCAGTAGCAGGCTAGCAGCTGGCTAATGTTATGTGTGCTTAAAGATTATTACAACAAACATTTGGTACATATCATGTTTGATTAAAAAAAAACAGGAGTGGTTTAATAGTCCATTCCTTCAGCTTCAACAAGTTCATTGTCACATTACAAGTTTACACCAGGTAGAAAGTAGGGATGGGTCAGATTAATCGATTAATCATTAATTAATTAAAAATCGATTATTTAAAATAAATCAAATATATATTATTCTTTATAAAAAAAGAAAATCTGTTGCAAAGGCTATATTATCATCAAAACACTGGCCATAAAACTACATATTTAAATATAGGATAACAACAAGAGTGAAAAACAAGAGTAAAATCTCAATCTATTAAAAGCAAATATTAAATATACATAAAATGTGTGACAGTGTGACTGACTTAAACCCTTTTGCTCTTTGGGGAATATAAGGTCATTCATGAACTTCTTCCAGCGCTGGTTCAGTGCTGGGTGATCGTTTCTGCTTCCTTCCAAGATGTTCTTTTTTCAGTCTCTTGTGCAACATCTAACTATAAATGCACCAAGTCTCTGTGTGTGTACGTACGTCTGTACGTCTGTACGTCTGTAATCCACGTAACTCAAGAACCGTTCGCCCCACCAACTTCAAATTCGACACACGCGTTCCACCCCACCACAGGACGTGCAGTGCCCGGTGTCGGTCGGACCCACAGTTGTCCAGAACCGCCCCAAAAAGGCCTCTGCCCAGTGTCCATATATGGAGCTGGCCTGTTCTGACATCATTCTGACGTCTGCATAGGCATGCCTGACAAAGAACTCCATATACTGTATGGGCATAAAAGGGACACAGACATGGGTGGTGCATGCATTTCCAACTTGCATCGTTCCAAGTAGGCCAGTATGCACGGGCACCGTGCATACTGGCTGTTATCACAGCTGTTATCATAATTATGTATGAAGTCAGATATGTACAACCACATACATATGGTGAGTGACAGGCCCGTGTACTACTGTACCAATGCAAAGGTGGATGCCTGTAAGACTGACATGGCCATCTAGTGGCCGCATTGAATTTCAGAACAGGATTGCAGTCAAAAGTGCAGCTGGTGGGCGCCCACTGACCAATTTGTCCAGGCGCATGCCACATATAGGCTTTGGCCTGACAGCGTGTTGCGTGTTTGAGTCCCGTTCATGACGACCTTTGCTGCTTATATCTCTCCCCTTCTCTCTCTCTCTCCCTCTTTCCTGTCCATCTTCACTTGATACTATCAATAAAGGCATAAAAGCCAAAAACAAATCTTAAAAAAACTATGGTTAAAAACGTAGAGTCATGTGTGGCAGCCTGGTGGCCGGGCTGTGGAAACTGTCCCTTTTTATAGTCTGCTTGCTCGACATTTGATACTGCGGTATCACCAGCCTGATGATAGCAGCAGATTGTGGCTGCGGTCGTTAGTGTCTTTGAAACGTTTAGCCGTGGCTACGTACGGGGAGGGGAAAGGCCACCTCCGACGATGTGCTGGGCCATGTACACCATCCTCTGTAGCATCCTCTGTTGAACCAAGCAAAAAAGGAATTTTAGGTTTAGGGAGCGAGGTAGAGGGGCTCTCTACTCAGCTAGTTCTCCCCCGCCACATACTCCTCATGTCATGACTGATCTTCCACTTCATTCTTGCACTCCTACTTAGCGTGATGATTCTTTTGAGGTCAGAATATTGTAGTCCCAGAGGCTGTGTCTTCGCACATGTGAAGTTCCTCTGATATGATTCATTTGCGGTCTACAAGATACAAACGAGCCTGGGTGTGATTGGACGGTGGAACGTGTGTTGTGAATGGTTGTTTTTGGCAGACAATGTTAATGGTTTGGGTCTGGCTTTTGTCAGACAGTGACAGTGGCTGTTTCTTCCGGATAGCATGAATGGCTGTTTGTAATCAACTCAAAATGATCACCCCAACAGCCCAATCTGATCAACTGGTCGGTCAAAAAGGCATGGTTGCCCAACCCTGGTGTAAGGGGGGAGACACAGGAAGGATGCATTGTGGTGGGGTACAATCCCATGCCAACAGAGACTGGGGCCAGGCCATGACCAGTTGACCATCTGTAGATGCTGACTATGTTGCTTGAACAACATTTTATCAGATTTCATGAGGGTTTTTTCTCTGTACTAAATCATCTACACTTAAGTATTAATAATGAAAGTTAGTGATATGTTGTCCTTTCTAGTCTTTTCTGGGGTTGAATGAGTTTTATTGTAGTAGATTGTAGGTTGAATAAGATGACATTGGTGCGGTTTGGGATATGTAAAAGACCAACCACCAACAACCACCTTTGATGCGTGCCATTGAGCAATGTACATGTGCAATTTTTCTCCTCTGTACGCATTGGCATTGACCATTAGGATATGGCAGTCTTAGCAGTTTCACCACGGACGGTAATGTCCGTGGTGTTCTATTGGATCTGTTCGCGGTCACAGTCCCATGGCTCAGATGTAGGTAAAGATTAGTAAAGATTAATCGCAATGTGATCTTGTATATCCTACATTTTTGAAATGGGCTTAAGTGGTTAAAGTGGCGGAAAATGAATTGGTATTCATTAGGAGCAAGTTGAAGAGAGCGTGGGATGCAGAACAAAGGAACTACTCTTACATGGTCCCTTTCTGAATCCATGGAAATATTACTATCACTGAGATAAAAAGAAAGCACTTTAGCCTGCTTAATTGTCTGCAATTAAACTTGAGAATACATGCTTTGTACAACATGATGAGGATATCTGATGTAATTTCACATTTTCAACATTATGTTATGTAAGCCAATGCAACAGTAACTTCCCCCGGATCTCACTGTGTGTCTTTAATGTGGGTGTGAACAGACGCAGACACTCAGTAGAAAGAGAGACGGGGTGAGAGAGAGAGAGAGAGAGAGAGAGAGAGAGAGAGAGAGAGAGAGAGAGAGAGAGAGAGAGAGAGAGAGAGAGAGAGAGAGAGAGAGAGAGAGAGAGAGAGATTTGGCTACTGAGAAGCATTCCATACAACCCACAACAGTAAAACAACAACAAGTGAAGGGAGACTGACAAGGAACAGAGGGAAGTGAGGGACAGCGGGTGGATGGATGGATGAACGAGATGGATTGAGAACATAGGACAGGCGAGAGGTGGAGGGAGTAGGAGAAAGATGCAGATGTGCGATGCTTGTTGCCAGGGGCAGCGCATAAACACTGTCAAAAACATACCCTGTTGCCAGAGGAGTGACATCACCAGCAACCCCACAGCTGTGTCAGAGAGAGAGAGAGAGAGAGAGAGAGAGAGAGAGAGAGAGAGAGAGAGATGGAAAGAGACAGAACAGGTACAGAGATAGAACAGGAGCAAAGTGTTTCTCATATTTTATTTACCTGACATACAGACAAAATACACAATAAAAAAGTAACACAATTCAAACCATGAATGAATTACAAACCATATGTTTGGCAACTGGTTTTATGCTGGGACCTGGAATTTGCCTTGTCCTTTTCCCTGTCAAACAATCTTTTGAGTTAGATTGTTTGATAGGAACGTAGAACTCTAATAGCAGAATATTGTGTACTGTTTTACAGAGCTCATTGTTTTTGACACCAACTATGAGCTCTCTTTAACAAAGCGATTCTAAGTCCTGTGTTGCCAACAAACAAACTGACCTTGTTCTGAAGTGTCTTTTCTTCTTGTGTTGCCTGGTAACGACATTAGCTCCTTGGGCATTCAATTAGTTTCTATTTCTGAGTCTCCATTTCAATGGTGTATTACATGTATTCACATGGCAATGGATGTAGGCATCATGACACTGTCACATCCCCTGATGACCTTTCAAACTCCCATCACCAGGCAACCCTCACAGTAACCAGCTGTGAAATCATTAAGGCAGAAAAATGGTACCACGTCATGCTCCCCAAAGAGTAATTTAGTCACATTTAAAATGTGTACTTCAAGAAAGTATACATTGAAATTTAGAAACTTGAAATGTTTTGTGGGGGATTTTGTCAGCATCTAGCAGCTTATGAAATTATATTGAAATGAAAACAGAGGGCTAACACTGATGCAAACCTACAGTATATGACCTCTTACTTTATAATAGTAGACATCTAATCAATCAATAGATAAATGAAAGTTACATTTGTGTGTGATCTGTAAATTAATGGTATAAGGGATTAGGTCTTTAAAAAGTAAATGTTTTGAAGAATTAGATAAAACCTATATATCCTAGTTACAAATTGAAACACTTGTTTGTGTAAAAGGAAAACTTATTTGGCCAGTCCCAATCCCAAACAAACAGTAAGAGAAGAGAAGAGAAGGGAAGGGGAAGGGGAGGGGAGGGGAGGGGAGGGGAGGGGAGAGGAGGGGAGGGGAGGGAAGGAGAGGAGAGGAGAGGAGAGGAGAGGAGAGGAGAGGAGAGGAGAGGAGAGGAGAGGAGAGGAGAGGAGAGGAGAGGAGAGGAGAGGAGAGGACCTTTAATTAATCCCGCTGGGGAATTTCAGTAGGCCTACATAGATTATCTGTGGTTATTTTGACAGGCTGACCAATAAATCACGTTTACACTACAATGTGGCATTTACAGGCTTTTCGCGTGACATTGTAGATACCACTCAATAACATTTAAGCCCCAATTCTTTTTTTTAATAAATATATGTTTATTGGTAGCAGGTTTCAACAATTTAAGTTTAGTTTGAACATACCATTTTTTCCCCCATTTTCTCCCTCACCCCATCCCTCCCCCCTTATATTAATTTTAAAACAAAAATACCTGTGACCCACCCACTACTCAAACCTTGGAGAGCGTCCCTGAGCTTGTCTAGGTCAAAAGAGTTAGAGGTTTCGATAAATGAATAAAGCAGATCCGTATCTGCTACCCGCATTTAAAGGAATCACATTCGACTTGCCAATGTACAGTAGTTGGAGAACTTGGAACAATCCTGACTCAGATGTAGCCCTGTTTGGTTACTCCATTACCTTACAGGGTTTTAGGATAATTAACCAGTGAAACCCACCACCGGAGTTTCCAAGGGCTGTATTGATGGCCGACTCCTTTTTTTCTCCCTTTTCACCAAATCTCTTGAATATATAGCCGATCTACAATTGTAATAACTCCCTAATTGAAAGCCCATCCACTATTGAAACCATTATTGACAAACACCAGTCTTCAGTCAGAGGACAGGACACACATGCACGCACGACGCACGCACATGCACATTTACTTTTACATTTTTACATACTTTTATCAAAAATATCTATTTAATTACATTTCCCCAGGATCTAAATATTCCAGATGCTCTGCACATCTTTAGGAAATGTGTACCGTGGATATAAAAAAAAAAGTCTTGTCTAAGAAGCATGGCCTCATTGCAAGATGATGAAGTGTTTCTCTGTTATTGGAAGCCCTCCCCTGGGAGCTGTAAATGTGTTTGTTTCCCTCACTGTGATTCAACCCCGTTGAACCCCAGGCCGACAAACCATCTGACTGAACATTATTTCATGATGTGAGTTCGTAGAAGTGGGAGTGGGATTTAATTCGCTACTCACCCCCTCTGCTGGCAGCAAAGATAATTACGTTATACATGGCTACATCCCACATGAGCCCTAGGCCCCTAGCATCCCTGTTCTGGCCATATCGTAAATACAGGCCAACATCTGGCATTTGGCCTGTAGATCTGCTATATTCATCAAAGAGATTTGGTGTAGCGGGGGAAAAGGAGTAACCTGACTCCGCCAGATGGGGCAGCACTGTGTATGCCTTGATCCCGCCTCTAGCTGCCGCTGATTGGCCAGGCCGTTTTGTGGCCGGAGCATCAAGCCTGCCTGAGAGTTCCCAGATGGGAGCAGGAGGGGGGAACCCAGTGTACTCTCTGCTGCCCCATCTGGCGGAGTCAGGTTAGAAAAGGAGAGGACCAAGTATAGACCCCGCTCAATGAAATTAAATATATAGGTTTAAGTGGTTACTACTGTTTGCTGAGAATATGTGCTAATATCCCACGATGCAACAGTAACAGTAAAAGTGTAATCGATTGTGGTTATGCAAGGATTATGCTAATAGCATACAGGAGAAGCTCCAGGGGGCTTGTTTCCGTTGTGGTGTAATGCTTTATGGTGTCGTCCACTCACAGTTAACAGGTTTTGTATTTGAGTTGTACTTGAAATGTACTGTAATGGTGCAAACTGTTAATAAATCAATCAACCAATCAATGGTCCATTGCACTAAATTCATCAGAAGGTTAATCTATGTATATCCATGTCTTTTCAACAACCTCTGAAACAGTTATCAGTAATCTAATATAGATTTCTGATTACTGTTTCAGAGGTTGTTCAAAAGACATAGATATAGATTCTATGTCCATGTATTTTCAACAACCTCTGAAACAATGGCATCAAACAACAGATGCTCATATCAATCCATCTCTGTCTGTCTGTCTGTCTGTCTGTCTGTCTGTCTGTCTGTCTGTCTGTCTGTCTGTCTGTCTGTCTGTCTGTCTGTCTGTCTGTCTGTCTGTGTCTGCTCTGTGTCTGTGCCTCTGTCCGTCTTCTATGCGTTTTACAGAAAGAGAGTGACCAGCAGATCTCAGTGCAGGTGGAGGGCAGTCGGACCTCGTATACGCAGACCGGCCTGGCAGCGGGCCAAGAGTACAGCGGTACCCTCACAGGAGAGCTCGACGGCAGGATGGGTGAAGGCAACTCCGCAGACTTCATGACCCGTTGAGTTTCTTTCATTCACTTTTGTCCCTTTTTATTTATGTGGTGGAAAAGGTAGCCTACTCACATTTCTTGCTTAGGCAGAAGTATTAGTACTGCTATGTAGAAATACTCTGTTACAGGTAAAAGTCCAGAATTCAACTTTTTACTTTTGTAAAAGTACAAAAGTATTGGCATCAAAATGTACTCTACAAAAGTAGAAAGTACTCATTATGCAGAAAGTCCCATGATCTACATCGCAATGCATTGTGAGCTCGAAAATTGGAAATACTTCAGTAAAGTAAAGTAAAAATACCTCAAAATGTTTCAACCTATCATTTAATTGGTCCTCACTAATGTTTATGATAAAAAACATTTTTTTCTACTCAGTCTGTGTCTCATAGGAGGGCTGTGAGAGATTTAAAAATATATATATATTTAGATTTGTATTATCGTGAGAACGATCGATGGCTTCCATATATCACATTTCAACATTTCAGGAATAGAAAGCCTGCAGTTTCTATTAGCTTGGACCCCATCCATGATGTTGATTGTCAGTTGAAAGTGGTTCAAATTGAGTCTTTGGGGTTTCTACTCCACAACTTCCACTCTTGTCACCTCTTCCATCTGTTTAGGAGTGTTTGTTGTTGGGCAGTGGTTGTGTAACAGTTATAGCCAAGTTGATTTGCGATGGAAACATTGACAGTTCAAATCCCTGAACTTACTTCCTGGGAAACTCAGAGAAACGAGTCTCATCCTCCATTGGCTCGACTTAACTCTAAGCTTGGAATTCAGCTCAGGAGCCAACAGTACTAGAGTTGTTGCACTCTGTTGCTCCCAAATGCATGTGCGCATCTGTGTGTGTGTGTGTGTGTGCGTGCGTGTGTGTGTGTGTGTACCGCTGTTTGTGGAACTACACCCCTGGGCGTGTGTGACCTGATTAGCCAAATGAACCCTAGCATCCCTATTCTGGCGCAAACACTGGGCGAAAATCTACAAGCTCAGGCATTGTGGATAGGCTATTTTCAGCAAAGAGTTTTGGTGAAGAGGGAAACAAATTAAGTATAGAGCCCTGGGCCCCCCCCCCCCCAGTCAACTAAGTATAATAGGAATTAAGTAGATATGGGCTAAAAAGAGGCAGATCAATTTTTGCGTGTGTGTGCGTGTGCGTGCGTGCGTGCGTGCGTGCGTGCGTGCGTGCAACAATTATTATTTCAATCATTCATTCCTCGTATCTCCACTTTCGACCATTTTCTAGTAAGACATTTCGTAATGGTCACGTACGATTATTTCAAATAAATACCTGGCCTATCCTATAGCTATTTGCCTCAAATTCCCAGGCAGGGGAATTGAGGCAGATTCAGTTTAGAATTCCAGTCTATTCTGTGTCTGCCTGTCATTCTCGTACAGAAATATCCTTCTTCTCTTCCACCCAGTCATTTCCAGCCCCAGGAACCTTCAGGTCGTCAAGACAACCACCACTTCCGCAGTCGTCCAATGGGAGCAGTCGCAGGGCGAGATTGACAGGTACAGGTTGACGGTCTCGCCCAATGACGGAATTGGGAGTGGCCCGGAAATGACCCTCCCACCCGAGAGGACCTCTGCCCAGATCGATCAGTTGGAGGCGGGGCGTTTGTATAACATCATGCTGGTGGCAGAGAAGGGCCGTATGATAAGTGAACCTGCCACTACCCAAGCTACTCCAGGTGAGTTATATACCAATATATATGATATGAATAGTTACTAATATGAGAATATTATAGTTAAGAATTATCTATTGTTAAGGTCATTTAAATTTGTTTGCATATCTCTCCCAGATACACATCTGACACGTGCATACACACACACACACACACACACACACACACACACACACACACACACACACACACACACACACACACACACACACCCCGCCTGGTTGTCCCAGGTTCGATTCCAGGCCAGGCCAGCAATGTGTGGAAGTGTCCCTCCCTGAGCAAGACACTTAACCCCCCCCCCCCCAGGTAGCAGTCAGCTGGGTGAAACTGAAAAATGAATTTCCCCTACGTTAGCAAGTAGGTCTAATTATGTATTAGCACATTGTCCACTACAGTGCCCCCTGGTATATTTTGGGCCACTTCAGCAGAGTTGTTCACATGTTCACCGTGGCCTGGATCGCTGGCTTAGAGGTCCGGACACGTAGGTCCCCATTTTCCTGTTAATCTACTGTATGCTATATCAATAAAGGCAGAATCTAAAACATTAGTATCCACAAATATTTCACCCCTTCTCTCCCCAATTTAGTCATTATGCAAATTAATTCCTCCAACTGCTAGGAGTAAGTGTAGTGACAAATATCACCCTCTCCACCCAGCTTCCCTCTCCCGAACAACATCTATCTACCCACAAGTCACAACAATAATGTTAGAACTCACACAGAGACCCCTTTTCCACCGGTTGGTTCCCAATGGGAACCGGTTCAGTTCTTTTTGGTTTTTAGTCCATGAGCCAGAGCTCCAAAATTGGTGGGCAAACTATATTAAATTGTTTATATGATCAGTAAGTAAAAAAGTAATACATGATAACCCTTCCACAGTAGTAGCTTTTTCATATTTTCGATTATTTTGCATATTTTCCTACATAATGCCTCATTTGCATATTTAAAAATGTAAAATTTGTAAATTCAATAAATCATTGTTTTCGTGTAAGTACTCAATTGGGGAAGTTTAATGGTGATAACAATCTAATATAGGTATGGTTTTGCCCACTCAATTCATAATTAACGTTTCAATTTTGGAGCTCTGGCTCATGGACTAAAAACCAAAACGAACTGAACCGGTTCCCATTGGGAACCAACCGGTGGAAAAGGGGCCTCAGAGAGAAAAACATGTGAACACAGATAGAAAGAAAAGGTGAACTGTCTTTCAAATTACAATTGTCAATTTACTGTCAAATGGTCAAATGTGTGTTCCTCCGGTGTCTCCAACACACTCCCAGTTTTTCTACTGTCTTTATTATTAAAGGGGGTGTACGTGATCTTTCTTCAGTAAATAGGGATACCAATTTTATCCAATCAGGGGGGAGAAGTCATACAGGATAAACAAATGAAATTGGAAGTGATGACACAAAGCGACTAAGCGAGTATACAACATTTCAACTGGAACTATAAATGGAAGCTGACAAATGATCGTTATGGGGTTCTCTCTCATTCTGCTGTGTACCGTCCATCCTTCTGTCCATCCATCTTATGATCGAGATTTTTTTCAATCCAATTGGCTATGACTGTTTGCGGGTCCTTGATAGGCAACCCGGCCTGGCGGAGACCTGTGCTCCGAGCGAGGAGCAAACTTTTCTATATAGGCTACTGTATATATTTTTTTACAAACATGTATATCACTTACACTCCCTTTTAATAAAGAACAGATACAGAGGGAAGTGGCCTGTCTGCTTTGAAAAAAACAAATATATAATTACTGGTATAATTTAACCCATCTATCCGATATAAAATAAAAGGGAAAAACATCGAGGAAACAAATTGCGTTCCCTTCCTATGTGAGGCCAGCCTTTCCTTCCTGCTGCACAGTGTATCCCAGTGTGAGCTAATATGTACAGACACCTCATTAGTCACTGGAACACATTATATAAAACTTATTTTAACGAAGACAAATGTTGTGAAAGTTAACGATCTGAGGTGTGAACTTTACAAAAAACATACCAGAAGAAAGCTGAGCCCTTTCTCTCTATTCACAACAAGACATTATGTTCAATACTATATTGATCTATTTCTTATTGATATCATCTGATTTCTTTGTCCTGGAGAAGGTCATTATATTCTCTCCCCAACAGCCAGCCTTTGACCAGCTATCGATGATTTATCCTGCAAACTCCTCCTAAAATTGCACTTTCTTTGAAGAACAATAATTATCTTTTCACTTTTTTTGCAGGTATGGACACCAGTGACCTAAATTATTTATCTTCATTTAAATAATAACATGCTGTATCAAACTGAGAAAACAGGTTCACTAAAAGCCATTCAACAGTTTTATTGTGCATCTAACGATATTTATTTTCCTAATTAGAAAAAACAACACATTTTGATTCCACATGCTACTGTACCTCCATTTACACCTGTAGGGAAGATGTGGTCCCTGGTTACCACAGCAACCGTATCCACACAGGTGACGCTGGCGCCAGGACGAGACATCAACGACAAAGGTCAAAGGTCATTGCACGTGACACCTGGTGGTGACACGGCGCCCAGCCAAAAGGGGACAAGTGAAGACGCAAGTGGGCGAGATCCTGTGAATGTCAGACGTGCTGTCGTCGAACCCAGCGGGGCTGCCGCCAATGTGACGGCGAGAAGAAACATGTTCACTAGAAAGAAACCAATTGGCCCGGGCTTGTTCCGACTTAACGGAACCAGACTGGGACCTGGAGGGAGACAGTTTGGGCCGGGTCCTCTGAAAAAGCTTCCAGCCAGGAAACCATTAGTGGGGATAAAGGAAAGGACCCCACTAGACACTGAAAGCCGGAAACCACGATTGCCAACTACAGGAGACAAAGCGCTAGCGTTGACAATGAAACAGTCTGGCATAAAGACATCAAGCACTGAGAGAGAGGATAATGAAAATCCAACGATAAGACCAGCTGGGATCAATTCGGGAACTGGTGTTCAAAGCAGCACCTCAGAGCCAACAGTTAGTCATGATTCCACAGAGCAATCAGCAGAGGTTGGAATGAAAACCAGAGAAAGTGCAACGGGGACCGAAGCAAAGGGTGTGGTGCACCCCGTGTCATCAGAGCACAATGGGAGCGCTCATACCAATGGACAGTGTTTAAACAAAATTAAAGTGACACATTTCAAGCTGCCCCCCAAGGATAGAGTCAGCGGGGGTTGTGCGGATGGGGCATCGACTGAAGGTACCCCTACGCTTGACACACAGCCCAGTTCTTCTGAAATGGATGAAAGTAGTCTTAACATACCCGGAAAAGAGCATGACAAAGAGTCGACCTCAGGTTTGGAGCCCTTATCAGCTACAGGACGAGATCCTTTTCATCAACTCCTGGCAGACACCTTTGATGGTTTGAAGATTAAGACGTTCTCTGTGCATCTGTCTCAACCGACAGGCCTTAATTTGGATGCAGATACAATGAGGCAGCAGATAATAAAGGGGCTGACGCCATTATCATCATCAGCAGCTGCACCTTATTCATTATCATCTTCTTCACGGACATCATCATTGTTACCATCCTCTTTGTCACCAAACTCATTATCTTCTTCATTAACCTCATCATCATCTTCATCATCACCACCACCCTCATTAGCACCATTGTCATCCTCACCTTCATCAGCATTAACATCACTTTCTCCAACATCTTCTTTGTTAACTTCTCCATCATCATCATCATCATCATCATCATCATCATCATCATCATCATCACATGCCTCAGACATATCAGACATGGGGAATAAACCAAAGGTTGCCAAAATCACAAATGATGAAAGGATTACAGGTGGGGGGTCACTTGGAACCAAACAAAACCAAACGCACACACTTAGAGAAGGGGGTGTACCCCCATTCCGTCGCCTTCCTGCAAAAGGTGGCTATCCATATCGCCCACACCAAAATGTGTCACCTTTTCAAAACAGGACGCGGCCAAATTTAAGACATCGCCCCCGTCTCTTTCATCCCATAAATGCAGAAAGGAAAGACACAGATCACGTATCTTCTAGTGAATTACCATATACGTCTTCATCATCTTCCTCCAGTTCAAAAGAGTCCTTTACAGTTGATGATAGTGCACAAGAGAAGGAGACGAAAACAGATAGGTCAGGGGAAACAAGAGTTGTGTCACTTGGACGAAACCAGACGAAACCTTGGAGAGGAGGCTCAATCCGCCGTCCTCCACCAAATGGTGGGTACCCACATCGCCTTCAACCACATCTGCGACAGTTTCAAAACAGGACGCATACAAATTCGAGTATCCCAAATCGCACCCTGAAACCTGAAATTCCTGAGGCAGAGGCAGAGAGAAAAGAGATAACTTCAAGTGAATTACCCTCACCATCTTCCTCATCAGAAGAAGAATCGTTTTCAGTTATTGACAGTGAAAACTTGGAGCGTGCAAGCAGTGAAAGTGAAGGCCTGACGCCAGTTATGTCAATTGAGGCTAAACAGAACCAGACAACAACTCTGTCAGTAGGGTTGCCTCCAGTACACAGTTCTTCCTCTAAAGTTGGCTCTCATAGGAGACCACACCTAAACATTGGCTCTGTTCGGAACCGAACCCGTCCAAACTTCATCCCGTCATCACCCCCTCATCATCCCTCTTCACCTTTTAACCCTGAAATGGAGACGGAGAAAGGGCATGTGTCCTCCAGTGAGATAAATCAGACTGTGAGAATGAATGGAAAACCTCCATTCTACCGCCAACCCCCCAACGGTGCCTACCCAAAGCGTACGCATCCATACATGGCGCGTTTTCAGAACAGGACCCGACAAATCTTGAGGCCTCCTCATCACCCGCAGACAGGCCCGCTGGGTAAGCCTCTCCCACCTAGAAAGATCAATGGGGTCGATGGCATTACTCATGGTATTCAAACCACCACTGGAATCCAAAATAGCCATTCGCCAGAACCCGACTCTACACTTAGAATCCAAACTAACCAATCAGAAGCCCATGGAGTCCACACACCTAGTCACACTGTCCAAACTGTCCAGTCAAGAGTGCAGGACACTACTAATGTAATTCAAACCAACCAATTGGGAGGTGACGATGGTACAACTGAAATACAAACCACCCAATCGGGAGAAGCAGGTGCCAACCATGGAATCCAAATAACCCAGTCAGGCGAGACTAGGGAAACCAAACTTATAAAGGAGGGAACTATTCATAGTGACGGCATCACACACACTGGCTCTGGCCGTGACACTAGCACTGAGGGTGTGAGTGTGAACAAGCGTACTGGCAGTACAGCTCAACCCAAAACCAATGTCTCCCCTGATCCAATGAACCACAGAGCCTTGAAACCAGCCTCACCCTTGAAGAAAACAATTCTACCGGGGAGGAAAAGAACACAGGGTCACACCCAGATGAGAAACAACACTGCTATGAGCCAAGAGCGACAGGATTCTAAAATGCCTCATCCTGGAGGCCCAAAGGGCCAAGTGAGTGAAATCAAAGACTTGAGCAGGGGTGGATCCAGCACGTTACATGGTTCAGAAGATTTTCTTTCTGAAGACACTGCGGGGGAGCCTCTAGACTATGTGGGGGTGAGGAATGTTGGCTCAGATGGGTTCACGGTCGTCTGGGATGCGCCTGAGGGGAAGTACACAAACTTCATTGTGTCCAGGAAAGAGCAAGACCAGCCAAA
This sequence comes from Electrona antarctica, assembly GCF_951216825.1. Classification (NCBI taxonomy): domain Eukaryota; kingdom Metazoa; phylum Chordata; class Actinopteri; order Myctophiformes; family Myctophidae; genus Electrona; species Electrona antarctica. The sequence continues at coordinate 15,099,795 of NC_136796.1, read as the reverse complement.
GGGGCAGGAAAAACAAGGACAAGAGGGAAGCGACTCGGAGGACGATGGTGACGAGGAAGATGCAGGAAAAGGGAAGGCAGGAAAGAACGGTCTGAGGGAGGAAAATACGATGCCTATAAATGACAAACGGCCCACTGTTGGGGTCCACAGAAGCACAACAGCAGAGCCTTCTACGGGAATTGACAAAACCTTCACCAAAGTTGTTCCTGGTACTGCTCGTTCCTGCCAATTTGAGAATCTCCCTCCGCAGACCCCCTTCACCGTGACCCTACTAGGAAAGGGGCCCGGCCTTCTCTCCATGCTACACAAGCTTGTCATCAGCACAGGTACAAGACCCATGGACTGTAAAAACATCTTAACTCACTGCTTTTCATATTTACAATTTAGCCATTAAGCTGATGTCCAGAGTGAGCAGGTAAGGCTTCAGTATTGTTCAAGGGCATGATAGCTGTTATAGGAATCATAATTGCTTCTGTGCAAGGAAGGCAACAACATTATTTTTTTAATATCACACCACCAGATACACCACATGTAGTTTTCATCTATAGTCTTGGTGAACCAGTTGAATGCAGGTTTTCCCAAGGACCGTAGTTGAAAACCTGTGCTTTGAATTACACTTTAATGTCTCCCCTATACTGTGGTCTAAAAGCACAGTTATCTGTTAAAAGGTCCTGTTGTCTTAAGGGGCGAACTCACACTACTCACACAAATGCTGCTTCAATGTCCATCTGTCCATGTCCACCTCAAGAGCTGTGCTCTTGAAAACTGTAAATTCTTAAATTACAGTATCGGTGATCTCATTTAACACATGTTCTCATTTAATCAGCTCCTCATTGACACTGTAACATTTGTTTGTATGTTTGTTTGTTTGTTTCAATAAATTGTTGTGCTTGGCAAGGCTGATGGCTTTTTAATCTAAGCTATGTTCAAATTATATCCTGCTTTGATCTGTTGCTTTGATTATGCATGTTTTCATTCTAGCCAAGCATACACCGCCCAAATCCGAGATGGGGTGGATTCATTGAACTTAGCTGGTGTCGTGTTTGGCTGGAAAGAAAACCTGCATACGCTGAACTCCTTCATGATACATGAATACCACTGGTACCAACACAGTCATCTAAAAGTACTGTATACCTGTACTAGCAGTTATTTGTTGTCTCAATCCTGTGTTTTACATTTATTCTTGAATCCTTGTGAATCCATGACCTAGCCTTCTGAGTCCTGACTATCATGGAGCAACAATCATAATATTAATTCATCCATCCATCCATCCATCCATCCATCCATCCATCCATCCATCCATCCATCCATTCATTCATTCATCCATCCATCCATCCATCCATCCATCCATCCATTCATTCATTCATTCATTCATTCATTCATTCATTCAACCAACCATTCTGTGACCTGATGTCGTGAACCAAATTTAAGCAAACATTTATCAGATGTTTGGTGAATGAAAAGATGATATAGCCAAAGATAAGATGAGACAAAACAAAACATATTTACCCAAACATGAAAAAATGCCAAATGATTATTTATTCAAATTCAAATCTCTGTTGGATGCTGGCTCAGTTTTGGAGATTGACATCAAATCACTGATCTTTTGAAAACACATTTAGATCAATTCATTCATTGTTGCTCTGGTCTTCTCTCACTCAGGATAAGCTAATTGTCAGCCAGCTTCACTGACTCTCGCCCACTTCACCTCTCACCCCAAACCCTGGGTAAGACCATGGTTGGTCAATACACTTGGTCTGTCTGCATCTATCCCAAGTCCCAATTTGAAATGTGCAGATTTTAATCCTATGAGTTCACAAGAAAATTAACAAATGAAAGAATCTCAAAGGAACCATTTATACATGGGTCTGAATGTCTCTGAAGTATTTGTAGTTGAAGAGTTTGGATCAGAAATTTGTTTTACAAAAAAAACAAAAACTATACTCACCATGGTCATTCATTTAGTTTAGTTTAGTTTTGGTCTGTATAAATGTTTTGGAGCAACTATTGTTTAAAAAAGTGCTATAATTTATTTTCTTATTTTCTTATTTTTTTTGCATCAGCTATTTTATCTAAATAGTTATCCTAGGTGTTATTTTTTTATTATGCGGTCTATCTCACTTTTTGAACAAAACTTCAGTTTCAGAGGAAAATGAATCAGAATCTATGGGACTCAATTCAGGCTCAAGGTTGAAAATCTGTTTCCAAATCACATTTCTCTCCACTTTGAAACACAATTCTTCACTTTTAACTCTTTGAGTTTTTGTGTCAAATTAATACCGGGATGAATTCTGTCGTTCATCCTCATAAAATGTCTTCCGTGCCTTTTTTTTGTGTTAACGCCCCCCATGTGTCTTCTTTTCCGCTATCTTCTTTTCAGGACTGAAAGAACAGCTAACTGTTAAAATATCATTCTTTTCTCCTTTGCTGCTTTCCAGGATCCATTGTCTGCATTTAGCTGTGACAATGTTTGTCTGTATATGTCATGTATACTGTATATATGTTTGCACTGTACATATATACACACATTGATCTCACTGGAGCACTAATAGCAGCTGTGTGAATTAATACTTAGTAAGGTTAGTATGACACATGCAGTGTATACTGTAGGTAGAGCAGCACATGTTTTACAGTATTCTGCCTTTCATTCTTTTTGTGATTCTTTACTTCCCGAACCAATTACATCTCTTCGTTATTGTTCCTTTTTTATCTTGTATTTCTCCTTTCGTTCTTTCTTTCTTGGCACATTTCTTTCTTCCTTCATTTGAGTGCCCTTTCCTTTTTACGTCACCTTCCATTATTATTTTCCCTCTCTGTACTTGATTTCTTCTTTCCTATATACGTTTTTCTTCATTTCGTTTCATTTTCTGGGCTGTATTACTTTCAACCCTGTCTCTTTTTCTCCTCCAGTCTTTGCTCACCAGTCTGCTCTGATCCGCCCATGCAGGTCCCGAACCTCCAGCCAACCTGGTGTTTAGTGAGGTGACAGAAAACTCCCTCACCGTGTCCTGGACTAAGCCCAGAAACCATGTCGATGCCTTCAAGGTCACCTACATGCACACAGAGGAAGGCAAGAACACAGACACATGATAAGCACACATCAACTCTGTTTTAATATGTGTTATACAAATAAAAGTGTATTATTATGAAAGTTGAGTGAGTGGCTGAGAACTCCACCTCGGTTTCGATGCTGCAGCACCCTCCCGTTTGTTTACGCAAAGTAGAAAAAGAGAGTGCACTGTCTTTACTTTTTTCACACATTTAGTTAAATTAACACTTTAGGATTAACTGTCAACTTGCATCAGCAATATCTGTACAAGCAATCAATGGCTCTCTTTTTCTCAGGCGAACCAGTGTCTGTGTCCGTGGCTTCTGCGGATTCCACACTCGACTTATCACAGCTCTCCCCCGGCTCCTCTTATGAGATCAGTGTTATCTCTGTCCTCGGATTGGACGAGAGTGACCCCATTAAAGATTTTACCATGACATGTAAGTAGTATTTACAATCAGGGTTTTGCCTTCGTTTTTTTGCTTTTTTTTTTTACTTTAATTAATGTTATCCAGATATTCGACATGAAAATGATAATCATTTGGATTGAAAAATGAGAAATTGGGGTCACGGTCGTGGCATACCACATTTTTTTATCAACTAGAAATATTGCACACAAATTATATGCAATTATGCAGTTTGTCAAGATATGCCATTCTGCCTGAGAAATGACCGATCAGTATCAATACAGTATATTACAGTTATTGATTTACTAGTACTGTCTGAGCTTGACCTTAGTTGGGACCTTGACGGTTGACCTTCCATCCTGTTGATCATTCCCAGTTTCATAAAAGTCATATTATACATTATTAGTATTTTGTGTATTTGATGTTGATAAAGGAGATGGCAATTCAGTTCTATGCGTTTTATTTGTCATTTAAAAAATCACACCCGTGTGAACTGAGTGGTGTAAGGTCTTATATAGACTGATCAGCTGTGGTCTGACGTAATGTCTGACGTAATGAAATCACACCCGTGTGAACTGGGTGACCGTAGCAACCATGCTCATTTTTTGAGCACAGACAGACAGACAGACAGACAGACACGTAAACTAACAAAGCCAGTAGTAGTTTTACCTATGTGTGTTTTTCATTTTTTTTATATTGGCCCTGATGGCTGTAGCAGGTGGCGGATCTTGGAAAGATCTATGCATTTTCATATTTTTCTCTGAGGGCTTCTCTGTTTTTGGATCTGCATCAGCCCTCTGCACTGTGTCAAAACACTTTGAGTAAATTCCAAAAGCCTTTGGGATTTACCATGTTGTAACAAGTCTCGATAAACGCTCTCTATCTGTCTGTCTCCCTTTCTGTTTCTAACTATCCCTCCGTCTCCGTCTCTCTCCCTGACTCCTTCTCTGCCTCTGTTCATCTCTCTCAGTACCTGACCCGCCAACAGACCTAAAGGCAATCAACATCACTGACTCCAAAGCCCTGTTGTTGTGGCGACCAGCACTGGCGAGGGTTGACAAGTACTCCATCGTGTATAGCTCCGTGAAAGGTAGGAGAGCGATGGATGTTTGCTATCATTATTTAAGCACAAGGCAACTCATACATAATTAACCTTTTAATTAACATTAACCTTAAAGGTTACAGACTGTATGCTGTAATGACACCACAGTGTTGACTGTTCTAATCCCTCTGGACGAATCTGGGTTGGTGAAAAAGGGAAGGAAAAAGCTAACTTAACTCCCAGTTTTCCCATAACATCCAAATGTGATAAATAGACAGACAGATGCCCTGGCTGATATACTGTCTGTCTGTCTGTCTGTCTGTCTGTCTGTCTGTCTGTCTGTCTGTCTGTCTGTCTGTCTGTCTGTCTGTCTGTCTGTCTGTCTGTCTGTCTGTCTGTCTGTCTGTCTGTCTGTCTGTCTGTCTGTCTGTCTGTCTGTCTGTCTGTCTGTCTGTCTGTCTGTCTGTCTGTCTGTCTGTCTGTCTGTCTGTCTGTCTGTCTGTCTGTCTGTCTGTCTGTCTGTCTGTCTGTCTGTCTGTCTGTCTGTCTGTCTGTCTGTCTGTCTGTCTGTCTGTCTGTCTGTCTGTCTGTCTGTCTGTCTGTCTGTCTGTCTGTCTGTCTGTCTGTCTGTCTGTCTGTCTGTCTGTCTGTCTGTCTGTCTGACGCACTGACGCACTGACTTGCACTGACTTGCACTGACTTGCACTGACTGACTGACTGACTGACTGACTGACTGACTGACTGACTGACTGACTGACTGACTGACTGACTGACTGACTGACTTGCACTGACTGACTCACTGATTGTTTATAAACTGTCTAAAATGGGCAATAATCCTGCCCCCAGGGTCAGATCTGAGGATCACGGTGTCAGGAAATGCAGCGGAACAGCCTCTGAAAGGCCTGGAAGGATCAACCACCTACACTGTGACTATAACTAGCCAACTGGGCAGCCTGGAGAGCTCACCTGCTAGCACTGTCTTCACTACGACCAGCGGTCAGTAGAACACACGTCATAGACACGCAAATTATCATGAATGCGAGCACCCGTGGGTCGTTTTTTCCCCCAAGATTAGCATCACTGACGCACACACACACACACGCACACACACACCTTTTATAACCTTCTTTGACCCACCAACAGGGTCTGGAAGAGACGGGCCACGTGAACTCCAAGCCAGCCTGGTGACCCCACGCACAGCCCTGTTGTCATGGAAACCACCCTCGGCTGCTGTCGGCAGCTACAGCTTGACCTATCAGACGGAAGGACAGGAGTTGATGGTGAGAGACGCAGAAACACGTTTTGCTCAGCATTATCTATGTAACTGTAGCTAACATGTCATATACATAATATGATTATTGCGACCGTATAGGTTGCAGATTACTATGAAAACCTGCAAAACCTGTCAGTCAGTCAGTCCGTCACGCCACCATATATGGCCGTCAGTCCATCACGCCTCGTGACTTGCTCCATACAGTATATGGCCATCTCCATATATGAAGATCACGACACTGACCTCATCAAAACCCTGGATAGTCATACATGGAGAAGACTGGATCATCACCTAGATCTGCATTATGTATATATATGGTGCTGGCGAGCAACTCTACATCTGACCTCAAACCTCAAACGGGGCGCGTGCACGCGCACTTTGCGGCGCGCGCTTACGCACACGCACTTCCTACTGAACGTTCAGCACCTCCTACTGTAAATATCTTCCCGCGGCCATGCACACACAGTAACGTCCAGTCCCCAACACACTGCATCAACGTTATCCTCACTTTACGTCCTAACAATTACTCAAAGTATAATTTTAACACCATAGATTTCATTGTGTTGTTTATAAATTTAACGTTAGACTCATTACAAATGATGTAGACACCAGAAATATATGTATTTGTATATTTTAACGTTAAGTAATATAGTTTTTGACAACCTGTTGTTGCATTCCAAAATATCCCCAGGCACTATAGGGGAATATGTTTTTGGTTGTTGTTGTATTTTCTTAAGAGGACTTCCTCGTTCTCCCTCTCTGCAGGAAGTGATTGTTGATGCCACAGTCACGGAGTATAGGTTGGCGAAGCTCCACCCTGGTGCTAAATACACAGCCTCGCTGCAAGCAGAGAGGAGAGGAATCTACACTGCCACTATATCTACTGAATTCACCACAGGTATAACAAGCGGGCAAATGATTTCTCTAATGTGAAACTGCCAATGAAAATGATGCCTGTCGATTGGAACAGGACGGAGAAATCAGTCTTATGCCTTCATCTGCACTTGTGTTTCTATCTCGCTTTTCCTGCTATCCACAAAATGAACTAGAATATCAACGTTTACTTTAACTTACACCTTACCGGTAATTGGTCTACTTTCCCCTCTCTCCTCTTGCTGCCATGCCCCATTTTCATTTTTCATTTTTGTCTCATCTCTCTTTTTCCCTCCACCCATCCATTCTTCCATCTCTCCCTCCCTCCTCCACCCCTCCATCCCTTCACATGTCCATCCCTTGCTCCTTTGCACCTCTCCGACAGGTACCCTGCGATACCCGTTCCCGACAGATTGCTCTCAGGAGCTACTGAACGGCATCAGAGAGTCCGGGGAGGCTGAGATCTTCCCCATGGGCAGACCTGGCCTGTCTCTGATGGTCTACTGCGACATGGAGACAGACGGAGGAGGCTGGACGGTAACCATAGAGTTATAAAGGATAGAGTGCGGACAGCCCCACCCCCTGCTATTCATTTCAATGAAAGTAGCTCAGTGGCGTTTTGAAGCACCCGGAAGAATACACTATACAAACATGCAAACGAGTGCTCAATGTTAAACCCCAGCGGCGCGGGGTTTCCTCGTGCTAAATGCAGGGGCCCGCCTGCAGTTCCAGCTTTGACCAATACGGCTCAACGTTGGCCAGCCCCCCCCCAAAAAAAGGAAACAAGAATGGCAGCATGGAGCAGCCTGTCCTCTCTCCCGTTGACATTTCAAGATTACATTGACATACATTGACATCACATTGAAGTTCAAGACATTTGTGCGAATTTGCGTGCAAATTTTGGTGATTTGATAGCAATCGACGATACCTGTGTGTGTGCGAGTGTGCGTGCGTGCGTGCGTGCGTGCGTGCGTGCGTGCGTGCGTGCGTGCGTGCGTGCGTGCATGCCTGTGTGTGTGTGTGTGCGTGTGCACTGTGCAGGTCTTCCAGAGGAGAAAGGATGGTTCGGTGGATTTCTTCCGTGGTTTCAAGGAGTATACCCGTGGCTTTGGAGACCTGAGTGGGGAATTCTGGCTGGGTAGGACAGATGTAGCCATTCATCATAATGATTTCCTTGCTCCATTCCTGCAGCTCACACACTCTCTATTCCTCCACCTTTTCCTCACCTCCTCCCTCGCACTTTCCCTCTTTCCCTGTCTCTCTCCTCCCCAGCAAAATTAGTTAATATGACATCATAATCAGTTTAACCACTTTAATAGTATAGTTATACTTCATCTATTTAAAAACAATTAATGACCTACAAGCTCACAACGCGTCATGATGCGACGCATTGTGAGGTTTTAGATCTGCAATTTATTGATTTTTTAAACTCAAATCCTCTCTTCAAATCTTTTCAAACGGAGGTCTGCGGCCAAATACATAAATCATTTTGGGGGTCCTTGACATGACAAAGTTTGAAAAGCACTGTTAATAGACAACGACACTAATTCTAAGATATCTCTCAACCCTACAAGGATCAGAAATGTTCTGACAGGATTGAAAACACATTGGACGTATTAAAGATGGCCAACATTTGGGTCCCAGCGGGATACTATTTGTGAACCACTTGTCTAAACGAACTCAGTTCCTGTATAAACATGTCCTTGCCGTAAGTAGCGAACTCGAATGCACAAACAGACTCACTGTTTGGCAAGAGAGTATGACACAACACACAGTACCAACATATGAGAGGAATCAGTTTAATGTGGAAATTGAAGTCAACAGTGTAGCACAATTTTGGCAGGATAATGTTGAACAGGAGTTAGTAGTGGAGGGTTTCATTTTTCGAACACAACACGTCACTTGAATTCCATTTGAAGGTGCAGAACAGCTGGGAAAGGTTAGATGATCTCCCCGAGTCCCCCTCCCACATCACCTGTTGTGAAGGTGCCTCTGAGCAAGGCATCAAACATACCCCTAGTGCTTTAGTGGTGCGGTGCTGCTTATTAAGTACTGACTATACTGTTTCTTCCCCTCCAGGACTGGAGAATCTCCACAACCTGACAACCACGACTAAGATGGGTCTTCGTGTGGACCTGAGGGAGGGAGGTGAGGCGGTGTTTGCCAAATACACCACCTTCCAGGTTGCCAAGAAGAACTACAAACTGACAGTGGCTGGGTACAGTGGGACAGCTGGTGAGGAATCATGGGATAGAGAATATAAAAGAAAAGAATAGCAAAGGACCAGGCTCGGAAAAATAAATACAAAACATTGGAAGAGTACCACTAACGGAATGTAAAACGATCTCCTCTCCTCAACACACATTGTGTGCTTTGTATAATTGTGCCATAACCATTGGTCTTTGTTTTTGATCATCAGTACAGTTGGAGGCCATCGATATTGTCCTTTTCTTTTTGCTGAGGTTTGCGTGATCTGCGCAAAAGGACAGTTAACCCATTTTGGGCGGGAACCCCTTTTGGTGTTTTAAACATTGTTATAATTTAGCTATTGAAAAATAGCAGATCTACAAGCTCATAGCGCGCCACCGAGTGGCGCGCTACGAGCTTGTAGGTCTGCTATTTTTGAAAAATCGTGAAAATATTTCAGAAAACTGGAGGATTTAGAAGGATTTTTTAAAATGTTGAGGTCAGGCCTAAATGGGTCAAATGATAAGGGACAATATCGGTGGCACCCAACTGTATGTCTCCTCTCCCTTAACCTCTGCGCCATCCTTATAGGTGACTCAATGACCTACCACAATGGCCGCCTGTTCTCCACCAAGGACCGCGACCCCTCACCTTTCATCACGCGCTGTGCCATGTCCTATCGCGGAGGCTGGTGGTACAAGAACTGCCACGAGGCCAACCTCAACGGGGTCTACGGCATTGATCTTAATCACCAGGTACTGGAGGAACACACATCGCTAGCCTGGTTTCCAGCCGGATTCGCTGCGTTCCGTGAATTTGTTTTGTTTTGTCTCAGTCTGGCCAGCTTCCTGTTTGATGGTTATTTCATAACGTCACCTGTTACGTAGCGATGTTGTTGCTGAATTGGATGTTGTTCCAACGAAACAAAATAGTATGGTAATTACGTCATCAGCCAGCGCCACTCTGTCCATGCTTTTCTCCCTAGCGGCAGTTTGAGAGTAAAACCTATAGTAAAACTAAAAAGTAAACGCTAGTTTGATTCAGTATATGCCATTGGAACTATTGCGCATTCAGACCCATTTCATAGTCTTAAACAGAAACGACTACTACAATATGAATATGTGCCAAATCATTTTATTCAAATTTATTGTGTGCAAAACCAATAATAAAAAATAATGTGAATGATTTATTTTTGCTGGGTTCTGTTGGGTTTAGAATAGATCTCAGAACCTTAGTCTCTCAGGTTCAAAGTATGTTTCTGTGTGTTTCTGCCAGGGTATAATTTGGACCTCATGGAAAGGAAAGGAACACTCCATCCCCTTTACCGAGATGAAGATGAGACCAGCTGCCTTCCACCCTCCTCCGATTCAAGGATAAGCAATGATGAGAGCGTGCCGGCAGACTAAAAGAGGTCTAGAGAATGGGAGAGGCTTTCTTCATGAACACGAGGGCATTTGAACAAACTTGTATGAACACACATGCACGGATGTGAGAGTGGACAGTCAGATGCGCATGGAAAATTCATACACAAACACAAATATGTATTCAGAAAGAGAGAGAGAGAGAGAGAGGGAGGGAGATGTTACAAACACATGAATAACAAAAGGTGCTGTATGAATGCACATATAAATCCAAGCATCTAAAAGTTGCCTTGCTACCACTCCAGACAAGAGCAAGAAGACATATTTTTTTAAATGTATGGTGGACAGTTATCAGTATGTTACTGTAGATTGTACAGTTTTCTCAGATTTCTTTTGTTTCCCATTTTTTGTATTCTCTACTCTTTACAGCAGGGCTGCACAAACCTTTAGAGAAATAACATGTTTCATTATGTTTTACTTTTAAGTGTTGTGCTGGGAACAGTCAAGTTTAAATTATCCAATATATAAATATATATATAAAGAAACCTTTGCACACAGTAATATTATCAGTACCAAACTATTGTATAATAATTTTGCTGACACAATCAGTGAGTAAGTAGATGACCAACAGTGGCGTGCACAGACATTTAGAGGGGCAGGTGCTCAAGTTAAAAAAGGGCACCTTGTGCAGCGCGTGGAACCGGCCGGTTGCCTTAATCCATTTTAGGCGGGAACCCCTTTTGGTGTTAGCATTATGTTATGCTTTAGCTATTGAAAAATAGCAGATCTACAAGCTCATAGCGCGCCACCGAGTGGCGCGCTATGAGCTTGTAGGTCTGCTATTTTTGAAAAATCAAAAAAAAAAGAGAGAACTTTTTTCTTTTTTTTTTTTTTTCAAAAGGGCACATTGCCAAAAGGGCAGGGGGTGCTCTAGCACCCCCTAGTGTCTATCTGTGCACGCCACTGATGACCAATGTCATGCCAAGGAAACTTCAACAGGACGCATGGCTGCATCCCAGTGATCCTCATCAGCATCATTCTGAGCAGCCAACAGCTAGGTGAAGCTGAAACTGAATTTCCCCTATGGGATTAATAAAGGTGTACCTTTTTATGTTCTTACTTTCATTGTCTCAATGTTTTAATGTGCATGCGACATGATCAAGGCCTTTTAATATACCTGTCTTTGTTTTTGGAAAAGGGCCAAAACAATAATAATAATAATAATAATAATAATAATAATAATAATAATAATAATAAAAAACACATCTCTGATCATTTATAAAGGTGGTGAGAAATTATGTTTGTTATGCTCTTTAAAAACCTATAGCAACCACTTCTCAAATAAATGTGCATCAAAAATAGACCACTCCTTTGGTACCCTATAGGATCAAAAGAACACAAAGTATTATGTGGAGGGCCATTTTGGGCCCTCTGGCCATAGTTTGGACTGCCCTGCTGTAAAGCATTTTGCTGCCCATCATTCTAAGCTGTAAAATATATTGTATGCACTGTGCCTTGTTCATTATGATGTCATCACTGTGGAAATGAGCGAGTGATGGAGACTTCTGTTTGTACACTTCACTTGGTTCCTCAGTGTTTGTCTGGTCGATGTGTTGTCTTTATATATGTCCTTTATTTTTGAGTGGTGTAAACCACTCCTACGACTGGCTTTGTTAGTCTGTCTGTGCTCAAAAAATGAGCATGGTTGCTACGGTCACCCAGTTCACCCGGGTGTGATTTCATTACGTCAGACATGACGTCAGATCAGAGCTGATCAGGCTATATAATACCTTATCTTATATAATACCTTACCTTATATAAGACCTTACACCACTCAGTTCACATGGGTGTGATTTTTTTATTTTATAGTTGTTGTTTTATTGCCCCTTTTAATACAATAAAAAAGGTGGAAATTATAGTTTAATTTCTGAATCCTTAAATGATTGTGTGCGGTCATACAGATTTCTGAATAAAGGTCTATATGGGCATTGTATTTGGTATGTGCAGTTTCTGTGGTATTTACACCAGTCAAAAGTAACTAAATCATAGTAGTCATTATACTGTTTATTAGTGGTAGTGTCTCAGTTTATCAGTTTCGGTTTTTAAGTAACTACTGTGAGTACATTTACTCAACTACTGCAGATAACTGCAAATTGAGGTACTTTTAATTGAGAATTTCTAATTTGCAATGAACATTGTACTACAATTATTTGACAACTGCAACATCCATGTCTACTATTTACAATACATGGTTCACACAATATTGGCCCAAAATGCATGTGTGTGTAGGTGTTTTGCAGCCTACTGTCATGATTGTGTATTTTGCTACTGCATTATTGAAAGCAAGAGGCATCTCCAATCGATTAATTACACTTCAACTTCAACTTCCTTTCGGAAACTTCTTCTGTGCAGTGGTAAAAGACAACACAATATATACTGTACATACACAGTTACAGTTATAAAATACTATAAAAATGACTTTAAAGCGACATCTATGATAGATGGCTATCTCAGTTGTTCTCTATTTTATACTTCAGCTATTCTATTCTAAAATAGCCAATCTACAAGCTCACAGTGACCTGTAGAGATGCTATTTCTTAGTGTCTTCAGACAACTTGATTTGTGTGATTTGACACTAATTAAATTGAATTAATTAATCTTGGCATGGCAACAGTTTGTGTTGCGTCATGTGATTTCACACCAGAAGATATAAGATGATACACCGTGTTGAAAAAGACTGTAGACCTAGAGAGAGACGAGGTGAGCGAGAAAGAGACTTAGACACAGACCAGACCCACATACAGAGTGATGTTGTGTTGGACCGTCTCCAAAGCAGGAGGACCAAACTGTAGCAGTAATGCTGCTGTAGCAGTGAGGAACAAACTGTATTCCTTTGGAGGCTGCTGTGACTACGTGATCAAACGGATCTACAACAGCATGGAACAGATGATGGATGTCCATGTCTTCAACACAGAGTCTTTATGCTGGAAGAAGTTACCTCCAGTGGAACCTGAAAGAGGAGACGGTCACCTTGAGGCGCCACCCAGGCGCTGCCGACACACAGCTGTGCTGATAGAAGATACAGTCTACATCTGGGGAGGGTTGCCTTACTCCAATGTGCTTTATGCATTTGATGTCGACACCCAAATATGGTTTAAACCCTGGGTTTATGGGTCTGTTCCAGAGATTTGGGACCACTCAGCCTGTGCTTTGGGGAAGGTCATGTTTATTCATGGAGGATACAACAATCTGACAAATGGATGGACTAATGACATCTACAAGTTGGACACCAGCACCATGGTCTGGACTTTAATTAACACCAGAGGCACTGCACCACCTCCTATATCACTTCACTCTGCCACCATCATAGGGACAAAGATGTTTGCATTTGGGGGTATACCTCAAAGCCGCTGCAACAGCATCAGAGTGTTTGACACAGAGACAAACTCCTGGATGAACACACCTTCTACACAGCCTCTACACAGCCGCTGGACTCATTCATACTTCACCTACAATGGAGAGCTGTACATATATGGTGGTAAAAACTTTCAAAAGATCTACAATGATCTGTGGAAATTCAGTCCAGAAACCAACTCCTGGAAGAAGGTTGAGCCCAAGGGTAACAGACCGTCTCCGACATATCAAATGTGCTGTTGCACGGTGGGAGATCGTATCATCCTCTTTGGAGGAGACGACACCCCTGAAGGCCTGTATGTCTTAGACTTCAGTCCTAGCCTGAAGACATTATGTAACCTAGCAGTTATTCAGTACGATCTGGAAAAGTCTGAACTCCCTCACAACATCAGATGGGAACTGGCAGCCATGACCAAAAAAAGCATAGAAAACAACACCTCAGCCAACTAAGATACAGGGTCGATTCCCTGTGGATCTCAGTTGTTCTCAATGCTGTCATATTGATGACATCTGTCATCTGTCATGTATATAAATGCGATAAACAAGAAAAAAAAAAGAAAAAGAAAAAGAAACAGTCGAGCAGTGACAGATAGTAACAGACAAAAAAAACAAAGACAACAGGGCAGACACTCTTGCTCTCAGACTTTCCTAACAAGTTGTTCTGACCTCTTAGAGTCGTATATCAACTGAATTACATTCAGTTTTTTTTTTTTTTTATGAAAAAATAATTAATAAAAAAATAAAAATATCCCCCCCCCATTTTTTCCAATTTTGTAATGTTATCTATTGTGTAGGAGGGGTTAGCGTGCACCTAGCCTCGCCTCACCAGGCTTTCCACCACCTCGGAGGAAAGCCTGGTCTCTGTTTCAAAAGTCCGTATGATCCGGTCGGGAGGGGATGATATCGTTACGTCATGTTGTAGTATTGTTTTGTAGTCGACAGGCAGGAATAACGGGCCGGCAACTTCCTTTTCCCTCAAACCGATTTTTCTCAATAAAAGCTCTCGTAGCCTGTAGCTTTTATCGATATCATCCGCTCCCGACAGGATCATATACCCTAAATGAAATGGTGCCCAGTCTAGCGTGCACCTATTGAAATGGTCAATGAAGGGTTGCCAAGTATGGTTGCTTTTAATTTTTAAGTGCATTTACTTTAATTATCCATCATATTTAAAACGGTTATTAGTTACATATATAACGCTAGATACCCTCTTAGACATACTCAACAACTTTATTTTTCCGTACCCACATCTAATGAAATTGGGAGACGTGCTTTTCAGTTTAATGGTCCATCTGATTGGAACAACTGGTCTGTCTCTTTGAGATCATTTACATCATTTAATATTTTCAAGGCTTCTTTGTTTGCAGACCTGAAACCCATTTGTACTTGTTTCTGATTTTTTCATGATGATTTATTTATTTATTGTTTTTTTTTTATCTTTTTTTATTTTATTATCATTATCACTATTGGTATTTTGTAAGGTGTTTCAGTGCAGTTGCTACTGGTCTTGATGTAGTGTTTTGAGTGGATTGGAGAGCCTCTGTTTTTGTTGGATGTTGTAAGTGTATTGTTATGTGTTGACATGTTTGATGTATTGTTTTGTCTATGTACTGCACCCCCGCTAAAACGAAATGATGCATCTCAAGGGGCTATCCTTTAAATAAAATTTCAATATATAAGTAAAGCAAGGGTTAAATCATATATTTACTCGGTCACCCAAACATATTGCCATTCTCGACCAGGTTGTTGCACAGAGGCTGCCTACAGTGTCACCCACAAGTTGGAACTTCAACAGCGAAATTGTCAGCACCGTCTATCTGAACCAAGAAGTCCTCATGGAGTGCTTTGATGTCATCAGGTCAGCCAGCGCATTTGATGGCACCACAGTGAGGGAGGCGTCTGGATTCACCAGGATGCTGCAGGATGAGGTTTTTCCTGCAGCTCTTTCATCAAATCATGCCCCACGTTAACACGCTGGTGCTGCAGAGGAAGGCCATTAACACAGTCATCATCAAACAGGCCCTCCATACATTCACAAGCAATGTACAGGCCATAAGGTCAGCTCACCTACTGTAGTACTGTTCTAACTGCAAGCAACTCTTAGATGCTATTTTTAATATATGGCATCTAGAGTAGAGTTGCAATACCCCTTGACAGCCCATACATCCAAACAGAAAAGTCTGAAATGATTGTATTAAACAACGTTAAACTCACGAACATTGCAGCTAGCTATACAGAAAGCTTGGATTATCCTCTTTGTATCTGCCAAGTCATTGTTTAATAAAAATCCACCATCCACCATTTCTAATTTGCAATGAACATTGTACTACAATTATTTGACAACTGCAACATCCATGTCTACTATTTACAATACATGGTTCACACAATATTGGCCCAAAATGCATGAAGAGATATGTGTGTAGGTGTTTTGCAGCCGAATACGAGTTGCAGAATACTGTCATGATTGTGTATTTTGCTACTGCATTATTGAAAGCAGGAGGCATCTCCTATCGATTAATTACACTTCAACTTCAAAGAACTTTGTTTTTCCTTTCGGAAACTTCTTCTGTGCAGTGGTAAAAGACAACAAGAAAACACAATACATACTGTACATACAGTTACTATAAAAAGGACTTTAAAGCCATCTATGATATTGATTGATTGATTGAAATATGTATTAACAGTGCAGAATTACAGTACATTTCGAGCACAAACTCAATACAAAGGCTGTTAACTGTGAGTGGACGACCCAATTAAGCATTACACTTGTTTACAACAGGGTCCACCATGTTCAATTCATCAAAACATTTAGAGACGTACAAATAGACACTTCTATATAGACAAAGAACAGAACAGGAATTCATCATAATGGAGGTAAAAAGGGAAAAGAAACATATACAGTGAGGGAAAAAAAGGGGTGGGGGGGTGGGGGGGGGATTCACGTTCAGCTCCGTTCCTTTGTTTGTTTGCCTTGGAGGAGCTGCGTTGGGTCCCCAAGTCGGCTCCGTGGCCGTACCTTGAGTTGGCTGTGTGGCCGTGACCGTCTCTTGTGTTGTCCTTGCGTTGGGTCCCCAAGTCGGCTCCGTGGCCATACCTTGAGTTGGCTGTGTGGCCACGACCGTCTCTTGTGTTGTCCTTGCGTCCGTGTTTGAGGGATTCAGATTTTACGGGGGCCAGTTTCGAATTGCAGCCATCCGTAGGTGCCCTTTGAGAGCGGTTTTGAAGGAGTCAAGGGATTTGCATGTCTTAATGACTGTTGGTAGGGCGTTCCACATTTTGGTGGCATAGGAGCGAAAGGAATTTAGTCCCTTGTTTGTGATAGATGAGATACATGAGATAGATGAGATAGATGGCTATCTCAGTGGTTCTCTATTTTATACTTCAGCTATTCTATTCTAAAATAGCCAATCTACAAGCTCACAGTGACCTGTAGAGATGCTATTTCTTAGTGTCTTCACTCTTCAGACACTAAGAAAGTTGTGATTTGACACTAATTCAATTGAATAAATTAATCTTGGGGTCCTTGACGTGAAAAAATGTGGAAACCAGTGGTTTACTTTAAACAACATTAGGAAGCAAGCAGAAATAAGCAACTACACTTTAAAAAACAAGCCCAAAAAACGCAACCCGCAACTACCAAGCGACTTTACAGAAAAAACAAGCCAAAATTACTAATAAGCAAATTAACCACACATGGGAACACTGACTGTGACACCTGAATCTCTGCACGGGGATTACAAAGTGAATCAGCAGTGTGGAGGATGATCTTGTAGGAACTATAGGCATATATGACCCTTCGTGATTTCTGACTTCTGTCAGTTTGTGTTCGCAATTCCCATGCCCAAATTAACACACCCCTTTTCAGTAAGCTCATTGGATAAAAGCAGAGTTACTGATTGCACCTGTTGGTGCCGTGATGGGCAAACACCCTACAGGCCTATGTGAACACTGCCAGGAGGAGGAGTCGGTGGTGCATGCCATTATGGACTGTAGACAGTATCAGAGAGAAAGAGAGAGTATGGTGGAAGAGCTGAGGGGAGTGGGAGTTGAAGAAATCACTTTTAAGAAGTTAATTGATGCAGCAGAGGATAACACAGGGAGAGGCACGGTGATCAGATTTATTAAAGAAACTGGTTTATGGGATAGACTGTAAGTGAGAAAAGTGAGAGTAACAGAAGGGGGCGGTAATGCAACTATTTGGATGCCAACCGCCATAAAACCCCACGAAGAAGAAGATAAGCAGAGTTACTGATTGCACCTGTTGGTGCCTGCAGCTGGTGGAATCCAGGTAGGCAAACTGTTCAGACTGTACGTGGCCTGCACGTCCACATTTGTTGTATTGTTTTTTTTATCTGAACAAAGGAACACACATTTTTTACAAAGCTTTGAATCACATTTTCCTTGTTGCAGAATGCATTAACCAATCTGACTTAATTTGGATAGGAAATCAGATTTGGGCTGCCAGTCTAAACTGGGCTTTTATGATTCTGCGTATTTACTTTTTTACTTTTATGGTTAATGGGTAGAAGCTGAATGCTGCTGGTGAAACAAGTCAGTGGGCCAGAGTAGCAGGTATAATGCCATACCTTAAAACTTTGCACTAAACTTGTTTTCAGTATTTTCTTTGGTCATACAAACATTTATTTTAGTTCTAGTTCTACGTCTGCCTGCTTCCCAAAAGCTGGTGATGGCCTACTGAGGTTCTACTGTATAGGGCTCTTCAGGCCCACCTGATAGGCCCCAATTGAGTGTTTACATTTGATGCAAGCTATATATCTGTGCTGCAGAAACTTGTTTTTGTTTTGTATTTTTAACTGAAGGCCATCCTATGGGAGAACTTTCCTTTTGTGCAAAAGCTCATAGAGGGCCAAATGAATACTATAATTGCAGTTTAGTTAACCACTTCACCCATTTTCAACCTATCTTCATGTGATTAGTGGCAGCGGTGGCCGAACGGATTGCGGAGCAGTCTTGATACCGGAAGGTCGCCAGTTCGAATCAGCGGTCCGACACGTTAAAATTACCACCGCTGAAGTGCCCTTGAGCAAGGCATTGAACCACTACCATGAAATGTTCTATGAGCATGGCCTGGCTGGAAACAAGTTATTGAGCTTAGCCCAGATACCCTGGGTAAATATAGTAGCTTTGCTTTGCTTTGCTTTGATTGGTCTTCACACTAATGCTAGAGAGCACATTTATGTCTTCTCAGTGAGGCGCATTAGAGATTGAAAGCTTTACAGTTTTCAGGTTTTACAGAGGCGGTTTACAAAGATCGTTAAACAAGGGGGGTTGTGTTTACATTGTGGTCCCGTCATAAAATATATGAACACATGGTTGAAAATGTTTTGAAGTGCTCCTTTAATGCTACTATACTTTGTGCTACAAAGATTTATTTTTCCTGCTGTACTGCTTGGCAAAACAATGCGCGACAACAATTCTAGTGCCATCCGTCGTAAGGGCAAGACCCCTCAACGCCGCATGCCGCAGCCTTCATCTGAATCCAAGCAGCTGCTTGATCAGAGTGGTATAACAGGTGAGGAGGAGGACCCCAATCCAACAATTGATCATTCAACAGAATTACAGAGGTGATGACGAACCGATGCTCTTATGTGCCTCTTGGCAGTGCCCTCCAGTGGTGGTGCCCTAAAAAAAAAAAGGTTCCGTCCAGGAACCAAGGCATTGATGGAGATAAGAAGGTACCAAAAGAGCACTGAGCTACTGCTGAGGAAGGCTCCCTTCATGCGCTTGGTGAGATGTTGGACACAATCCATGGAATAGAAACCTTGAATTGAATGTCCTTTCTTTATCCCTTGCTTTCTCTATTCATTCTGCTTTCTATTTCATTTTAAAGTCCCACTATCCCAGTTATGGGATGGCCGCCATATATGAGTGGTTCGAGAGCCCGCCTAGGGAGCTGGAGGCTCTGGTTGTCCCAGGTGTGATGCCGGCTGCCAGGTCAGCAAAGTGTCCCTGAGCAAGACACTTGCAACCTCTGACTGTTCCCTGAGGCGCTCCTCCCGCCCACTGCAAATATACTGTGTATGCGTGTGTGTGTGTGTAATATTTGTTATTGCTTCAGGTTAAGGAGGTGTCCCAGTGTTTCTCCCGCGAACCTCTGAGATGGCAGGTCTATGCACTGATGGCCCTACAGGAGGTAAGGCAAAATCAAGACGAGAAATTCTACCCTGACATGTTTTGCACCTTTCACCATGACTGGTAAAACTATTTGACAGAAACTGAGTTTATAAAACATTTACTTTGGAGTGAATCGATAATGTCACTCCACAAGTGGAGCTGACCAATACAATGCAGCGACAACATATTTAAACACACAAGCTCTTTTGTTATTGTCAATCATTACTGCTGTCTTTTCACATGTACAGTGGCTCGCCCACCATTCTCTCTCTATCTCCCCCCTCTTCATCCAGGCAGCGGAGGCCTTCTTGGTCCTGTTGATGAGCGATGCCAACCTATGTGCCCTCCATGCCAAGAGGGTCACATTATATTCCAGAGACCTACAGCTTGTGAGAAGAATCCGAGGATGTACGAACTAAAAGCTCTCCACTCCTTTGAGTGAGCACATGAAAGCTATGGTGTAGTTATGTGGTTTTAGGCCCTAACCACCACTACTAGAGACAATATAAAGTCCCACTTGAATGCCTATATAGCCTTGTTTTAGCCACATTTGTATTCTACTTTAAATTGCCATTTTTACTATTTGATTCTTCTAGAATAGATGCCTCTCTTTAAATGCTGCTTTAATAAACCGCTTTTATAAGTATTTGTTGCCTCATTGAGCTGTAAAATGTATTTTATGCACTGTCCCTGTAGAAATGAGCAGGTGAGATGGATATTTCTGTTTGTCTGTCTTGTTCTTTTACCCTGTTAATACAAAAGCTAGGAAATAATATATTTCTGAATCCTTTTCTCACCTCGGACGACAATAACTACAGTAATTTCTCATTTTGGTAGGAACCAAGTAATTTTTTTGAAATACTTTTCAGAGCCAAAGATTGTACATACTTTTGGTTAGGCTACTACTTACTGTGCACAATTAGATTATTATAAAACAAATACATTATAGTGGAATTTTGCTGGGGGTCCCCAGACCACACTTTGACAAGTGACAACCATTCTGGTCTGGTCGGGGGGGTGTGTTATGCCCTGCCGAGTTTGACCACACTTCCTGAACCAATACCCCAATGAAGTGGGCCCATAGTCTGGCCCACCTACTAGCTTCAATTTGATTGGCTGAGAGAGTCAAGACAGCAAAGACGAATGCGGTATTTGAATTTTGGACGGACGGTGGATGCCGGGTGCAGTTTAGTTTTTAGTTTTTTTTAATGTTTTTTTTTTGTGGCTTTCGCCTTATTTTATTTTTTATGGAGGGACAGACAGTAGGCTGACGCAGTTAGTGTTTTTGTTTAAGATTTGCAGAAAGAACAATGTGTTGTCAAAAAATACAGAACGCTATCCAAATTTAGCCGATTATTTTATATTCTATCTTTGTCTCCACCAGGCCGAAGGCATGGGGAGAGAGTATGTTTTGCACTCCGTGTGTGTGCGTCCGTCCTTCCTTCCGTCCGTCTGTTACCAGCTAATCTCCGGCACCGTTAACCCGGTCGATGCCAAACTTTGCACACACGCTCCCTGGATGCCAACGATGAACCTCTGCCCCACATTTTCCAGAACGGCCTGTTATAGCACCACCATGAGGCAGCTTTTCACATTTTTTACCTAAAACTGCACCGATCTGCGTGAAACGTTGCATGCACACTCCCTAGTGGCCAAGGACAAACCGTTGACCTGCATTTTCCGCATCTGCCTTTTATAGCGCCACCAGGAGGCCGACTTTTGTAAAACACATTTTTTGATATTACTCCTCCAGATTCTGTCCAGAAATCTCACAAATCGTTACACACTATCTCTATTGTCATGTGCTCAAGTCGGATCTGTCCGATATTTCATATTCCATCCTAATTGGCTATAATTAGCTTTCACACTTTGCAAGATTGCCCCGTTTTGAACAAAAGCCTCAAATCATGAACGCAGCATGCAATTTACGTGAAATCTTTCACACATTTTCTTACTAGGCTGAGGAATATATCCCACCCTTTTCACATTGGCCTGTTATAGCGCCACCAACAGGTTGATTTTTGCAAAACACATTTTTGGAACAAAATGCCTCAAAAACATGTTTATATTAATCCTAAACATTTTGCCAAACATCTCACACAGTCCTATCCTCCTGGTGGAGACCTGTGCCCAGAAGGGCACTTTTTCTAGTTTCCCCCTGCAGATTATATCCGTTTTTTCTGGGGAAGCTTTCAAAGGGGTCAACAAGTTGGAATGTTTTGAGGGGCTGCTATGTCCAGCTTTTAATATATGTAACGTAATTGTTGTCCCAACACAAGCATGCCATTGACAATGAATGGACAATTTTGAGTGTTTGTGTAAACACAAACATTGACGAAGGTGAGGATGCAAATTGTGATTGGCCGGAATGTGATGATGTACGATGTACCCGTGTGATGTATTTTAAATCACATGCACAGGTCTCCACCAGTGTGTGTGATGTTTGGCAAAATGTTTGGCAAAATGTGTAGGAGTAATATATAAACGTGTGTGTGTGTGTGTGTGTGTGTGTGTGTGTGTGTGTGTGTGTGTGTGTGTGTGTGTGTGTGTGTGTGTGTGTGTGTGTGTGTGTGTGTGTGTGTGTGTGTGTGTGTGTGTGAGAGAGACGTGGCTTGGCCTGTTGTAGCGCCACCATGAGGCTGATTCGAAAACTGTCAAGTGGCATTTCTTCCTCAGCCTAGTGGGAATATGCATGCACAGTTTCACCGCAATCGGACGCTGCGTTGAGTAGTTGTGGCGATTTGTACAAAACGGGTACAAAGCGGGCTACTCCTGAAAAGTTTAGAAGCCAATCGTAGCCAATGAGGGTGGATTATGAGAAATCAAACAAACCCGTCTTGATCACATGACTATGGAGAACATGTGTACTGATTTGCATGAAATTTGGATAAAATCTAAAGGAGTAATATTAGAAAATGTGTTTTACATATGTCGGCCTCCTGGTGGCGCTATAAAGAGCAGATGTGAAAAATTCCAGGAAATGGTTTTTCCTTGGCCTCTAGGGAGTTGGCATACAAAGTTATCCACAGATCCGTGCAGTTAGAGGTAAAAACACTTTTCGGACAGTTATAGCGCCACCATGAGGCTGAGTTGAAAATGTTCATGTGGCATTTCTTCCTCGGCCTAGTGGGAATGTGCGTGCACAATTTCACGGAAATCACACGATGTGTTCATGATTTGCAGCATTTTGTTTGAAACTGAGCACTCCTGCGAACTTTGGAAGCCAATCTTAGCCAATCAGGATGGAGTCTGAGAAATCTGAAAGACCTCTTTCGTTGAATGGCTCTAGAGAGACTGTGTACCAATTTGTGTGATGTTTGGACAAAATCTGTAGGTGTACTGTCCAAAAACTTGTTTTGCACAAAGCGGCCTCCTGGTGGCGCTATAACAGGCCGTTCTGGAAAATGTGGGGCAGAGGTTCATCGTTGGCATCCAGGGAGTGTGTGTGCAAAGTTTGGCATCGACCGGGTTAACGGTGCCGGAGATTAGCTGGTAACAGACGGGCGTAAGGACACACACACGGACACACACACACACACACGGACGGAGTGCAAAACATACTCTCTCCCCATGCCTTCGGCCTGGTGGAGACAATAAAAAATACTACATTTAAGCTGTTTTCGTGTTGGGATATGGGCCAACATTTCAATAACTGTGCATCCCTATTTTGAGTTCTCTCTCCTGATTGGATAAAATTGGTATCCTGACTGGAAAATCAATTTTCTGTTTATTAAATAGCTGGATAAACAGGACCCCTATTACGGAACAAACGTACAGGATTATTATCACAATATAGAGCTATTTAACACTTATATTAAGGAAGTAATTCAGGGAATGGGTGTGTGTTGGACATAATTGTGAGTTGAGACCTAGCCAAGGAACCATCTAATTCCTATTGAGTCCCATCCCATGTATTTTCAGCATGTTCTAGTGGTCGCAACTGTGCTTTTAAACACCTTTTTATAATTGGTCTCCAAAGAGCTGCTTCCATCCCATCCCTTTAGCAGACACACAAAGGGCTGTATCCACCAAGGCACTGGGGGGAGGTTGTTTACAGCTGTGTTACTGTGGTGGCAGCATCACCATGAGGGACAAGTCAGGTTAGTTCAGGCGTGGCCCAGACACTGATCTCTTGCAGTTTGGCTGTTGAACAGTGTAATGCTTAAAATACATTAACCATGGGGATGGTGGAGTCGTAGGGGCCAGAGAATTTTTTTTTTTAAATCACTGCTTATCAGCATGGCAGTTGGAGAGACCGCTGATAAACTGCTGAGAACACAGAGACCGTCCAAACAGGAGATGGAGTAGGTTTTGTTCTCTAGTGAGTTTCTGCATTGGGATGGTTGTACAGAAGAGAATCCTTGGAATTGAAGTACAGAATTGTGGATCATTTGCGAAGGACTGTATATGGTGCTTGAGCAACGCAATTCTTCGGAATACATTGAGGAACACTTCAACTGCATTTCAGAAAGACTAGTAAGCCAAACATTTAACATGGGACATTTTACAAATGTTTTTTAACTGCTGCTGCTGTTTTTTCAGTGCACTGATATTTCTATATTTGTGTGTGTTATAAAATCAACGACACCAGGTGCATGAACTTCAGTTCAGGGTCAAGACCTCAGTGACATGTTGAATTTAAAGGGACACGTGTTTTGACCTCTATCTTTAGCATGTTCTCTAATGCACACATTGATTATGAAGTGGACGCATAATTATGCTCTGTCTGCCTTGTGTCAGAGGCAAGGGCAATCATGATGTCGTCAGAGGAGAGGACCCTCAATGACGTGTTGTATGGTGGTCTTCCTGGCGATGGTCGAGAAGCGGAGGAGCTGGGTGGCGGCCAGGCCGGGATCGAGGAGGTGACCACCATGGCAACCAATGTAAGCAGCAAGACAATTGTCTTTAAAACAGGAAATGGTTAACTTTTCGGCTGAGAGGACGGGACTACCTTTTTACTAGGTTTTACCTCGGCAGGCCGTCAGTGGGGTAGGGAGCGCTTTGCTGTGTTCATTTGGACCGCACGCAAGAACACAAACTATGCCTAGGCTAAACCTAACCTTAACCCTAACCTCACAAAAACTATGCCTAAACCTAACCTACAAAAAACTATGCCTAAAGCTAACCTTAACCCTAACCTCACAAAAGCTATGCCTAACCTTAACCCTAAAATACTTTATCGGCCAAAAATGTAGTCTGCGGTTGAAAAATAGTGGCGGCAGCGGGATTCAATACCAGGTGTAATGACTAGCGAAGTACACTACCGAGCTGGCTGCCAATGGGGTTTTCTGGCTGTATTAGAATGTGAGAAAGCCCTGCCCTGTGGGTGGCGGGCACCCCACTACTTTCTACTACTAGTAAGTAGCCAGCAGTGTAAAGCAAGCACCCCATCAGCACCCATCAGGTCCCACGCTCTGTGAAAAAGGTAGTCCCAGAGAAGGACCGTGAAGGAGAGGAACAAAACAAAAAGCCGAATGGCCCTTGTAAAGTTGCCCGAGGGTCAAGGCTCCAAAAACAGTCAGCGATGCTTTTTTGTGGGTTTTATTTCTCCAAACTCCAATGCAGATCATCACAGTGAAACGATATCCAACAGCAAAACAATACTGGCCAAAAATGCAAAATAAAGAACTCACAATACTTAAAGCAAAACGTAAGACAAAGGAACACGGAACAGAACTGCACTAGGCTATGCCCCTGAAATGGGCCCTAGGGCAGCTCTCTCACTGGGCTGTCGGCATGTTGCCTGCCCGGACATAACTGACTTACTCTTCTTCTTCTTGTGATTTCCGGCAGACTAGATGCCTTCCGGCATATTGCTGCCTCCCACTGGTCGGGAGTATACCTCCTTTCTGTCCATTCTACCTCTATGGTAGCAGTCGTGTTGCTGCCATGAAATTAAGCACCGCTTTAACAGTCTTTGCCTGGTTCTCTGTTGGGTTGAGGAGACTTTTGAGCGTCACATTGTTTGTGTGGTCACTTGCCACTGATGCGTACAGCAGCTCTCTTTCTTCAGAGTACCGGGTGCACTCCATAAGCACATGCTCCACTGTAACTGACTTACTCTGCCTGCAGTCTCCATTTTATAGGAGAGGATCCTACCACAAACAGAGAACCAATTAACATTAAACAGCTGATCTACCAGCTCACAAGTAACATACGAACATGAATAAGTAACCAATTAAATAGATGTTCTATTTTAGACTAAACATCATTTAGGTTTGCATTCAGTTCAAAAGATAATAGACATACTTTGCTCATAACCATTGTGAAACACCCCTACTCCTCACCAGTACTTGGCACCTTCCCTCCCTCTTAAGCCGAATGGTTGAGTACAGCTCTGTTTTGGCAGTTCAGATTTAGAGAGCAGTGTGCCAGCACTGCAGAGGCCATACAGGTGACCAACAATGAGAAAACACTTACAATAAACTGCATGTTTTACCCTGCCAGTCTGTGTGTATCATTTCATTAGTGCATCATCGTGAAACATTGATATCATTATGAATAAGTTGTGAATGCATTCAACAGTATTGACAATTATATATTAGGACCTGTCTGCCCCACTACCCACAGACACTTTAGTTGCCTCCAACCCGGCCGGTTAATAGTTGGAAGCATCTGTGTGGTGTGTGCGTGCGTGCAATGTCCTTAATCAGAGTGTGTGTGTGTGTATAGGGCACGGGCTGCCCCGTGACAGCCCTTATAAAGACTCACTCCCTTCATTCCAGACTCCAACGTCTCCTCTGTCCAGCCAGGTGCCAATGATTTGCGCTAGCTGTGGTGAGCAGGTATACGACCGCTTTTTCCTATTGGCTGCGGGGAGGGTGTGGCACGGGGCGTGCCTCCGCTGCAGCCAATGCCACTGCGAGCTGCAGAATCACTCCTCCCTCTACTGGCGTGATGGGTACATCTACTGCCAACAGGATTACTGCAGGTCAGCTCACTACCATTTGGAACAATTCTATTCAAACTCAAACAAATATTTATCTCATGTTTCCCAAATCCCGATAAAAACATTTGAGAGTTTCAGAAAAGATTTTTACATTTGAGTGATGAATTTTAAAGCCTTATCAGGGCAGCAAGGCTCTTACCCAGTGCCCCGGGAGTCTGCTCACAGTTGGCTCATCATGCCAAGCTAACTGCTTGGTAAGTAAGCTGCAGTGTTGGCCAGGAGTGTGTGGTAGGAAATGCTGGGAAGGTGGGAGGTATGGAAGGCTTTCAGGCAGGATAGTGTTATAGTTATGCTAAGTTATTATTGTATTATGGTTACAGAAATGCGATGGTTCGTGCACTATTGAAAAGCCAGAGCCCTGAAAAATATCTGTGTTTTTCTCTTCCTGGTCAGGTTATTTGGGATTGGCCGATGTGCTCGCTGCTCCCAGCCAATCCCATCATCCACCTTGGTGATGAGATCTGGAGAGCTGACGTTTCACCCACAGTGCTTTTCCTGCCAGGTCAGACATTCACCGCTATAAGAATAGAATAGAATGGAAACTGTTGTCAACTGTTGTCCACATGTGGAAATTAACCTTGTCTTCTCTTTAGTGAAGTATTAGATGCAACACCTTCCAGAATTGCATTTCGACAATAGTGATGAACATATTTTGATATATGTATGTTTAGTTATAGTGCTGCTTGGTGTGAACGGGTCATTAAACTGTATATCTAGCCCTCTTTTGTAACTATGAACTGTTTGATTCGTTCCAGGAATGTGATGCCACTTTGTTGCCAGGGAACTTATATTGCATTCAGGGTCAAAACCTCTACTGTCAATCACATTACCATGACAGCGTCATTGTTCCATCATCACATGACCTTCTCCTCAAGCCATGTCAGAGAGAGGGTGAGTTGTATGTAATGCACTAATCTATGTAAAGCGCCTTGGATAAAGGCGCTATATAAATGCACCATTTACCATTTTAAGTAAGGTTTAGAATTGGGGTTCTATGGTATGCCTAATGTTAAGGCAAGACATGGAGAATGAATTTAGTTTTTGGAAATCGGACAAGAATAAATGTGTGAGTGATAATAATGTGCACTTATTGATATCATAGCTTCATCCAAATATCATAGCTTCGACCTCGCCCTTAAGGGCGAGGTCGCTAATCGCCCTCAGGCGTCGTACTGGTATAGTATAGTATAGTATAGTATAGTATAGTATAGTATAGATAGTATAGTTAGTATAGTATAGTATAGTATAGTATAGTATAGTATAGTTAGTATAGTATAGTATAGTATAGTATAGTTAGTATAGTATAGTATAGTATAGTATAGTATATAGTATAGTATAGTATAGTATATGTTTACATTAATACATTTAGAAAACACAGTGATTGGTGGTGAGAAATGTAGACCCCTGGTGTTAGGTAGGACACCTACAGCTTGACACGTAGTACGTACTGCCTGAACATCATTGGTGCAATATCTCCCCTGAGGCTAGGCCAAGCTGGAGTCTGCCTCTTAGATGAGCGTTTTTGCTGGGGAGGACCAGGCCGGTCTAGCGGTCTAGGCTGCTAATCCAGCTTGACTGCGTGTTGCGGGTTCGACTCCCGATCCCGATGGCCTTTGCGTGTCATTCCCCATCTCTCCCCTCATTTCCTGTTCAAATCAAATAAAGGCAGAAAAAGCCCCCAAAAAATAATAAATCATACCTGTGTGAAGTGAGCAGTGCAACTGTACCGTGTGGGGGTCCCCACAACATCCAGACCCAGTGGCGGCCTTATATATGCTTCAATCGTTTCAATTGAAACGGGCCTCGAGCCTCCAGGGGCCTCCCAAAAATAAATAGTAGTAGTAGTAGTAGTAGTAGTAGAAGTAATATTGCATTGCATCGCAGCCTTCCAATCAGCCTTGTCAATGATTCAGCCTCATCCTGTACGTCCACTTACCTAGTTGGCAGCAGCTAATAATCACTGCAGGCACTCGACCTGTCATGTCACATTGACCTCTGACCTCTGTTGTTTGGTTGTAATTATTCCCACTTCAGTGTGTGCACTCACTGCACTGAGAGTTGCGATTGCATCATTGTATAGCCTATGCTGCCTTCCAGTTATACCTTACAGTCATTTCAAGTAGGGCATTCACTTCTAGTCATTTTTACTAGTTGACTAGTTGCCTAGTTTACTAGTCGACTAGTTGTTTAACCACCTATTATGTAAAAAAAAAAGGGGAAAAAAAGCTTTTTTATTTTTTGGGAAATAAATATGTGTACATTTAAAAACTGTGTACATTGGTGACTATAACTATAATCTACCTGATCTTGAGGCCTACAAAATCGGGAAAAAAATATAAGCTTTTTTTTCCTTTTTTTCCCCTTATCAACTAGTACCAGCAAGGTCGACTAGTGGACTTAATGGGGTCGACTAGTAAACTAGTCGACTAGTTGCTTAATGCCCTAATTTCAAGACAAAGTAAAAGAATGTTTAATCAAGCTGCTTTTGTGTATTTTTCTACTTGGCTGTGTATGCTGTTCATGCTTTGAAGTCTGATAATACACACTGACAAATTATTAATTATTAAAATGATGACGTCATGAACGAGGCCTCCCGATCCTTAAGGCCGCCCCTGTCCAGACCCCCAGGAACGCGCCCAGGGGGTGGCCCGGTTCCGGCGAGCCTTCCCGCGTCCAAAACAGTCGAGAAATGACGGAGTTATCGTGTTGCAGCTTTCCGTGCTGGGACTCGTACATGGACGCGTACATATACATATATAGGGACACACATAGCTCCGTAATGGAGCGGAGGCACCGCTCAAAAACCAAAAAGAAAGACCTGTGGAATCCTCCCTGTTAGGACATTAAAGTTATGGATTGCAGCTTTGAAACTGTATTTCTAACCTCTAATCCATGTTGGCCTTCTTGCCGCCACAGGAGAAGGGGAGGAGTCGGTCAGTAGCCCCGAGTCACAATTGGATGACCACAGGGCCACAGGGTGTCGGGTCTCAAGGCGCACCAAGCGAAGCCGCACGTGTTTCCGCAGGGAGCAGCTGAGAGCGCTGGAGCTGTACTTTGCCCAGAAACACAACCCGGATGGTAAAGACTGGACCTGTCTCGCTCACAAGACTGGGCTCCCTAAGAGGGTCCTGCAGGTCAGGTTTGCAATATGGCCATTACGCCAGATCGTTAGTAAGTCATAGAATTAAGAGTTAGAGGGTCCATTTGGCTGTGTAGCCCAAATGGCCACACACAGCAAAGAACTGTCATTTGTGAATGATATGCTCATTTTGTTTTTCAGTACACCGAAACACACTCCAATCTTTTTTATACTACACATCCAGTACACCTCACAAATAGCATTTTCTCCCTCAGGTGTGGTTCCAGAATGCTCGAGCCAAGCTGAAGCGTTCCATCTCTGCCGATGACCCTAGCGACTCTGCCTCCCCGTGTCCCGAATCCACGGCGATCGCTTCTCTGTCAGCTGAAAGCTCCTCGCCAAGCCAGTCCCAGCCCTTCTCTACCTGCACCATTGACCAGTTGGAGCTCTCCCTGCTCACTGCTCCACTCAGTGACCCAGCCGCTGAACAAGTGCAAGGGTCCAGTGACTTCTTTCCGGACTGCGATTCTCAGGGGGCACCTGGGTGTGTCTCCCCTCTGGCAGCCTACGGGGACTTTGGGGAGGGCAGAGATGCAGTAGAGGACATATGGAGATTGTGACATAGCTGATGGGCTATTTTACTGTTAAGTAATGGGCCAGAATCAGAAGATAAAAGATATCTCACATCCAGTAAATATGATGGCTTTACAATCCAACAATCCTTTTCTAAGATGTTTCTGAAACTGTACACGTCGATGATGGTGAAGTGGTTAAGACCCTCGCCTATGTGCCGTGAACCCAGCTAGGTGACTCTGTAAAGCCTTACTGTATGTGTCTCAATACAAAAAAAGGGAAAAAAAGGTCACACAGTCACACACCAAAACATTTAGTTTCATAAACTGCGTAGTATGCTGTTAGATTGATAATCTTACAGTAAAATATTTTTTACTGTTGTGACTTGTGGATTGCATTTCTAGACAACTAGAAAGTTATCTGTGTTACTTGAGAATAGTGTTGGCATTGTAGCGTAGACCAGTGTACTGGGATGTGAAAACAAATGTTTGTCAAGGGATTAAATCCTTTTGACCTGCGGTGTCTAATTTTCCCCCGAATAATTTCGTACTGCAGTGTCCAATTATAATAGTGCCTGCTCTATATTTCAGAATTCAAGATATAACAAATAAAACACTGCAGGCAACACAGTTCATGAGTACACGGACGACAGCCCAGGGTTTTTGGCTGTCTTTAAGTCATCGGTTTAAATGCAAACCTGCAAAGTGGTTCGAATGTGAGTTTCTCGATTACTCATACTGTATGCATTTACCACTTTCTACCTGTGGCACCCCAACTTTGGGCTTACCATTATAGTCAAAGATTTTTTTTTAAATGGTAGTAATAGATTTACATTCTACAAGCTCATTATGTGATGCATTGTGAGCTTGTATTTCCGACCGTGCAAAACTATCAATCATACAGTATAAAATTCTAGTTCCATTAACATCAGTTTCACTTGTTTGATAACATTTTGTTATATTTAATATTCCAAATTTTAACAATGTACAAGTAACATTAATCTCCGTCATTTAGTGGGAATGACCTTAAACCCGTAAAATGGTATGGTTTTCAAATAATACAAATCATATACATCGGTAACAAATAAGAATATGAATTCCTTGATTCTTTAGCACAAGAAAATACATCTTTGAGTTATATGTTTTATTTTTTGTCTATTTTCCCTCTTTTTCTTCTTTTTATGTAACTGCTACATGACAAATGTGAAGGCAACTAGTTTAGCGAAGTTTGTTAGCAGCAGTGTTTGAGGTTAAGCAGGGCAGACAGTCAATACATGCCTATTTTAGAATTGTATTATGTGTTTTTTTTATTGATCGCTGCTGTAACACCTTAATTTCCCCTCAGGACAAATAAAGTACCTATCTAATTACCCACCTATAACCATAGCAATTTTGTCCTTTACCTATACTTCACACTTTGTTTTGTTATTCTCTTTGTATATCTGACACTGTTCCCGTCCCCTCCAGTTCTGTATCTGTCTCATGACTAATCTTATGTATAGATCCTCTTCCCAACTAATCTTTCTTTCTTTCTCTAATGCTTTCTATCTGCTCTCCATCCATCACCCTCTCATCTGATCTCTCTCTTTATCTCTTCCTTTCTCTGTTACATAGCCTCTACATCCCTACCCCCTCTCTACCTCTCCCCACAATTTTCACCCCTTGAGTGTCTTAATGAATTGATTTGTGACTTGTCTGGCAAATTGCTTCACCAATCAAGTGTTGCGGTAATTGGGATGCTCTGCGTGCCCCTGCCCCCTCTCGGGGTCAGTGAGGAGGACCTTCAGTCTCTTGGTTAGAAAAATGCAGAGGAGATGATGACAACAGCAGAAGCCCAAAATGCCGCCTGCGTCAGAGGCCCAAGGCACCAATGTGTGGGAGGGGGTGTATTTAAGAGGTCAGAAGTAAGGCCAGCTAAGGAAACAGTGCGGTTCCCTACTGAGCAAGGTAAGCCATGGAGACGTGAACCGCCGTTGCACCTCTGTCTTCTTTTCTACTCCTGGGTGAGTGCTACTATACTAGTCTTAAGCAGGGAAGGATATTTAGGATTCAAGACTGCAATACTTTTACACTACCACAGCATTGTCTTGAATTTTGTTCAACCAAAGGCTTAAAACAACAGAAAATGGGTAAATGAGTAACTTTAGATGCCAATTGTTTTGGCATTGGAGTTGCTTTGATGGCTGTGTAGGTTCCAATTTTGAATTGCTGTACATTGTGTTTTTGTTCAAGTGAGGTTGTTTACATTTCATTTCACAGGGAAACAAAAATGACCAGTGAGTGATTTTGGTTTGTGAAAGATACTGTATGGGTGACGTGTAAGGGAAATAGATTTTTACAATGTGCCGATGCCATAAATACACACAAAAACCTTGAGTGCTAGTTTAACGCAGAGAGTGTACAAATGAAGTGAATTCATAACGGACAGGTCTGTTTGGTTACATTTGTACGGTACAATCTCTGAGTTATACAAATGGATAAATTAACACTGAGGATTCTACTGTGTAGCAAACATGAAAGCAGAATAGAGGCAAAATTAGATTCATTGTTTCACTGTGGCTTTAATGAAACCGATAATTCAATTAAATCAATTCAATTTACTGTAAGACAAGATCTCGAAAATTATTTATCTTTAGATTATCTTTGGATTCCTTTTCATGACCTTTGTTATTCCGGTCTTAAATAAGCTAAGAGAGACCTACGGACGATTGTGCCGTTTGTGAAACAAGCTTGTAAATATCTGAAAACCCCTTATTTGTATCTTAAATAGCCCTACAGATGTGCCGTTTGTAAATAAGCTAAGAGACTCTACGAGTGTGCTGTTTGTGAAACAAGATTTACTTGTACCTTTTTGTGGTAAAAGCGCTCAAACTTTCTTATTTCCTGACTTGATCTCCTTACCCCCACCCCCCTCTCTTCTTTGTTTTCTTGGAAAAATAACACGATGGGAACTATGCCCAAAAACGAGTTTTTACTTGACTGTGATGGGACAATAAAGCTGATTCTAATTCTGATTATTGGATTCTTTTTCCGCAGATGAGTCCATCATCGTTCCATTACTGTGCATCACCATCATCGCACATCCTCCTCTGCCTTGTCTTCATCCTTACCACCATCCCAGGCACTGTCACATTCCCAAGCATGGCTTCCACTGTCCTGCCAGAAAGGACTGACTGGCAGACTGCTCTACTTCAACTCCGGGCTGCTCTGGAGGCCACCAAAGGAGCAGACCAGCCAGACCGACCCAGATCCAAGCTCTGGGTGATGATAGTACCCGAGGATCTGCGTTCACTGCAGCTGCTGCAGGGGTTGCTGGAAGATTCGGGGCAGGACGGAGACGAAATCGAGGAAGAAGTCTTATTGAGGGACCAGAGAAGAGAGCTGGACTGGCCACCAAAGCCACCCTTCCCGGGGGGAAGCAACTCACTGGATGGCCTGTACTACCAGGAAGGAGGGGATGATGGTGGAGAGGGAGGAAACAAGAACAAAGCCCTGACATCCATCGCTGGAGGGCTCCAAGCATTCAGCCGGGAGAAGGGAGGATTCGGGTTCCGCTTCGGGAGAAAGAGATGGACTGGATGGGAATGAAGGGAGGGAAAAGTGAGACGAAGATTAGTAGGTATCTAATGAAAGCAACAATGCTGCAACTAAGTTCACCATCTATGGACAGAGTTGCCCAAAACACTGCCCTGTGTCACTGCCTTAATGAGATGAGATACGTATGTATAATAATAAATATGTATTAATATGTATGTGGTGATTCATGTGAGTGTTGTCAAGTGGAAATGTCAGGAAGATGTTTAGCTACTATGTCAATGGTCCACAGAAGCCATTTAATACAATGGTTGTCCAATTACAGTGCATTGCCTGGATGGTGAGTCAGAGTGATAGACAAAACATTTGTATGTTTCTGGACCCTTTTCAAAAGCTGACATGTTGATTGTTAGCTTAACATATTATGGGGTGTACCGTGTATTAATTTAATTTGGGCCGTCCACACTGTTGTGTAAAGGGTTAACACCTTGACAATTAATCAAGCACTGAACTATAACTATACTATATGACAATAATTTGATTGATTGAATACTTTATTAACAGTTAGAGGTCTGTTACAAGATCTGCTAAGAGGACAAGAAAGCCTATGGCTTGTATCCATTGGGGTCCTTCATATTCAATTCACCGGAACATATAACTATAGCCTAACCATAATCCGATTGATTGAATACTTTATTAACAATTTGCAGAAAAAAGCCCAGGAAAGTACTAATAGGCCTACCATAGAGTAGACTAATACAAGGTCTGAGATTATTTAAACACAAGAAGGCCTACGGCTTGTTTCCATTGGGGTCCTTTATACACAATTCATCAAACTAACTATAACTATAGTGTAATAACTATGTATACAACCGAACTGGAGTAGCCCTTATATTAGCTCTGGTCCATAGCCCTAATGCTTAATTCTGGTAATGCAAGGCATAATTAAGGATTAGGGCTATGGACCAGAGCTGTGTGGCAGCGGTGGCCGAACGGTTTGCGGAGCGGTCTTGATACCGGAAGGTCGCCAGTTCGTATCCCCAGACCGGCACGTTAAAATTACCACCGCTGAAGTGCCCTTGAGCAAGGCATTGAACCACTACCATAAAATGTTCTATGAGCAGGGCCTGGCTGTAAACAAGTATCTGATGCTTAGTCCAGTTACCCTGGGTAAATATAGTAACTTTGCTTTGCTTAGCTATACCTATACCCCTATATTAGCCCTGGTCCAGTGCGTCAGCGAGTTTGTGAGAGAAACTCGCTGACGCACTGGACCAGGGCTACCCTTATATATACCGTTAAGTAACTCTATGGAGTAGCCTAATAATTCAATGTCCCAGCAGCATTCCTGACCATAGATATATATCTATGTTCCTGACTGTTATCACGGGTGTTACAGGAATAGAGGTCCGGCGGAAATACACACATTCACAATTTGACGTCCGGTGTAATTGTACCTACCGCTGTTGTTTTCTCACAAAGATGAATCGCTTACAAATCCTAAAGTTATTGGTCAACGAGCGAGTAAATGTAGCAGTTGAAGAGATATTTCGGATCATTGAAAAAATCATAACGGAGTACGAGGACGATGCTTTCATTTCTAAGCAGGAAAATGTCCGCCAACAGAAGCTGCTGGAAACCGTTTTGAAGAAACGTAGTAATTATAAGTTAAACCAAGCAGGTTGGTCACATCGGCACATCTGTTGCTATAATTGGATGTTATTATTCAAGCTTCAGTCAGTTGTATGATTTTAGTTTAAAAGTACAACACTTGCTCCTAGTCCTAATGCACACTATTACATCGATGCTATAGCTGTTGTAAAAGAGAAAAGAAAAACATACATTTTATGCTTGTAATTAAAATCTTTTGCCCTTATTTGCAAAATGAATAGATACGTAACCAATTAACAATAACTCATAATTAGATAACCATGAACCAGGTTTGTGACCTGTGTCAACAATGGCAGTTACATTTTACCTGTCCTATTTTTGTTTGACTTTTGTTTGACTGTCAAATTAGATTACAACAATTAACAAGATTCCATTTCGGTGAGCTTATTTTTATACTTTAACTGACTGAACTCTTCAACTCTTCTACATTTCACACAATGATGGTGGACCATTGCATGCGTGAATATGCCACCAATATCAGAGAATGAATGTATACCAACCATATTAATTTTAACAATGCACAAATTAGTATATGTCCAGTCTTTAGAAATATTTAGAATATATATATACATTTTTCATGATGCACTAGAACCACTTTGACAGTTAAAGTATTGATACAAGGAGGATCGACAAAACAAACAAAAAAATATGTAGACCCGGCCACAACTTCAGCAAAGCTGCAGAAAAACATGAAATTATGTAGATTAATTTATGTATGGAATTTATACTACATGATGACTGCATAATTTGCTTACTTCTCCGTCTAGACTTGCTGAACCTCCCTCCCTCTGAAGATGGGGTTCACCCTGAGGGTCAGGAGTGGATTCCTAGTCAGGGCGAGACACATCTTGAAACACAGATTGAAGAGAAACCGAAGGAACTGTTTGAAAGACCAGACAGGCTTGATGCCTCAACGTCAACACTACTTCCAGTGACAAGTGATCAAGACCTTGAGAAAACCCAGTCGGAGCCTCTGGCCAACACCTCAAATAAACAAGTGAAAACAGAAGCCGATGAGGAAGATTGTATAATAACAGTCAACTTTGACTCAGACAATGACTTTCTTCCAACTGTTGACGGCCAGCCCCTCCCTTCAGACATTTCTGAAAGAGAGAGTGAAGACGGTGATCATTATTTCATGGAGACACCAGAGCTTGAGTCAGGTTTGTCTAGCAGCGAGAAGAAGAGTGCAGCGGAGATACATCAGATGCTGCAATCGGCAAATGAAATGGTGTCCCCTGCTTTATCTTGTAAAGTATGTAAACTGACTTTCACTGCTACTAACTCTTTAAGACGCCATGTGCAAATTCATCCAAATGACTGTGGTTTGTGTGGAAAACATCTAGAGCCCACAGAGCCCTTGAAACTTCACTATATAGGTCACAAGACATGTATCGTTTGTGGTAAAGTATGTTCTTCAATTTCTGCTCTGGAAATGCACGTTAGGTCTCATGTTGGGGATAAGCCCTTTCGTTGTGCAATTTGTGGCCGGAGCTTTGTGCAGAAAGGGAATCTAAAGTCACACATGACCATTCACATGAATGACAAGCAATTCCATTGCCCAATTTGTGGTAAAACCTTTCGTTGGAAGGTCAGTGTTCAGAAACACATGAAAACACATCCTGAAGCGTTGATGAGAAGCTATGCGAAAGCGGTATGATGACAAGAAAGAAAAACTAAAATCTTTTGTCATTATTGCCTTTATATTCTAGTAGTGTAACAATTCACGTGATGAAACAGTTGTAAATACCACCTACCAGTTCAACTAAATCAATCAGCTAAAATATATAAATAGAATGAATAACTTTGCACCAATAATTGATAGATGTAAGTATTAGGCAGCAGGTCTACTTTTTAGTAGTAGAAGTGCATGTATAGCACCTGTACCCACCAGGTCCTGATGATACCCACCCCCTCTCTCACTCACCCCCTCTCCCCTGCCAGCATGTTGTAGCTTATTAGAACAATAAAAATGCTTATAACTTTGTTATAGGACAGAGTCATTATTATTCAGCATAAAATATTATGCAGGCCTACTTTTTATATAATAAATGTGTTTAATAAATAATTCTGTTGTGTGTTTATTCTCTTGCCACCTTTCACATTGCTGCACATATTTCACAGATATACATTTAGAATATTGTCCTTGAATCAAATCACTCATTGAATTGATTCACTGACGCAAAGGATTTACACCCCTACTAGAATCTGTGGGTAAATTACATTTCTGTTTATTTTCAAGGACTTGAGAGAGAGAAGGGAAGAGACATGCAGCAAAGGTCATCATGAACGGGACTCGAACACATTACACGCTGTCAGGCAAGAGCCTATAGTATATGTGGCATGCGCCTGGACCACTAGGCCAGCAGGCACCCGATAATGTATTGTTCATTAGTGCAGCCAAGTGAGCCCACAAAAGACAGAAAAAGGTTAAAAAAGTAAGGCTATATGTGAGGACACTTTCAATCAGTGCTTGGTAGACACTTTACATCACATTAGTTTACGGAACAGAAATTGTTGCTGGACTTTCTTGTAAGTGGAGTTCACGTGACCTGAGAATATGATCTCTTCATTCACAGTATCAATTTAATTTCCAAGGTAGGCCTAGTTGCTCTACATCCTGGCCATTGATCTGAAGTGGCTTTGACAGCTGGTGGATTGATTGCACAGTAGCCTACTTTATTGTCACCCAGGGGGAAATTATAAATTCAGGTGCCCATAGGCCTATAACATGCATCACACTACAAAGCAACGCAAACAATGAATCATAGTATGTGCTTAAATATACAGAGCAGGACTGTTGAAAATATAAAATAAAATGTAAAAATCCATAAAATGAAAGAGTACAAGCAGCAGTACCTGTGCAGTACAAGCAGGGGCCATGAGAGTTGACCAGAACTGTATCGCAGTGTGCGCGCCAGCAGGTGGCAGAATTGCATCTAAAATAAATAAATAAATGCAAATATTTTTTGCAATATGTATCTGACATGCGCGAAACTTCGACCCGGAACAGTCATTTTTAGTCTTGTTACTGTCTCTGTTGTTCCTTCCTGTGCAGCTGAGCTAACGTTCAAGACACACCCTTCACTTGCATTGAACGAGCTTTCTGTACTAACTGTACTGTACAGATTGGCCCGGATCGAGTGGTTTGGGGCTTTCGAATAAGAAACGACAATGGACGACGTAGATACGTTAAGGAAGTTCGTCAATCAACGACTATCTGCGGCTACCGAGGAGATATTAGCCGTATTTGGCAGAACAATAGTACAGTACCAGCAAGAAATCGACCGTCAGCGAAGGCAGTTGCATATCCTGAATCCTGAGATAAAATGTGAAGTATCAGGTTTGTAATCCGACCTAAACCATACCAGACTATTACCCTTTCCATTCAGTGTGCAGCAGACAAAACCAAGTAAACCTGGATCATCATCATAATTGATTATAATTATTATAGTATTCTGTAATTTCTCACATGTTCTGTTCTAACTCATAGAATTCATGCATTTTCCTGCCTGTGAAGATGAGGTCCCCCCTGAACAGCAGGAGAGAAGCCCTTGTTTGGGCCAAGAGCAGGGGGCAGAAGCTGGCGAGGAGGAGGAATATGGAATGACAGAAACAGTCAACTTTGACTCAGACAGTGAATTCATATCCATTGATGACCAGGGCCTGCCACACTCTTCTTCAGATATTTCTGAAAGAGATGCTGAAGACGGTGGTGATACTCATTTCAAGGAGGAGACACCAGAATCTCAGTCAGGTTCGTCTACAAGCGAGAAGGGTGGAATGGAGCCCCATCAACTGCTGCAGTCAGCAGCAAATCAACTTCTGTCCCCTCTATCTTGTAAAGTGTGTAAACTGACTTTCGCTGATACTATTTCTTTAAGACGGCACGTCCAAAATCACCCACGTGACTGTGGCTTGTGTGGAAAACATCTAGAGCCCACGGAGACTTTAAAACATCACTTTATAGGCCACAAGACATGTATTGTTTGTGGTAAAGTATGTTCTTCTATTTCTGCTCTGGAAATGCACGTTAGGTCCCATGTTGGGGATAAGCCTTTTCGTTGTTCAGTTTGTGGCCGGAGCTTTGTGCAGAAAGGAAATCTAAAGTCTCACATGACCATCCATATGAACGACAAGCCGTTCAGTTGCCCAATTTGTGGTAAAACGTTCCGTTGGAAGGTCAGTGTTCAGAAACACATGAAAACACATCCTGAAGAGATGGTTAGATACATAGGCCTAGATGGAACAATAGAGCACAGGTTTTTAAAGTAGGGGTCCACAGGGAGGCCAATTGGAAAAGAAAACCTAACCAAAATATATATATATAATATATATTATTTGTATCTTGTATGTGTGTACACATACATATATGATTCATATTCAAATGATAACATTTTGTGCCACTTACTTAGACCACTGGTGTTCATATTATTAGCATGTCATTATTGTCGAATATCTTAGAGTCTGTACAAGCTCACAATGTGGTGCATTGTGACTGTGAGCGTGTAGATCTGCTATTTTCATTTAGTTTGTTTTTTTAAGCCATTTCACAATGAGGGGTGCAACTAGAGGCTTTGGTTGTTTGGGGGTCCCCTTGGCATGGAAAAGTTTGAGAACCTCCGGTAACACTTTTATTGATTGTGAGGGAAATTTAGCCATAGTCATAACAGTAAGCATGAAACAACAATAATAGGTAAGGGTCAGTGATGCAAATAGACTCATTAAATTGAGAAAGGACGCAATCATGTCACCCTCCGGGGGTCCTTTGATGCAATACTGTACTCAGTACTGTACTCTAAAGTCGTTGAAGGAAGACTTGTAAAATGTTGCTGGGACCCATCTAAAAGAACACCCCTGGGTCCTGGGACACATTACATTGAAAACCTATTTACACTGAAGGGCAGAGAGAACAAGTACACAAAAAGTAGTAGGGTAATACAAGTTAA
The DNA here is from genome assembly GCF_951216825.1 of Electrona antarctica. NCBI lineage: Eukaryota > Metazoa > Chordata > Actinopteri > Myctophiformes > Myctophidae > Electrona > Electrona antarctica. Next base: position 15,059,300 of record NC_136796.1, on the reverse strand, counting down.
AATAATATAACAACAACAAAAAAACAGTCAGGTGTGCATACCGGTAATCTATACGCCATCAGTAGATAGAAATAAAGGCAGAGGTATCGTGTGCATTCTATCACCAATAAAATGGAATATAGATAGACCTAAGGACCTAAAGACTGACCTGGCCATCTGCACTTGGACTGACTGAGCATGTACTGTAATTGTATGGACTGAGTTGTTTAAATGGGTTAATATGTACATATACAGTAGGCATATATAGATATGTAGTTGGATATAAACATATAGGCACAGGTATAATGTAACAATGTATCACCAGTAGTATGTGCATATAGTAGGTATATACTATATACAATATGTACAGAGAATCAACAGTAATGTGTATCAACCAATACTGTATGTACAATTTATTACCAGTACTATGTGCATATTTATATTAGTGTAGGTACGTATATGCACAGAGAATGGACAGTAATGTATCAATATCTACAGTTGAACTGCACTGAATGGAGTGAGCATTATACTATCGGTGGTGAAGTCGGTGCAGTTTGTCTGAGCAGGCCTAAGCGGGCCTGATTATTGTGCACTGCACATCCCAGGAGTATAGTCATGTGAGTGAGCATTGTCATTGTTTTTATCTAAAGCATCTAAAAACTCACATCTTTGGTGAGGTTCCCTCCATTTCTTACAAACCTAATGGTTTCTTTCTTGCCATTGTGCCATATAGAGAAGGCCATACTTGTACAGCATTCAGAACATGTGACTTATGCTTGCTTTCTCTTATTGCAGCCACTGAACCTTTTTGTTTTGGCCTCCGATTGTTATCTCTTACCAGTTTACTTTACCCAGATGCACAGATTGGAGGGACTGCCTGATTGGACAATATCTGTATTTTATGATGCTTATGTGTTTGCTTGATGATATAGTATAGTAGACTGTCCCCATGTGGTTCAGAGACTGAAACAGACTTTTCTACATTAATTTTACTTACGTTGGGATGTTCTGGTCATTATGATTGAGTCTTTGCTTCAGGTTTTATCAACTAACTGAGGGTCTTGTTTAAAACGGGTGTATTTAGGAAATGTGTGAAATTCAAATAAAATTCATATTATTACTAGGAAATAGTTAAAAGTAGACTATTGTTGTAAATTATAATATCCTTATATAGAAAAGTATGAATGTGTAATTGTTATCCAGTGAAATGATGAGTGATGATGAGGGGGTTGAATACTTTTACAAGGCACTGCATGCATGTCACATTCTCATTAGGGGCTGAGCCCCCATAAAAGTCTGATCCTAGAATAGCCCCTGCTAAGCGTTAATCCAAGGATGGGGAAGAATGCGTGTGGGTCTTGTTATAACCTAATAGGCACCGGCAGGAAGGACCGGTCTGTCTTATCAGTGCTCCTCTGCACTTCTAGCTCATTGTAGTTATGCAAAAGCAGTATGATGATAAGATACTATACTAACGCAAACTATGTTACACACTGAAATCACCAAGTCATTTCATAAGAACTAAAAACTTAACTTCTGTACATTTAATGCCTAATGATTCATGTGATGCATTGTGAATTGATTGTAAATCCTAACCGGTTCAGCTAAATCGATCAGAACTCTTACTGACAGGGGACTATATTTGGCTGGGGAGAGCTGGGCACTTGATAGAACTGGTCCTGGGTTATGGAAGTGGGCACATTGCCCATTTTTCATTTTAGAACCATTTCTTCATGAACAATGAGGTGCGTTGATTTTGACATTAGAGTGTTGGCATTCAGTGTACATTACAATATACACTGAAGATGCAGCTGTCGTTACTACAAATGCTTTGTCAAGACTGGATTTTTCAGCTCAAAATATATCTTTGGGAGAATAATTTGTGGTAATGTGGTATTAACAGCTGTCCTCCCTATTGTGTTAGTTAGAACAAAAGGAGACATCAAAATTAGATAATTATTACATTACCAACTACTGCTAAACTGGGTCATTCACATATCCCAGAATTAATTGACTGTGGAAGAGTGGAAGACCAGAGTGGGCCAGTTATCCAAAATCAATAGAGCGCCCCACCACTTAATACTTGAGTGACGTCAAAACGTAATACTTGAGTGACGTGAAAACGTCTTTGTTATATAAAAACGTGCTTTAGGACAGTAGGCTTACAAGATTCAGATTCAAGATTGAAATACTTTGTCACATGCTCATACTTGCACAGTATAAAACATGTTTTATTACAAGTAAGTTCCAACATATAGTACAATATATAATGGTAAGAAAATGTCAAAGATATATTTGTACAGGGCCCACTTAAAGTGCCCAGTTCTCCAGTAACGGCTCCATGAAGGTGCCCAGTTCACCAGTGCCTAATTTGTAAAAGTTCCCAGTTGTCTCTGGTGCCCACTTTCCAAAAGTGCCCAATTCACCTACCAATCAACCCACCAATTCACCTGTCTGTCCGTAGAACTGGATCCACCCACCAATATACCTGTATTCATGAAAACCTACTGGTGGCTTCCTACCCAACCATTCACCTACTTTCTCTCACATCCACCTAACTCTGTCCCTTGCCAGCATGTAGCCTATTGAAAAATGTTTTAAAAAACAACAATAAATAAATTAAAATAGGCCAAAATTTGTAATGACCTTTATATAAAATAAATATATTTAATAAATAATTTGGTTTTGTGTTTTGTTTTTTTGTTCGCCTTTCAATACAGGTAGTCTCATTGATATAGAAGTTTGGTCCTCACTAATAGCAAAAACAATTCGGCTGTGGGCAGTTCAGAAACCCGTCCACCAGTGACATCATCAATGGGGAATTCAAGCTAATAGAAACTGCAGGCTTTATATTCCTGAAAAGTTGCAATGCGAAAATGGAAGACATCGTTCTCCGGTGATACAAATCTAAATATATATATTTTTGAAATTTCTGCCTAACGATGATGTCACTTGTGGACGGGTTTCTGAACTGCCCACAGCCCTCCTATGGGACCAAAAAGTGGTGAAGTGGTCCTTTAAAAGTTACTGAATCAAATTAAATGTGTTGTTTACACTATAGATTGCCTAGTATCTAAACCAGGACACAACAATGAAGGTGGGGACACTTTCAGTCAGTGCTTTTTAGACACTGCTCAGGATATTTTCTTTCTTTCTTTCTTTCTTTCTTTCTTTCTTTCTTTCTTTCTTTCTTTCTTTCTTTCTTTCTTTCTTTCTTTCTTTCTTTCTTTCTTTCTTTCCATCATCAAAGCCCACACAGCAGAAAAGGTTGTTGCTGATGCTGACATATTTGTTTAGAATAGATCCACACTTAAGCCATGAGAAGAAGGAGCACTTGTCTACCTCCTGGCCATGCTGAAGTCAAGTAGCCTGACACTCATGAAGCGTCACTGTGTCAGAATGAATTTTCATTTCGTTTTACTTCAGAACATTATTCTTTTAATGAGCGTGCTCAGCGTGGGCTGGAGCCAGGCTAGAAGTCAACTTGGAGCATAGAGTTATAAGGCTTGGAGTTTGGGGTAGATTGGCATAGATAGAACTGAACCGTAGGCCCTATTATACTGTACGGCCAGCAGGTGGCAGACATTCACCAAATACCAGTTGGCTTGACATGAGCGAATTAAACGTCCACCCGGAACAGTCATTTGTAATATCAGTCTTGTGTTTGCATTTGCAATGCATCATCTCACTCACATCACTCTTGCACTGAATGAATGATGTGTGCGTAGTTGGCAAGGAGAGGTTTTGGACATTTGAATTACAGAAGATGATAATGCCTGACATAGAGACGTTAAGGATGTTCGTCAATCAACGATTAACTGCGGCTGCTGAGGAGATATTAGCTGTATTTGGTAGAACAATAGTACAGTACCAGCAAGAAATCGACCTTCAACGCAGACAGATGGCTATCCTGAATGTGAATCCTGAAATGAAATGTCATTGTCAAGTATCAGGTTAGTTGATTGATTTATTGATTGATTGATTATTTGATTTTCTTTCTTTCTCACCTTCATTTATACTCGGAAATACATCAAGTTTACATAACATTATAAATCAGGGTAAATTACAAAGGAACTTTATACAGAACATTGATTGATTGATTGATTGATGATTGAAAATTGTATTAACAGTTTGCAGAATGGATACAGTTCAAGGAAAGTACAGGTCAACAGTGTTGTCAAGTAACTAAAGTAATATATTACTTTCAGTAATATTATTCCTTTTTTCCAGTAACGTAACTAGTTACTTTCACATTTTGAGTAATAATATTACATTTACTTTTTTCCAAAAGTAACATGTTACTATTTTCATGAGCCATGGTGGAACTGTGGGTTTGAGTGTTTAGACTGGGTTGGGGTCGAGTTGCTTTGCAAGGCTCTCCGATCACATGATTTTCAAAATATCGGAATCGGGGAGAAAAGATCAGATTTTGAATTGTCTAATGACTGTAAATCTCAAAGAAAGATGTATAAGCAATGATATTTTGTAAAAACTGTGTTTATGCTAGTTGTTTTCCTTCTGGTCCCAGTCAGAGATCATCACCGCTATGTACTGTATGATGGCATAGGTGCCTGTAGTACTCTCTCTGAATGAGAGAGATACTCTTTAAGAGTTTTAACTTGACTTCAGTTCTATAAGCTGTAGAACTGTATTCACTCTAATTAACCAACAGGGCTTGACATTAACCTTTTGAGGCACTTTGTCCTTCGGACAAGTACATTTCCGATTCACTTGTCCGGACACAAAGGTCACTTGTCCGGAGCAGGGGTCATCAACATGCAGGCTTGTGATGGACATTTTCCTCAAACAAAATGTTTGCCACGGACATACAAAATGAGTGTTCAATAATATTACCATAAATACAAAATGCATACTAGTCCAGTAGACAAGAAAAGCACACTGTTCTTAAAGCTGTGGGAGAGTGGTTTGACCTTAACACTTTTTCTTTTCAAGCAACGTGAACTTGTGAAGTGGTTTTAAAAGAAGCATGTCGCAGTTTCCTCAACCCTTTGTAGAAAGCTGAGAGGGAAGGCATAGATTGAGCAATTTAACTCACAAAATTACTTTAATAGTATTATTGTTACTATTTCCATGGCCATCTCTGTACTTTTGTCTACTTTCAATCAGAGACAGTGGCAAGATCTCAACTGCTCAATTGTCATATTGACGTCATCCACCGGCCATTATAATATCTGAAAAACAGACTGTTCTTAAAGCTGTGGGAGAGTGGTTTGACCTTAACACTTTCTTTTTCAAGCAACGTGAACTCGTGAAGTGGTTTCTGCGTGTACTGACACCCTAGCCCAGTGGTTCTCAGCAGTGGCGTTTCTGGGTGTACTGACACCCAGAAAAGAAAATTTGTGATTAGGGGGGTCAGATGATGATCAACATATGGAATGAATTCTGTAGGCCTACTGGCCATATATGGAGCGTGTCTTGAGTGTACAGGGTTTGAAGAGGTCATATCAACATATGGAATGTCAGAACCTGCAGTCCCTTTCATGACGTGGTGTGACATGACACACAGACTGACTGACAGGAAATGCAGGTTTTCATAGTAAACACGACCTATGGTCGCAATTAGTAGCCGTTTAAAATAAATAAGTTATGTTGGTTAGTTTTTCCCTTTGAAAGTAAATAAACAAGCCACAGAATAACACAAGGTTCAGTTTTCCTGAAACAAAATGGAGTGTCAAAGGAGTGTCACATAGGGACATCCCTATTGAAAATGCAAAGTAAGACTTTTGGGGACAAAAGATGCAAGGGGCGTGAAAAAAAGTAATAAGTAAAGTAATACGTAACTAATTAATTTTGGCAGGGAGTAATAAGTAGTGTAACTATATTACTTTTTTTAAATACAAAAACTGCTAAAATGATAAAACTCCATTTTCATTCATAATCCCCCCCCCCCCGGGGGGAGATGCACCACTCACTTCACACGGGTGTGGTTTTGTTTGTCTGTTGCTGCTGTCATTGTGTGATGTGTCTGTGCTCACTCACATAAGGTTTCTGTACTGCAGCACCTCAAATGCCCTTAAAACAATTAAGGCTCTAGTCTCCAGACATTCCAAAACAAACTGGACAGGCTACCACTTGGCCTAACTCCCAGAACCCACCTCACCCCTGCCCATTTTGTTAATCTGGAATGGCTTAGGGTTGACGACACAAGTACAGCAACCTGCAATGGGCCTGGTCTTCAAGATTCGCTACACCACTAAGATACCATGTACCTGTCAAAATACTTCCTTAATGTTAACGAAGTTCATGATCACAACACCAGAGGGAGAACCGCATTCAACCCAGATTCGGCTCAAACAATGGGTTAAACTCATTTCACTCTAATGCCACTAAAATGTGCCCTACCAACAGCTGTTAAAAATGTGAATCCCTAGACTCCTTCAAGGCCTATTGTACATATTTTTCCCTTATTTTCCCAAACTGTATATGACGCTTTCCTTTTCTTTGCCTAGAAGTGTATATCTGTATGTATTTAAATGTTGAATGATGAATTGAAAATGGAGGACCCTTAGTGCTTTTTCTGGCTTTATCCTCTTAGCATATTTTGTATTTCGTTGAACTGTACGCATTCTACAAACTGTTAATACAATTTTCAATCAATCAATCAATGCTGCTGCTGTTTACAGCGCTCTGAAAACGTATTTCCCTTTTTGTGACAACAAAGTCTAAAGACACCAAGTCCGAACTGGATCAACACAATGAATATTTCTCATATTTTCTGTCCCTCATTATAAATTAGATTTCCTGCATCTCCCTGTCTGTGAAGAGGAGCAGCCCCCTCCTGAACAGCAGGACAGGAACCCTCGTCTGAGCCTGGATGTGCCAGAGCCACCACACATTAAACAGGAACATGGGCTTGGGCTAGAGGACGAGGCTCATGTCTCACAGCTAACATTACTGCAAGTGAAAAGTGAAAATGAAGAAGACACACTTCAATCCTCACAGCTTCATCAAAGCCAATATTTGGACAACAGAGAAGCAGAGCCTCTTGCCAGTACCTCGTCGTCTGAATCTGATGAGTCTGATCAGATTAAAACTGAAGCTGAGGTAGAGTTTGGCGGGGTCTCACTCTCAGCCTCTCGCTTGAATCCAGCTAGTGATTTGCTTCAAACTAGTGAGACCCAGCTTTTCTCCTCAGACTGTGGTGAAATTGAAGATTGTAGAATGACCATTGAAGCGCAGGCAGGTTTGTATAATAGCAAAACGTCCAAAAGCTCTATAGAACTGTGCCAGGAATTTAAATCAACTGAGATTTTATCCTCACCATGTTGCAAAGTGTGTAAACAATCATTTCCCAATAAGCATTCTTTAATGATGCATGTTAAAGTCCATTCAAGTGATTGCACTTTATGCGGAAAACATTTAGAGCTGACAGAGACCTTGGAATTACACCTTCAAGTTCACCGGACATGTAAAGTTTGTGGTAAAACATTTCCACGAATTTGGGCTCTAGAAACGCATATGAGGTCCCATACCGGAGAGAGACCATTTATGTGTACAATTTGTGGCCAGTGTTTTGGTCAAAAAGGAACTCTGAAGATCCATATAAGAACTCATACAGGAGACAAACCATACAGCTGCTTAGTGTGTAGAAAGACCTTTTACCAAACAGGAGATCTAAATAGACACATGAGAACACATTCAGGTGAAAGGCCATACAGCTGCACAGTTTGTAGCAAGAGCTTTGGTCAAAAGGAACATCTCAAGACACACATGATTAGTCATACAAGGGCCAAACCGTTCAGTTGTTCAGTTTGTGACAAAAGCTTTGGGCTTAAAGAGAACCTCAAAGTGCACATGAGAACACAACATATGATGGTTGTACCATACAGTTGCAGGTAAGTAGTAAGTAAGTAGCCTTGCCGAGCCATGAGGCCCATAGGGCAGGAGCCTATCTCCTGTTTCTGTAGCGTGAGGCAGCTTGATGTACAAGTACACCCCCTGTACATGACGCTAGTATGTCGCAGGGACATACCCCCAATCCAACCCTTGATGCTGAGTGTCAAGCAGGGAGGCACTGGGTCCCATTTTTAGAGTCGGGGATCAAACCCTGACCTCCCAGTATCAGGGCGGACACTCTAACCACAAGGCCACTGAGCTGGTATACAGTTGCAGGGCTTGACCTTAACTTTTTGAGGCAGTACATTTCCCATGCGCTTGTCCGGGCACAAAAGTCACTTGTCCGGAGTACGAGCACAGACAAATACATTTTAAATCAACTAACTGTAACATGTTTGAATATTAGATGAATATTCTCAGTTTACAAATTTATAGCCCTAGATTGTCTGTGATCTTAAATACATTTCATTTATTCCAAATACACAGCCATAGATCGGTCCTATCCGCGCACAATTATCAGACTGACCTCGTCGGCATTTAAACTTGTAGCACTGCGTGTGCACTCGCCCAATAATTTATTCCTAAGACTTGGAGTAGTTTTGGGGACTAGTTTCATATTAATTTGAAAGTTCTAGCAGAAAATGTGTATTTAGCCAAATATGTCCAAGCTGTACACGGATGACATTCTCTCTGGTGAGGGGCCTAGATGAGTGCAGGACTGAACACATCACTTCTTTGGGAAGCACAAATGTATGGGGCCCACAAAATAGGTGGTGTGATCAATTACTCCACACCAATCGCAACACACCTGTCAATTGTGTGCCCCATACATCATGTATGCTTCCCAAACATCAACTGTTCCCAGTCCAGCTTTTCCTTGTGGAAAAGTGGTGATATTTTACACACGTTTTCTGCCAGAACTTTCAAATGGATATGAAACTAGAAGACAATATCTGACTCCAATCTTGGGAATTAATTACTGGATTAGAAAGAAAGAGGGTAGTTGAGGCAGTGTTCCTGTCTGTCTTGGATTATGGGGACATAATCTATAGACATGCAGCAGCATCCACTCTTAAATCCCTAGACTCTGTTTATCACTCATCGATTCGATTTATTACAGGTGATAGCTACACCATTGTATCTTATACAAGGTTGGATGGTCCTCCCTGACAGAGAGACGACAACTGCATTGGCACCTGTTCTTGTATAAAGCCATGCTTGGAGATTGTGCTAAATACATCTCATCATTTCTGAAATGGGACTCTGAACCCTACCACACCAGATCAAGTCATTTCCCCAAATTCAAGGTACCAAAAGTTAACTCTGAACTTGGTAGATCAGCTTTTAGCTTATGTGGCCCCAATACATGGAATGACCTGCAAACTACATTAAAATTGACCACAATGGTACCCCTGAGTCGTTTTAAAATCTTGGTGAGCATACAGATCCCCACAATAATTATGTAACTGTTTAGATCGTTTTGAAATTTGTCTTAGCTTCTATTTATAACCTATGTAATTCATATGTATACCTTTTGTTTTCCTTTTCCTGATCTTCGGATGTATTGTGATGTTTTTTATATATTGTATTACTCAACGACACTGGAAATTAGTTTAATTTCAAGAATAAATAAAACTTGAATGAATGGTTAGTAGTACACATGCAGTTTGTTCTGTGTGTGTACCGTAGATTAAAATAAATGCCAATGTGGTCAGTCTGCCCATATGCAGCAATGCCCATAATGCTTCAGTGCACTTCCCCTCCTTGTGGAGAGGGGGGAAGCTGCATGGAGGTGTGACTTTGTAGTCCAGGAAGGAAGTGAGACCATGTGCATGACATGTTTTTGGTCATGAACATGGCTTCATGACTAAAATATCTAAAAAAAACAAAACATATTACACATAAAAACCCCAAGAAAGTGTCTGGTTGCAAAAGCTCTGGTTGCAAAAGGGGTGAAGTTGCCCTTTAATGTCAAGCCCTGTAGTTGTGCAGTTTGTGATAAAAGCTTTCGTTGGCAATTCAGTATGTAGAAACACATGAAAACTTAGTACTACTAAGCATTCACTTGAAGTATCCTGAAGCAGAACAACAAATTATAACATTGCTCATATGAATAGGAGTCACAAATAGAGTACAAAATGAATCAGTAGGGGGAATATTGTCTTGTTAGATAATATCCTAGGAGAATATGGGTTAAGGTAAAGTAAAGGTTGTATATTGCTTAGCTAGCGAGTAGCGAGTGTGTCACTTCCAGACCATGGATGACAACGCTGAGGTATATTTGGCCAAATACAATCATCCTTGACATATAAAAGGTTTGAGAACTGCTAACTTTTGTTAATTTTATTTGTACTTTTTATATTGCTTTGTATTAATAAAAATGTGTTATTGAAGGGAGTGTAAGTGATATTTTTTTGTTATTCCCAATGGTAATTATTGCTGTAGAGTGCAGTAAGAGGGGTCTCTGGTCAACCAACCAGACCAAGTGGCTTGAAGTGGAAGTAAGAGGATCTCTCGATCTCACGATACTGCTCAGCTATTAGCTTGACAAATCCACGGTATAGCTTTATAAAACAAAAACACTTTGGAAACAGACACTGTTTAAGGAAGGTGCTGGGGTCCTGTTCCTGGGGGCAGGGGGGGTCTAAATACCCTTACAGCTCCATTTTGTTACATTTGTACACTCAAGCGCTCGGGTGGCGTAGTGGTAAATATAATATTGATAATTGGTCATTGCATGTATTCCTGCAGGCTGTCAGCAGGCCAGGGAGGGGAGGGAAGCCAGGCGGCGAGGGTGATATTGGTCATTGCATGTATTCCTGCAGGCTGTCAGCAGGCCAGGGAGGGGAGGGAAGCCAGGCGGCGAGGCCGCGAGGGTGATATTGGTCATTGCATGTATTCCTGCAGGCTGTCAGCAGGCCAGGGAGCGTTGGGCGGGAGGAGTAGGACGAAGGCCCCAAGTCCTCCCAGTGGGGGCTCCTCACTGGCAGGTGAGGTGAGTCAGTAGGATACAACAGCCGTGACAACACAGAAATGTGTGTGTGTGGGTGGAATTAATTGACGACTAAATTGGGGAGAAAAGGGGGGTAATTCTTTTTTTTTGCTAGGCTTAGTAGGCTACTCTAAAATGTATTACAAAACATTTAATAAAATGTACACTCAGATTTATGGGGTTCTTAATTCCAACTAAAAAGTCTGAGAACTTGAAGTGAGTACTTCAGCATCCGTCCATAGGACAACAGTACCCATGACCAACAGCGGGAGGCAGCAATATGCCAACTATGGGCCTATAGTCTGCCGGAAACTCCAAAGAGGAGAATACTACGAAGAAGAAAGAGGAGGACAGATCCATCATCGGTGGCTGAGCTTGTGTGTAAGCTTATGTCTAATATTAAGTTATAAAGTCGTGACCTTACGTGTTTTTGATACATCGGTAGAAGTTCTTTTTCGTTCTGGTTTAGAACATTTCAGCTGTGTCTTTTTTTCTTTTCTTCCCCGACTGTTTTTGTCTCAAACTAGCTAACGGTAGCTGGCTGGCTATGAGCTGCTCGAGTGTTGTGGTTGGTGGTTGGGTCAAGCCCTGTTTGTTAAAATAAATAAACATTTTCCCTTTTCCCGCCCAAACTAGTGATACTTAATTGAAAGTGGTTAGTGCTATTAATTTTGTTCGTTCTTCCAAATAATTATATTTATTAAAATCCAGGAATCCATGCACAGCATATTTGCATTCATTTGTATAGTAGGTAAAGCATAGCCCTAGCCTAGAATGACTGTTAGTGGCTGTAATTTCATGTATAACATGTGCATGAAATGTATATGTAATAATCAGCCATTCTAGGGCTAGGTAAATCATTAGGAAACCTAGCTCTGGTCCATAGCCTTCTACGATTCTGCCCTAGTAGAAGGCTATGGACCAGAGCTATAGGAAACCATGAAATGACTGTTCCAGTTCCACTGTGACTTGTTTACAAGCGATCCAATAACCACAACACACCAAATGATCACATCTGTGTCTGTATGTTTATATACTGTACATCTCATATCATTACATAGCAAACGTTGTTTTCTTCCAACATGGAGGATAAATAAATTGCATTCTATGAATGCATTCTGTGAAATGTCTATTATACTCCATCCAACGACGATCTCACTTGGTGAAAATAACTGATGTTAAGGCTTACAATGTGTTCTTTTGGACCGATGAGTGACTCGGTCATACTAAGAGTATAAATTAGGCTTTACTCTTCACCAGAGGGATTGTCATCATGGCTTTCCCGAGCGCCTTGACGGAGGAAGAGGAGTCCCTGCAGAAGAAATATGTTAAACTCAAAAAGAAGGTATTATTGCACTACACACTACCCTAATTGGACACTGTCTATCCATTAAGACCTGGCTGGAATGCATCTGTGTCACCTTAGCTTTTAACCACTTTAACTATTATTTTAGCTATTGAAAAATAGCAGATCTGTAAGCTCATAGCGCAACGCAGAGTGCCACGCTACGAGCTTGTAGATCTGCTATTTTTGAAAAATCATGAAAATGTGTGCAAATCTTTGAATATATATATATATATTCTTTAATAGCGAACATTTTTAACTAGAATGCTTCTGGGGGTCGCTGGAACAAAATATTTAGGGATGGGGGGTATGTGGCCAAATACATATAATTCTGGGGGTCCTTGACATTAACCCATTTTGGGTGGGAACCCCTTTTGGTGTTTTAAGCATTATTTTACACTTTAGCTATTGAAAAATAGCAGATCTAAAAGCTTGTAGATCTTGTAGAGCTTGTAGATCTGTTATTTTTGAAAAATCGTGAAAATGTGGAGCAAATCTTTATATATTCTTTCAGAGTGAACGTTTTTAACTAAAATATTTGCTTCTGGGGGGGGGGGGTCCCTGGAACAACATATTTTCAGATGGGGGTCCGTGGCCAATTACATATCATTTTTGGGTACAGACCACTGATACAGAAACATGAGGTATTTCAGAAAACTGTAAGAATTTAGAAGACATTTTTTAATTCTGACGTCAGGCCAAAATGGGTTAAATAGTAGAACCAGTGAGAAAACTGTTTTAGAAGACATTTGTAGAATCGGGTGGGTCCTCAGGTCTTTAGCATTCATTTTTGTCTTGTCCTTTGTTCAGAAAAAAGCCATTCAGGCTTTAAAGAAGCAGAGTTCAACCAACCAGACCAATCAGAGTGGCTTGAAACGAAGTAAGAGGCAATACATTAAGTGAATTGGTTAAGTTGCTCAGCAATTTAATGAAAGAGTCACTTGTTGTACTATAATCGTATCCAGGTAATTGTGGCATTGTTCAATCATCATTAGAATGCTTTCTAGTGGGAGGATGAGTCCTAGTTTTCAGTTTTCCCATGACTTGCACTCTTGCAATTATAGCTTGTGTTATAGCTTATTAACATGTTATTACATGAAATGTTCCTCCTTTTGTAGCGTTGTCCGACCAGCCTGTGGTTGACACGGCAACGGCGACAGAGCAGGCGAAGATGCTCATCAAATCTGGGGCCATTAGTGCCATCAAGTCGGAGAACAAAAACTCTGGCTTTAAACGGTCTCGACAACTAGAGATCAAGCTCAAGGTGAGATTATTTCTGGATTTGTGTGGATTTTATATTCATATTCCATTGTAGGTTTCGGGAATCTATGTCTTGGTGAACTGCCACAAATGGATAGCAAATCTATAAACATTAATAATACAAATTGTGGCTATTTCTACCTATTTCATGTTTTTGAGGGGCGCTAGCCCCTCCAATGCATGTCTTTTTAAGATTATATCATATGTAGGCCAAGTCTATGGGATTTTTATGTTTGCTTAGAGCACTCATGACGTATATCGCTTGCCAGCCAAATCTATGGACTTTGAGGATATTACAATGTTTGTTTAGAGCACTTATGAAGTAAACCGTTTGCCAGCCAAGTCTATGGACTTTAATGTTTGTTTATGGCACTAAATGACGACGTAAGCCGATATAAATACAGTGGGCGACCTTACTTCACATGAGTGTGATTTTTGAGTGGCGCTAGCGCCTCCAAAAAGTGGTCTACATATCTTTTGAAGATTACGTCATATGGCAGGCATTGGCAGCCAAGTCTATGAGATTTTTTTTTGTTTGTTTAGAGCACTTAAAGTTAAGTTATGACGTAAATTGTTTTGCCAGCCAAGTCTTTAATGTTTGTTTAGGACACTAAATGACAATGTAAGACGTCACTTGGCCGGAATAAAAAGTCGATATTCTTGACTGCCACCTCGTCATGTAGCAGCCAAGTCTATGGACTCCCCCTGGCTGTGACGTACAAAAGCAAAAATGACACCCGTGTGAAGTGAGGGGCGCTCTAACCGCTCTTATCATTATACATCATCATACTGTATTACATCATCTCATGAACAACTGAATTTGTGATTGGTTCGCCCATTTGCTCGTCTACATGTTGCCACAAATTTCAAGTCATATTTGACGGACATATGACATTTTCAATGGCGGGGACAAAAGCTGTATATAGGAATCACACCCGTGTGAAGTGAGGGGTGCTCGCCTCTTACCATTATACAGATTCATCTCATGAAAAACTGAATTTGTATAATGACTACATATGACGTAAAGTTTCCCTTCATTGTCAATGGCATTTAATGTTTGTCATATTTGACATATGACCTAATTTCTCCTTTCATTGCCAATGGCAAATATGAGACGTGTGTGGACAAAAGCTTTATATAGGCTAGTGCCCTAATAAAAAAGGCACTCCTCACTTCACACAAGTGTGATTTTATTTGTACTCACATGGCTCCGCATTCCCCACAGGACCCAGAGAAAGGCTCAGTTCCAGCTTTCTTACCATTCCAAAGGAGCATCTCTACAGATGAAGAACAAGCCGAGGTATGGTAGAACAAATGTAATGCAGCCTGAATAACTGCAGATTATATTGTCACTGCATAAAACAAGAACTTATATTTTTCCACATTTCTAGGCGATCAAGAGAGCCCATAGAAAATCGCTGTATGAGAGGTAATGTGTCAAATCTTCAATACATAATTGATCACGTTTCATATATCATCTGAAACAGTGTATACGCCTATACGGGTCACTCTACCATCTCTCGCTTTGTGCTCCTGCAGCTTTGTAACCCCTGGTGAACGGGGTGAACGGCCTCGGGTGGTGGAGGAGGAGGAGGAGGAGGTCGTAGGGGGAATGCCGCCGCCGCCGCCCAGCCGTGACCCGGACAAAGACCGCGATAGGGACCGTGAGCGAGAGATGGACAGAGACAGAGAGCGGGATCGAGAGAGAGACCGTGACAGAGGCAGGGACAGGGACAGGGAGCGTGATCGGGACCGAGAGAGGGACCGCAGCCGAGACAGGGAACGCGAGCGGGACCGAGAAAGAGACAGAGATGGACCATTCAGACGTGAGTAGAATAGATATACACTGCAAAAGGCCTCTGTGTTAGTTTAGCTCTAACTTCGGATCCCAGACTTGTTGAAGAAAAAAGTGAATAGAAAGTGTCTGGGCCACTGACTGAATGGGGCAGGCAGGAGCTGTTCACAAAGGGGAAAAACGACATATTTTTGAGTGGTGTAAACCACTCCTACAACTGGCTTTTTTTGAGTGGTGTAAACCACTCCTACAACTGGCTTTGTTAGTTTACGTGTCTGTCCGTACCAAAAAAATCACACCCGTGTGAACTGAGTGGTGTAAGGTCTTATATAGACTGATCAGCTGTGGTCTGACGTAATGAAATCACACCCGTGTGAACTGGGTGACCATAGCAACCATGCTCATTTTTTGGTACGAACAGACAGACAGACAGACAGACAGACACGTAAACTAACAAAGCCAGTTGTAGGAGTGGTTTACACCACTCAAAAATGAGCATGGTTGCTATGGTCACCCAGTTCACCCGGGTGTGATTTCAGCTTTGTTAGTTTACGTGTCTGTTCGTACCAAAAAATGAGCATGGTTGCTATGGTCACCAGGGGCCAGTTCACACGGGTGTGATTTCATTACGTCAGACATTACGTCAGACCACAGTTGATCAGTCTATATAAGACCTTACACCACTCAGTTCACACGGGTGTGATTTTTTAGTTACATCAAGGGTTTTGAACATGCTAATGATCACAGAATGTCAGATTTTCTGCCATTATCCCTTCTGTGTCTCTCCATCTCTAATGGTCTCCCACCCTCACCTAAGAAGTTTTTGTCTTGGAGTCAAAGGTCCAGTAATGTGCAATTGTGTGAATCAGGCATTACAAAACAAAGAGGATTAATATCCAGCAAGACTTTCGTGACTAAATAAAGGTTTTAAAAACGCTTGTAACTGTCATTTCCTTCCACTGTCTCTTTAGGGTCAGACTCGTTCCCGGAGCGGAGAGGGGCACGTAAGGGAAATACAGTGTATGTCTATGGCTCTGGGCTGGTGGAGGACAGCCTGCGATCTGCCTTCTCTCAACATGGCAACATCATTGACTTGAGAGTGGACAACCCACGCAAGTACATATCCATCAAAACCGAAAGCACTGTTGTACATCTGTGATTGCAAATGCATTCATAATATTCACAACTGAATAATATTGCACTGTAAAATAAGATTGCAGACTGCAAAGAGTAATTTATACTCTGTTGTGCACCAGTGTTAGCTGATATACAACCTCACAACATGTCACAATGCACCGTGAGCTTGGGTATTTTCAGTGAACGACATGCGCAGGCCTGGTGCCTGGGGGGGGGGGAGGCACCTTTACCCAGTCAAGATTTGTTTTCAAAGGGCGCACGCCACTTACAGTAGCACAGAACGCACCACAGTGCACAGACAGGCACCGAGCGCCCATAGGTATGCAAATGTATGGCTGCCCCCTCTACTTATGCAAATGCCCCCTATAACATTGTCTCCACCCACCGGGCCTGGACACGCGTTGTGCAGGCCCACGTAGTATAAATCAGGCAAAAATGTCTACGTTTCTTGTATTTTACATGACATTTCTGATTCTGTCTCCCAGCTGTGCATTCATCACCTTTGAGAAGATGGAGTCTGCTGACACAGCTGTAGCTGAGGTTGGTACAGTGGGGCCAGTTCAGCGCAAAGATTCATTCAGAGACAAAAGCGTAGTAGAACATCACAGAGAATAAGTGAACCGTCTCAGAACATCTCATGCCAGGTCATGGCATCTCAAGAGGAATGTGCAGCCCATATGAAAAATTAGATGTTATGGAAGCAGTTTAATGCATGTGTGTAACACCTTTTCTGTTTTCTAGATAGTTTTAGAATGTTCACAATCACACATCTTAAAAAAAAAGAAAAAGGTTTGCAAGGACTCAGCAATTTAATTTCATGTTGTGACTCTTTGATATAAAATGGCCGTTAGTTACATTGTAAAACAAATGTTGCACAAAAACATTGTGTGATTATGTTTTTGTAATTTGAATATAATAAATCTCTTCTACTTTTGTTTTTATTACAGTTGAATGGAACCACTGTTGGAGACATTCACATCAAAGTTAGCATCGCCAGGAAACAGCCTATGCTGGATGCAGCTACTGGAAAATCAGTGTGGGCTTCCTTAGGTAAAAAAAGAAAAGAAATTGCATTTTTAAGGCACAAGTCCATCAAATTATCATGTCATGCGACCAAACGTATGCTCAACTGAAAATCCGAATAGCATCAACTTCCAGTTGAATATACATTGATTTTGTCATACATGTTCGTTAGACTATGTGTAAGTGTCACCGTACTTGCTGGTTTAACTTCTTTGCCTTCACCACTGTCTTTTGTTTTTACAGCTGTGCAGAACAGTGCCAAAGGCTCATATCGAGACAAGAGGAACCAAGTTGTATATAGTGAAGAGAACCTATTTCTATGAGAACCTAATGGTCGACCCCCACCCCCCGCATTTAAGTTTGTATACTATTGTGCTAGCTGAGTTTTATTTTTTGTGACATTGTTTCAGGAGAAATGCAAAATATCTCTGAGGTCCTTTTGGCTACTTTAAGTGACATGGTCAAATAACTGTAACTTTGTATATCATTGCTTTGTATTTGAAGCCAGATATTTTGGTTTGTGGAGTCCACTAAAAACATGTTTTACACACTTTTGTGAGACCTTGACTCAAAAACACATAAATAGCAACTTACGTCTTACAAATGTAATGTCTCATTGCTTTAACATGTGTACAGCAACCATTTGTTTTCATGGGATACAGCATTCAACGATCTCAACAATTATATAACATGTCGAGTTCTATACAACATTATGTCTGGGAAGAACAAGTGTCATGCATCATTATGCCATCAGTCCAGGAGTATTCTCATAGTTGTAGTCTCTTGAGCCACATTGTTGACAGCTCCACACAATTTTCAAATGCTTCCATCTGTGCAACGGAACCGGTAATGAGTTGGGGTATGACTTCTGTCATTTTGCCCTACTGTAAATAAATGTAGTCTAAGCATAATATAGCTTGCCTTGATGCTTAGGAAATATGGAAATAAAAAATATATTTTTAAAGATTATAGATACATAGGACGGCTTCATTTCTCTGCTTTCAGGAGGTGTAGTTCCAGACTATATCGCATTCTAAAGATTGTAGGTGAGGTCTGTCGACAGCTTCTGACTTGAGGTTAATTCAGGGCAGATTCACACTGAGTCTGTTTGATTCAAACTGTTCCAGAATATGATTGTCTGGTCCCCACTGGCCATGATTCACATTAGCCTTGATTCTTCCGCACCCGAGTACACTTCATTCAACGATGTCACATTGCATCTATTCATATCCGAGTACACTTCAATCGGTCCCGGGAATGGTTGGGTACGGCATCACATCTGCCAAGTGGTCCCGAGTGCGCACCTGGGACCAGTGTGAATCTGCCCTAAGAATGCAACTGATGGAGGACAAACCTCTCCTGACACAACAGGTTGGCACTTTACTTTTCCAGATTCTGCAGTCTGTATAAATTTGGCACAGTATAAATAAACACCCCTCACATTTGTCAAAATGGCCATATGGCAAATGTTAATTAATGAATAGTTGCTGTGTGTAGGCCATATGGCAAATGTTAATTAATGAAGTTGCTGTGTGTACCCTCGTGAGGTTTATGTAAAATATGTACACAGTATATTTTAGACAAGCAGTTCCCAAAAAGATGACTCCAGTTATTTTATTTACACTTTTACATGAGGCACTTTTTTTTTTAATTCTACGCCATATTACATAATTTTTACCCAAACTATGTAGTCCATATTGACAGTCACTACTTGCCAGTCAGTAAGAAAGAGATTGACCTACATATCTTGTATATTGTGTTTTTGTGACTTTTCAGAGCTGCCCTTGACATTTCCAATATAGGACAGGATCGATATCTGGACTGACTTTCACTAGCAAAGAAACATGGGATTAACAAACTACTTCTTACGTAAAATGCCAGCCTTGTGTACTGAAGTCTGTAACCATGTGCATCAACATCAAAACCTCTACTTTAGGCCCAAACCGCAACAATGCAACTGCAACAAAACCGTTTTTATTACATGTCAATGGCAGTTGCAACTCCTTGCAACTGCCATTGGGGGTAATTTTTCATGCAACTAGCGAATCTGGTGCAGTTTGGGCCTTAGATTGTGTGTGGATGCCATACACACATTCTAATAGGTTTCTGATCATTTAAATTCCATGGTCCAAATGTAGGCATATAGTACTTTATTACCTCCCCCAAGGTTGTTACCGGTATGTATTGACACTTCTTCCAAAGAAGTGTCATATCAGTGATTATGCAACATCATGTTTGTTTTCCAGTAACATGTTTCAAGTAGATTTGACTTGTCTAGCAGACTATTGTCTAGCATTTTGATTAGACTGAGCCCCATGCTTCCCTGTCATCACCAAATATTATATTATGTACACTTTTCAAATTGAATGAAGACTGACTTCAATACTATAACGTTCATCAATGATAAACTTTATAGTCAATGTTTAGAAGTTGCTTCAGGCCGGGGAGGTAAAAAGTACAATATATCCCACTCCTTCAGCTGAAAATATGATCCATCACGATTATTGGAAATTTCATTCATTTCAAAAGATTTTAAGGTAACAACCAGAGAAGGCAGAAATATTTGACTGGAGGTACACTGTCACTGAACTCAATCTTTAGTGCTGCTCAGAACTCAAAGTAGCATTTTTGAGGGGTGCTAGCCCCTTCTATACACAGGTTTAATGTTTGTCTTTAGTTCACTTAGTTTAGAGTTGTAAACGCATTGACAATGAAGGGAAAATGTACGTCATAATGTGTCGTTTACGTCATTGTCTCTTTATTGTTAATGGCGTTACATCACCTAATGAACATGAGTTAGACTTTAATATATTAGCACCCCTCACTTCACACGGGTGTGATTTTTCTAATGTATCGACTGGGTGGAGCTGGAGACTGGCTGCAAACACCCTTTCATGTAGAATAACCTTTATTTCTATGAAACATTTTAGAAGCCTTTTTAAAAGCTGTTCCCAGCACAGCTGTAGTTAATTTAGATGAAACATAAAAAAAATCCTCAGTTGTGGCTGCTTTCTGGTCTAGTCTGGAGTGTTCAAACATTTGGGGCATTCTATTGTATTCTTGTTCTCATTGACCTTCCAGTTGTCCAATGCCACCATGGACTATGATGTTTGCTCAGTGACCAGGCATTCTTGCTCTTCCTCTCTCACTCGCTCTGCAGCCTGTTCTCTCTCCCTCTCTTCCTGCTCGTGTAAGGAGTTTTGACCCGTGGTTTTCCCATGCTGCTCCTTGAGGTGGCGCCTCAAGGCTGGCTTGTGGGCGAACCGTGCGTGGCAGTAGGCGCAGTGGTGCGGGCGCTCGCCACTGTGCAGGTTCATGTGGTCGATCAGAGTGGACTTCTGGGTGAAGGTCTTGTAGCAGAGGGGGCACTGGTGGGACTTGCCGGCTCCACGGTGGACGGCCATGTGCCGGGTGAGGTTGACAGAGTGGTGGAAGTGCTTGCCACAGCAGGGGCAAGAATACAGCATGTGGGTGGCGCGGGAGTGTATGGTCAGGGAGCTCACAGAAGGGAACGTCATCCCACAGTGCTCGCAGATCACAGGCCCCGAAGCGCTGGAGGTGGACCCCACCACCGCCACAGACTCGTCCCCTCCCTCGTCTGTGGGAACCGCGCCCAGTCCAGAACTCCCCTCTCCGGCGTTACTGGACTCGTCCAAGGGGTACTGTCCCATACTGTTTGCAGCCAATGGCGTGACTTCCTCTCCCTGAGCCTCTCCCATACTGAAGTCCATCTGTGGGAGGTCGACCGACAGGTAATTACCCGTCTTTAGCCCTTCTTGGCTGTAGTCCAACCCGAAGCCACCTCCAATCCCGGAGGTGGCTAGGTGCCACATGTCCTGGTGGGGAGGGACGCCTTGAGGCCTCCTCTCCTGGGACGCGACCCACTTCCACCTCTTGAAACCCCTCCCCCTGCCTCTTCCGCGGGCAACTTTAGGCTCTGACGGTCGACGCTTGAAGGCACGAAGCCCTTCCATTGCGAATCCTCCCCTTGACAGACTTGAGTTATTAATATCATGTTCTGAGGGATTCAAGCCACATTCACCTCCTCCAACTAAGACGCCGTCTGTCTCCGAGTAACACGCACCCTGAGGCCCGTCCGAGGGACCCCCTCCTGGGTCTCTCCTGTTCTGCTCCTCCTCCTCAGGGAGGTACACAGTGTACACACCGTACTCCTCCTGTCTGGAGGACTGCTCCTCCTCATCTGAGCCATTCACCTGGAACAGCATTTGACAATGAAGATTGAGTATCCTCCTGATTCATGTCAAATTCATGTCAATAGTACAAACCACTAAAATAAGCATTGATAAAGTGTGGGATTTGAGAGAGATATGGTTCCTGTTACATACAAAAACAATCATGTTAATCACTACATTTTGGAATTTACCAGCTTCCTGCCACACTTTGCTGTCTCACAAATTCACACACTTACCTTAATCGTTGTCTCATCCAGCAAGGGACTAGGACACTTGTCAGAGTTATCCTCTACATCCTGGGAACATAATACAGGGCTGTGCGGCTGCACAGAGGGTGGATGGCCAACAGGGGGTGCACTGCCACTAACAATTGCTGGGCGAGACTGGCTCTCTTCGGTCTTCACCTGGAAGAAAATAACACTACTTGTTAATATTGTTGCAGTGATAAGCCAGTTTCTGAACTGGAACCAAAACAAGGATTAGACAGAGATGTGCCTCGCGTGACATTATGGCACAATTTGTACAAAAAATACATCATATCAATACACACTTTTCCACTATTTAGTCAGATAGTGTTAAGTGACTGACCCTTGGCAAATTGGGTGTCCTTGGTTGCATGTACTTTTTTAGGGCTCCTCTGCACCGCTCAACGATATGTTCCATCTGCAGATAGCTGGCAGCTGTCAGGTAGTTGACAATCTCCTCAGGGTTGAACTGCAGTACACCGGTGTAACAGGACTGGAGCAAGTCACAAACCACTGTGGAGCTATGCAGCATTGACACCTGTATGTACATATGAAATATGAAAAACATTAAAAAGAAAAGTGAGAGGCAGAGGTATAAGACAGATAGATGTCCATGTTCTGGCTACATTATCTAATGACGTAACCAACATCAAAACTTGACCTTATATAAACCTACAAATGTCACTGGTGTGGGTGTGTGTCCAGTCTGGCTGACAGGTAGGTATGCTTGGCATTCCTCATGGAAAGCCATTTTATTTCTCAGAGGCTGGTATGTTATAAAAATTATAAAATACCCTTTTCAAAATTTGTACAATGAATATCATTTATTAATTCAATTTACAATTAAGGGATTTAGCAGACGCTCTTGATCCAGAGCAATTTTCAGTAAGCAATAATACTTGGTAATACATAATAATTGTCATCAAGAATCACAAGGAAGCTAAGAGTAGAATATCTGTACAATGAAACTATGCATATACACTATAGAGTGCTATGTCTACATAAAATGCTATCTAAATTACATAAGTTGAACCTTTGCATGCACCTGAAGGTCGTCGAGGCTAGGGCAAGTGGTGTGGGCTAAGATGGAATATGAAGAGGTGGTTTTCAGACTAAGGGCCGATTCATACTCCTATTTTACCGCTGTTTCGGCGCTGTACTGCCGAAATGATTTCGGCTCGTCAGAAATTTTCAGTAGCACCGAAGAGCTGACTTTAGGACGGTATACCCGCCCCCCCGAACCTCAAATGACGTCACATTGTAGGCTCTACAGAGCCGAACAGACTTTTATTCGGCTCTAAAATAGGAGTATGAATCGGCCCTAAAGCGGAAAATTGGGAGTGAGTCTGCAGTTCTGATTGCAATGGGAAGTTCATTCCATAGTTTTGGAGCCAGAAGGGAGAAGAGTTTGGGACGTGTGGAGCGTTGTCCTGGCTTTTGAATGTTCTGCTTGGGATGCTGTTAACTTGTGACTGGACTGGTTAATCGCAGAGTAGAATATACAGTACATAACAGATGCATTCAACCCGAAAGCCTGAGTTACAGTATATCTAGTTGCATGCTTGCTTAGTATAGTTAGTTAGTTGCATCTTGTCTGGGGCACTATGCATACATAACATATTAACATCTATTATATCATGCCCACCTGTAGCTTGGCAGAAGGGTTTAGGAGGAACTGGTCCCTTAGGAACGGTGAGCAGGCAGCCAGCACCACTTTATGACCTCTGAATGTCTGATTGTTGCTGGCGACAATGGTGACATCACAGAAATGCTGATGGGACCTCAGTGAATTCATGTGATTCAGGGTTGTGTCCCCGTGGCCAGGCAAGCGGAAGCACAGCATCTCCATCTTGTATCTCTATGACTTGGGGTACAACTACAAGAAACAGGTGTAGCAAGTTGGCCTCAGTATGGGGGGTGAATACATTGGTAATAACATCAGAAAACACATGAACATCTTATTTATTAGCTGATTTGACGTGTGGGCTTGAGAGATAGTTATTGAGGAGTAACCTAGCAATGTAAAAGAAAGAATATCTCCAAGGTGAAGTGATGCTGAACTGGACCAAAACAGATCTCAAGCATGCGGCTGACTGCTGGGGTATTTCCATGCTGATTGATTGATTGATTGAAATATTTATTAACAGTTTGCAGAATTACAGTACATTTCAAGCACAAACTCAATACAAAGACTGTTAACTGTGAGTGGACGACCCAATTAAGCATTACACTTGTTTACAAGAGGGTCCACCATGTTCAATTCATCAAAACATTTAGAGAAGTACAAATAGACACTTCTATATAGTCAAAGAACAGAACAGGAATTCATCATAGAGGTAAAAAGGGAAAATAAACATACAGTGAGGGAAAAAAGGGGGGATTCAGATTTTTACGGGGGCCAGTTTCGAATTGCAGCCGTCCGTAGGTGCCCTTTGAGAGCGGTTTTGAAGGAGTCAAGGGATTCGCATGTCTTAATGACTGTTGGTAGGGCGTTCCACATTTTGGTGGCATAGGAGCGAAAATAATTTAGTCCCTTGTTTGTGCCGAATCTGGGTTGTACATGGTTCGTTGCACTCCCTCTGGTGTTGTGGGTGTGGACTTCGTTAACATTAAGGAAGTATCTAGACAGGTACATGGGTATCTTGGTGGAGTATCGAATCTTGTGGACCAGACCCATTGCAAGATGCTCTACTCTACTCTGTCGTTGACCCTAAACCATCCCAGAATGCTGATGAGACTAGCCCCAACAACACCTTCTGTGCTGCTGATGCTAGCCCAAAGCAAAGCCTTATTTCGAAAATAGGCTTAAATAGCCGATCTACAAACTCCACAAAGCGTCGCATCGACAGTTGTGTCAACTTGTGTGAGCTTTTAGGTCGGCTGTTTTCTGCGCGCAGCACTAGTACGTTACGTTACTTGGCCCATTGAAGGTTAGCAAGCTAGCTATTTTTTTGTTGCTGAATTGCATGGCTGGCTGATTATGAGACAAGAGAAGAACAGTCACATTTTATAGGCACTCACCGGCGGTGAACTCTCTCTGATGTGATGTTGTAAATTTATTTTTAAATGATCGACAGCCTTCAACCTTTCAACACTTGGCTGTTAAAGAGTGGAACATCTTTAATACATAGCCACACACACCTATCTGTTTACTTCTGGCCCGTCTGGTTTGGTTCGCCTTCCGTCATCATAACACACGCACACACACAACCAAACGGTTCAGTCGCGACTCGCTGTCCGTCAACTGACTCGGAATCGGTTTTGTGAGCCGAGTCCTGCAACGGTCCCCTGAACAAAACACACAAGCAGACTGACTTCTGATCTGTCTGTCTTGTGTCACCGTGCTTTCTGCAGTACCCGAGGAAAGCGATTCAATTCAAAATAGCTTTATTGGCATAAGAAAACATTGCCAAAGCAAGTGTCAAAATATAATAAAACTGTTGAAAATGGGGTAAAGTATATACAGTTGGAGGGCGTCCCCCATTTTAGTGCATTGTATACGTGTGGTGGGGGGCTCAGAGTGCGTCCACTAGGGAAAGTAGGCTTTCTTCATCACAAAACCGTCTTTGTATTGGTGAGTATGGAAATCGTTCTTATTTATTTTTGCAGAAGTCGAGAGACGTAGGCTACTGTGTTGCATGTCATGCGGCGGCAGGAAATGGAGAGTCCTATAGTCCAATATCGCTACACCACCAAGATACCCAATGGGCCAATACCCATGTACCTCTAAATACTGTCAAAGAAGTCCACACTCACAACACCAGAGGGAGTTCAACAAACCACGTGCCACCCAGATTCGGCTCAAACAAGGTATTCATTTCGCTCCTATGCCACTAAAATGTGGAACGCCCGTCGCCCTACCAACAGCGAATCCTGTCACGGCTGAAATTCTAAACTGGCCCACGTACAAAAAAGTCTGGGTCCCCCTCCACCCTTTTTCTAGAGCTAGTGTAAACAGAGCATTTAGGGACAAATAGCAGCATTTCTCCTCAAAACTATTTAAATATTATACAAACGAAAAAAGCCTCAAATTTAAAATGTGTGTAAAAGTAACAGCTCTGTCTCTGTTTACACGTACAGTCAACAGTAGACTGTAGTTGTAGTAGACTACTAGAGGTCTACTCGATTCACTGTTCACTGCTAGTCAGTGCTCAGATCCGGTCTAGAGCCCGCCTACTGGTCACACACACACACACACACACACACACACACACACACACACATACACGTGCAGGTTGTTTCCGTATCCCTCCAGACTGGATATGGAAACCGCAAAGTGAACTGAGCCCATAGCATAGAGCAGTGGATATATATATATATATATATATATATATATATATATATATATAGTGGGTACCCCCTGGACCCACTGGAACCTCCTCAAAGACCCCTGTGGGTCCCCGGACCCCACTTTAGTTTGAAAACCACTGAGTTAACCTGTGTGCGTGTGTGTGTGTGCACGTGTGCGTGTGCGTGTGTGTGTGTGTATGTGTGTGTGTGTGTTTAGCAGGAGCTCAGTCAGACCGTCCAGACTCTTGGCCAACAGAGCCTCCACCAGCAATGGCTGACCAGACAGAACATACCACACTGGTTCCCAATGAAAAGGAGGCCTTTGCACTAGGGCCCATTGACCTCACAGGTCTGTGAGTCACTTTTTGAGCCTCCTATACAGCTTTTGTCCTCACACGTCTCAATATTTGCCATTGACAATGAAAGGAGAAATTGGGTCAAATGTCCGCCAAATATGTGCACCGTGCATGCAGTCAGAGTGATATAGTGGGGGTTCAGAACTTCAGATACATACTGTAGATTAGTGATGGGCTTTTTATTATTTTGTATTATTAGTAGACAATTTTCAAGACATTACAAAGCTGCTCAACAAAAACAATATATTTGAAAAGACACAATTAAGTAAAAAATGATGGCTTCATGTCTGATAGTTCTGTCCAGTTCATCTTGTCGCTCCGTGGTTTTCTCCCCACACAGTGAAGAAGAAGAAGGCGAGACGAAGAAGTAAGTGGAAGCTGATCGTGGACAGCGTGAAGGAGCTGGACACCAGGACCATCCGAGCGCAGCTGTCCGATTACTCGGACATCGTCACCTCGCTGGACATGGCCCCACCCACCAAGAAGTTGATGATGTGGAAGGAGACGGGAGGCGCGGAGAAGCTCTTCTCTCTCCCCGCACAGCCGCTCTGGAACGCCAGGCTGCTCAAGGTCATTAACACACTAATTAACACAGCCGCTCTGGAATGCCCAAGGGGCCAGTGAGGCACTCCAACGTTGAAGCACTGGGCCCTAGTGGTAAGAGGAGGGACTACAGGCGGACCCGTGGATTCACAACCGGGAAACCCCGTGCAGCTGGGCTTTAACATTGAGCGCTCAGTTGCACTTCCGCAATGGACCACCAAAATTTGGTGGTCCAATGCGGAAGTAGACGTTTTGAGACGGTCCTTCCGGGTGCTTCAAAACGCCACTGAGCAACTTCCACTGACATGAATAGCGGAGGGGGCGGAGCTTCGCGCCAGATCAGTCTCTATCCTTTTAATACTCTATGGGAATGCCAGGCTGCTCAAGGTAATTAACACACTAATCAACACAGCCGCTCTGGAATGCCAGGCTGCTCAAGGTAATTAACACACTAACGCAGCCGCTTTGGAACGCCAGGATGCTCAAGGTAATTAACACACTAACGCAGCCGCTTTGGAACGCCAGGATGCTCAAGGTAATTAACACACTAATTAACGCAGCCGCTCTGAAACGCCAGGCTGCTCAAGGCAATTAACACAAACACTTTTCGTGATAAGCGTCGGATGCAGGGTTCCAACAGGTCAAGGGATATCTGGGATTTCAGGGAAGGTTTTTGCTATGTCTGTGCATAACTGTAGTCCCAGGTTTACAGGAGATGGCAGAGGTGGCAGTTTGATTGGCTCAGCAGCAGGTTTTGTTCAAATCTGCCGCCGACTCTGAGCCAATCAAACAAAACTATGGGAAATGAATTTACTTATTTTACATTGGTCATGGAATATCTATATCCTTGATTCTTTTTTAAATGTTATAAAAAAGGCTTTATATGTTATGTCTGGTTATGGCATATTTCACTCACAAAGATGAGAAGTAGGGAATGAGACATTACCCCTAGGGGTCTTGGTCACAACTAAGTGAGGGGAGGACGGAGAGGGAGAACAGCCGGAGAATCGGAGCGGCAGGGGCGGTATTGCAGTCACTGTAACGCACTGTTGTGTCGAAAAGAGAGCTGAGCCAGAAGGCAAATAAAGCTCTCTGTCTACCGAGCAATCTTTGTTCCTACTCTCACCTGTGGTCATGAAGTGTGGGTCATGACCGAAAGAATACAAGTGGCCGTGGTTACTGTGGTCTACCTTAAAAAACATTTTGTCCCAACCCGACCCTTTGGTGTGGTTTGGGCTTAACACTTTGATTGCTACAGGATCTCCCCAGGCCTATTTTGATGTTGCTACCGTTTAACATTGCACAAAGGCCTTGTTCGGGGGCCCACAGCAAAATGTTCTCTTATAGCGAGAATCACACGCATACATCAAAAGAAAGCTGAACTTGTCCACTTCAATTTAAAAAATACATTTTGATTTGACCATGTTCCATTCTGGAGATATTGACCTTGCAACACCTGCATTTGCCTGGAAGTGGTTATCTTGAACAGCGAGCAGAGTTATGGATGGTTTAAAGTCAGAGACATTGACAGGCAGATATAAAATTGAACCCAATAAATATCCTATACATCCTATACACCGAATGAAAGCCCTGAATGTGTACTTTTACGAGGAAAACAGTACACATTGATCCCATCTACAGTTAGACAGTAATTGGTTATTGAATGCAGCTTGTGCCCACCAGATAACTTCAGAGAAGACATGGACGTGAACTCCTCAATATTCACAAAATAAGGCCTATAGCGACATATAAATACTATATACCGTATGAAACAGAAGACTCTCTGCTTTCATAAGGAAAAAATCACACCCGTGTGAACTGAGTGGTGTAAGGTTTTATATAGCATGATCAGTTGTGGTCTGACGTAATGTCTGACGTAATGAAATCACAGCCGCGTGAACTGAGTGACCACTTTCCTAGATCTAGGCTATTGAGTTCAGTATTGAGCATCTCTGTTTCTCTGGTGGTTAGTTGAAAAAAAAATATGTTAAGTAAAAAAAAGCTATCATTTTTGATAAATGTATATAAAAAAAATATTAAAAAAATTTATATAAAAAAAATATATATCAGTTATTATAATCACATTTATTTATGTAAAGAATCAATTAACTTGCATTGTTTTTTATCGATTTTATTTATTTCTAATGCTGAGATACTTACATTTTTCTTTGTGTTATTTGTGTTTATTTTAATACTAATTCTAAACGAAACAATCTCTGATTTTAATTCATCTAAATGTTCAATAAACTTATTCCTATTATTAATATTCAATTCAATTAAATAATCTTCGGACTCACCCAACATTTTGGCAATAATATCATGTTGACAAGTTATCCATAGCTCTTCATTCTTCATTGCTATATCTTGTGTTTTTAAAATTATCTTTAATCCTGATTTACAGGTCACAGATTTGACATTGCATCCAAAACAAAAGTACTGTTTATTCTTCAATGCAATGACAGTATCATCACAACTTTTACATTTACCCATTGACGAATCTTCCAACTTAAAATCAGTAATCGTTCCAAAATAACTAATTAATATAACTGTTTCTAAGTTATGTTCACTGTTCATATTAAAAGAAAGATCTTTTAACTCTATTGGTTTCTCACTTAATATTTCTTCCTTACCTTCTTTTTCAAACCATAATCTTAATTCAACAACTTCTGGTATATCAAGGTCTCTGTATAATATAGTATCTGTATTTCCACTCAACTGTTTCTCTCTAAACATAGTTACGCTGGTTCTTTTTAAAATTAAAATAGGAAAAGGAGACATAGTATCCATTTCAGTTGAATCTCCCCAAGCTGTATATATAATCTTTTTTGATGAATCCATTAGTAGTAATTCTCTTTTCTTACGTTCTCCAAAACGTGTATTGCAAATTTCGACTTCTGAGAAATGAATGCAAACTCCCACTACATCTATAACATCCCTTACATTTAAAAATTCTATATCAGCAATCTTGGTGAAAGTAAAATTTGGTAGCTGAATATCTAAATTATCAGTAAATGGAATAATTGCTGTATTTGATGTCAGTGTAATTTCATATTCATCACTACCCTTATAAAATGTATGGTTTACACTTTTAAATTGTCCGTCAGAGATTAAATAGCTCTTGTCTTCTTCAATCAAATTAAAAAACTTTTTGCATTGTTGATCAAATGCTAATATCTTAATTCTTCCACTGTTGTCTGCAACTTGAAAATGGAAGTATATTCCATTTTTATATTTACGTTCTTGACTTTTACTAAGCACTTGTACCAAAATTGTCCAATTATTATGTTTTGATAATGAACTTAAATTCAATATGTTAGTTATCTCCTTACTGTTCTTTTTACTTCTTTTATTAGGAGATACATCTGTAGATAATTCCATTGTTTTAAGTATGTCTAGACTTTGACTATCTTATCTGTGACTATTTAGTCTGTTCAGGTACGTCTGTCAACAATATCGTCTTTCACTGTCTTTAAAGATATTTGGCTTCAAGAGTTTTGAAGACTAAAACTGTATTAAAGATTTTTGGTTCCTTGGCAGCAAATTCTCCAAGACTCAAGACCAAATGATCTCTCTGCAGGTATCTTATCTCTGAATATCTAGTGTGGTCAGGAAGGTCTATCTTGGTCCGTCTTGACACCGTCTTTAAAGATGTTCAACACCTTCTTAAAGATTTTTGGTTCCTGTGATGTAATATTCTCTATCCTGGATTCAATAATCTTCAAGACTCTAAAATTCTATTAAAGATTTTTGGTTCCTTGGCAGCAAATTCTCCAAGACTCAAGACCAAATGATCTCTCTGCAGGTATCTTATCTCTGAATATCTAGTCTGGTCAGGAAGGTCTATCTTGGTCCGTCTTTACACCGTCTTTAAAGATGTTTAACACCTTCTTAAAGATTTTTGGTTCCTGTGATGTAATATCCTCTATCTTGGCTTCAATAATCTTCAAGACTTTAAAACTGTATTAAAGATTTTTGGTTCCTTGGCAGCAAATTCTCCAAGACTCAAGACCAAATGATCTCTCTGCAGGTATCTTATCTCTGAATATCTAGTGTGGTCAGGAAGGTCTATCTTGGTCCGTCTTGACACCGTCTTTAAAGATGTTCAACACCTTCTTAAAGATTTTTGGTTCCTGTGATGTAATATCCTCTATCCTATCTTCAATAATCTTCAAGACTCTAAAATTCTATTAAAGATTTTTGATTCCTTGACAGCAAATTCTCCAAGACTCAAGATCAAATGATCTCTCTGCAGGTATCTTATCTCTGAATATCTAGTCTGGTCAGGAGGTCTATCTTGGTCCGTCTTGACACCGTCTTTAAAGATGTTCCTTGGTTCCTTGGCTACAAATTCTCCTAGACTTAAGACCAAATGATCTTTTTGCAGGTGTCTTATCTCTGAATATGTAGTTTTGTCAGGAAGGTGTCTCTTGGCATCTATTTTGGCAAAGAGCAGCTCACTATGCGTTTATATAGTCTTATAAAATTTCTTACAAACAATATTAACATCTGGTGAAGAATAATGATAGACATTGCTTATAAGTTATTTTGAGATCACTCTGACGTGATGTCTGTGACGTCAATGAGGTCACACAATAACCATAGTAACCATGCTCTTCAGTATGTGTAACCAGTTACAGGTACATGCATATTCAGACAGTATGATGTAAGGTGGAGACGGCTTCAGTGGAACAGCGTAACTGAGGCGCCAACCTATACTGATCCCGGGTGCCGTGTACATTCCGGTACATAATTTCTATTCCATACCTTGAGTATTCGTGGTTGTCTTTAGTGTTATCAACAAAGCGTCATGGTCTTTGGCTGTGTAGTATGGACTGTACAAAGAGGGATGTGCAGTGACTTCTTTGTTATTGCGGAAATAGGCGTGGTCTATGTGTCCTCCATCATAATGGGTTGCTTCTTGTATGATTTGAGTGAAGCCTATTTTATGAAGTGATTGTGAAACATGATTGTTGCAGTTTTCAGCAAAGCATATGTTGAAGTCACCGCAGATCAGGGTTGTCTTCTCTGAGTTGATTAACTGTATCAAATGTTGAACCAAGGCGTTATTACCTTTGCTTTTGTAGACACTGATTATGTCTATGTCTGCAGAACTCATCATTGTGATTTGCATATTGTCATGGTTAAAATCTTTATGATGTTTAACTTTTTCTGGTTTGTAGTAAGTTGCTAATCCCTTGCCAGGTCCGATATTGTTTAGATGAAGTGAAAAGCCATTAATCTGCAAATATTGGTCATGGCTGTTGTTGTTTATGAGCCATGTTTCACTTAAACATATAATGTCAGCATAAGTCAGAATTGGGTCTACTTGAATTTCGGGCAGTTTTGGCAATAAGGAATGGCAGTTGAGAGCTGCTACTTTCATAGACCGTGCATGTGTCTTTTCCCATTCTGTAGGATTCATGTTAATGCAAACATTCTCCATTCTCTCTAGTTCCTGCAGGGCCTTTGTATCTGCACGTAGTTTTTCCTTTGGTAGAGAGTTGAGTATGTAGAGTTGTTCTAAGGATGGGACTCTGCTTAGCATGACATATCCCATGGCTGGCTGGAAGATTGTTCTTAAATCCATAACTGCTTTTTCGGGTTTTGGAATTTCTTGTCCTTGGAATTTATGACATGTTGTAGCATAGCAAACTACTACTGGGAATTGATAGACTGTTGCAATGCTGGATGCATGAGTTTGTTTTTTTGAGAGGCTGTATGTGAATTGAATTTTTTCTATTGGTGTACAGCCAGGGTACTTTGACTGGAGTGTTGCTTGTGTTATACACCTGTTTGCCCCTCGATATTCTTCATAGAATCTAACCATCAGTTTGATTACTCTTTGTTGTTCGTCTTTGATGACTGCAGCAAGGGTTCCTCTTGAACCATTGGTCAAACCATCAAGAGTATCCAGATTGTGAATGAGCATCACCGGAGCATCGATCTTGAGCCTCAAGGTTTGGAGAAACGCTGAATTCCCAACTGTTCCTTTTACATTGAGTTTAGGTTCAAAGTTTGGAATTGTTGGATGATGATTAATGGCTTCAATTTCTATCATTTCTGTTTTAAGTTCATTTAGTCTCAGATTATTTTGTTTGTTCACTGTTGCATTAGTAGCGCTAATGTATGTTGCACCAACTGTGTCGGAATGGCCTTCAGGTCTGATTCTGGTAGCTAGAACTATTAGATCTTCTTCAGTCTGGTGACCCACTCTGAGTCTGTTGAGAATATCAGCATATGTATGGTCATCTCCTTGTCTGTGATTCTCCTCTAATGTGATGATTTCAAACAGTTCCCAATGAGGTCGGATCTGAAAGGGTATTTTGTAGTCCTCACACTGGGGTTCATCAAAAATATACCTTGCTTGGCATGGTTTGAGCTGCATTATATCACCGAAGAAGAACATTGCAAGACCTCCAAATATCTTTTCGGGTTGCAGCATGATTTCACGAAGTCGAAAATCAAGCATGTAGAGCATATCTGCTTTGACCATGGAAATTTCATCCACAATGATCGCCTTAAGGTTCTTAAGCTCTATCCTTGTGTTGTCGCGTTTCTTATCACTCAATGGATAGTACTGATTACCGAAGTTGAACCCAAACGTTGTGTGTAGTGTTTGACCTCTGATTTTAGAGGCTGCTGTTCCAGTTGGGGCAGTGATCAACACATGTGGGTATTCTGGGTTGTCACCAGTCTTATGTAGAATCTGATGAAGCCATTGTTTCAGGATATTGATGACAGTAGATTTTCCACAACCTGCCCCACCATTTACCATCAGCATTGGAGATTTTGGTAGAGGATTTTTCTCTTTTAATGCCTTAACAAGATCTCTTGCATATTTTATGCCCTTTTCCACAACCTTCCTCTGATGATAGTCAAGGTTTCTTGTTTTTGTCCAAAGGATGTCTATAGCGTCTATTTCAATAGGTCGAAATACTTTTTCCGATTGATTACATTCTTGTGGTAGTGCATGATTATCAGGATCAAGGTGATGAAAATCTGGATGAGGTAGAGGACCTAGCAGATTACAGTCAAGAATGTCTTGCTCCCCTTCTGGATTTAACATGGCCTCCACCTCTGTATTTCGTGAAGACTCTTGTACTGCCAGCCTTGCTTCTTCCACGCTGTTTAGGTGTTCCATGACATGTCTCTTAACCATTATTATCTCTTGCTGTAGCTTTGTGTATTCTGCATTTTTGTCATTTTCATCTAAAATACTATCAATTCTTCGAAATATCTTGTCAATGTCTTCCTCTTGTCTGTATGGTCTATATAGGAGCAGTTCTGAAAACCAATATGAGTGTGTATCTGTGATTTTCTTGAACTTGTGAAGTCTCATTACAGCAGGTTTGCTCCTCTTCCTCATGTATGGTGGTTCATCTGGATGTATGTGTGTTAATGGGAAAATTGGTGGAAGGGGTTTATCAGATATTCCTTCCCGGGAAGTGATGAAGAAATGTAGCTTATCTTTAGGATTGGCAGATGATGGAGAAATTCGTTGTGGATGCTCTTCGTCTGCTGCGAATTTCCAAGCAGTACTGTACATTTTGGCAAATTGGGCCAAGCAAATATCTTCCATATCTACTGCCCTTCTTTCATATTTGGACACAATGTCATGTTTCTCTACATATTCCCCTTCCTTTCCTGGAATATTAACCTTTGGAATGTGAGTGTACTGTGGATCATCGTCAACTCTAATGAGAAACTTGTATCTCTCTTCTCTGCGGTTTGTGGGAACAAAGACTGAAATTATATTGGAGTCTCTAAAATGGAAGTCTGGGAATAACTTATAGACTGCTTCTGCTTCTCCCATTTGTCGATGTAAAATGAAGGTATTCATGAGTGTTAACATCTTTTCTTTTAGAGTACTTGATTGTGTTTCTTTTAAGGCATCAAGGAGAAACTTCATTGTTCCAGTGTCATCCTTTGTGTAATATTCAGAGATGTAGGTTATCACAGCATGGTAGTCCAATGTAATTTGCAGATCAGTGTTACCATTCCAGGCTTCAGTCCACTCAGGATTGTAATTATTGACAAAGATTTCGTCTATGTCCCTTGCCATAATGAGAGAGTAGCCTCCTGTACTTGTCTTCAAAGCTTCGAGATAGGAATCAAAGTTGGTATCATTCAGACCGGCCATTTTGAGGACTTCCTTAATCCTCTTCTCTCGTTTTGTTTCATATTCCTGTTTGTCATGTGGATTGATGGTGGGAAATTGCATAAAGATTTTGGACACAACCTTGTCATCAAGCAATATTTCCTTCACTGCTTCAAGTAAGTCTTTGCGTTTCTTTCTGTTTATTGTATCTGCTTTGAATGCATCACCTATCATTTTACAGGGTGAAGCTATCACTGTGGTCCATACAGGGAATTTCGGGAAAGAGAATCTGCAGGTGGTGTTATATTTTCTGCAGGCTTTTGTGTGTTTGTGGCAGTTTACTGCTTTTACAATTTTAGATACTTTTTCTCCGACAACAGCAGGACTGAGGGTGACGGAAGTAAACGTGTTAGCAAAGTTGATAACGGCTCTTTCCTCATATTCGTGTAAGTCATCGAGGGTTTGAAATTTCTTGAAAGCCGACTTCAGGCCAAAGAATTTGAAAGTGTTGAGAAGATCTTCTGAGGTCAAAGTGGTTAAGTGAAGTTTATTAAGAATATGAATCAAAGTTTGTCTCTTATCTTCTTCTACACTGTCCTTCTTAACAATGACAGTGTGAAGAAGTTCTTTGATTATTATATGGATGTCCACAGTTTCATTCTTCGTAAACACATCTTCAATGTCACGAATATGTATTCCATTATGGATTTTCATTTCCATTTTCTCCATATCCACCCAGATAACTCCATGATTATGACCTGCTCCCCTGCCTTGGAACTCCAGCTTGGTTGAGTAGTATTCCACGGACATTGGATTATGAGGATTTAGCATAATCTCTCTAATGAAGGCCTGCACTCTATGCTTGTAGTTTCTTGTGGCAGTGACAACATTGTTTCGAAGAATCTCATGGATTGACTGTCCTTCTTCTGTTTGTAGATACTCATACAAAGGAAGAGAAGACTGACCTCCATTGAAATGGACAATAGTTATTTCTTCTTCCTCTTCTTCTCCATCACTCTCTTTGATTTTCTTTTGCAGTATATATTCAATCCTCAAACCCTTTTCTCTTAGAATAGGAGTGATATTTTCTTCCCAGCGCATATCTGCACAACTCAAAGTGAAGAAGAATTGGAATGGACCAAGATTATCCAATCTGGCCATCATTTCATATTTGCCTTTCTTGTGGTAACTAGGAGTGTTGGAGATACTGTCAAACACTGAGAAAGCATTCTCAAGGTTATACATAGTTTCTCCCGATGTTGAGATGGACTTCTTTCCTCTCATGAAGGAAATATTTATGTTTCTCTGAAGCTGTTTCTTTTCAATATAAGAAAGAGCTGCAAAAAGGTAGCTGGGATCATCTCTGAATCTTGAATCCATATTTCTCAATCTTTGAATAAAGTAATATTGATCAGTGAGTTTAACTTCTCTTGGATAGTGTAAGTTGAATTTTCCATCTGGATACTTCATTGGAAAAGCCATGGAATCCCAGTCTTTACTATATAGGATATTTTCTGGAATTTTTCCTTCACCAGGCGCAAATACAAGCACATTTGAATCTCTCTGCTGGTTTTCATCGTGAAATGCCTCTGGACATCTTGCCGTTACACAGACTGAATCGTCATAATCAATTTGAAACTTTCTGATCGGGTCATTCTCTCTGTATTCTGCTTCTTCTTTCTCTTCATCATTTTGTATTTCATTTGTCTCTACCGAGTCTGCTGTATCAACATCCTGCCCATTGGTGTCCCTACTGTTTTGCGATACGTGTTGTTGAATGATGGATATGTCATCAATATCATCGGAGATAATTATATCATTAACCTCATCAAGACTTTCATCCATAATTGCATCTTCATTTATGTAGAGAAGGTGTGATCCTAGAAGGTCCCTCTGTTCACATTTCTTTCGGAAGATGGAAGGATCTGAGTAGAATTGATAATGAGGGTTTGCACTGTCCTTCAAAAACTGCATTGCTTCGAACAGTTGTACAGGATTTATAGTTGTGTGATGAACATAATTCTCGTATGTCTTCTTGCGCTTCAGCTTCACATCAATGATAATTATACCAGCGTCAGATGGAGTCCTGGGAAGAGTTTGCAAAGTGTTCATCACATCATCGTCTCCTATGGGAATGTTAATAAGTCTGTCTTTCACAGCTGGCATCAACGAAACTGGAAGTCTGAATATTTTCTGAAACAAGATCTTCTTGGAAATAAGATTATTTGACAATTCTGACAGTTGGAGATGGCTCGGTACAAAGATAACCTTCAGACCATTAGCAGCTGACATGGGTGGCATTTCTCCTTTATAAAGATATTTCTTACAAGTGTGACAGAGATACCAGTTTGTGTTAAGATCAATGTAGACACTGAATTTAGGATTCTTCAATTTCTTTTCAAAAATGTCTTCAAATAAATTGACAATTTTGTCATTGCATGTTCTTTCAATAGAACTAATGATATTGTCATCAATGATGGTAACTCCATTTTCAAACATCATTTGTTCACAACAACAGCACGGGAAGACCGGACCATATTTGACATACCTTCTGAAATTTTCTAGCCTGTCTTGTCGTGTTTGCCCTTTCTGCATCCTGGCTTGTTTCCTGTGTGTTGCAATGTTTTCTTTTTGTTGAGGTGTTCTTTTAGTCCTTCCAAGTGTCATCCTTTCTTTGTTTTTCTTTCTAACCTCTTTCTGTGTAATTTTTTTCTTCTTTGGTCTTTCTTTTTCTACTCTTGTTATTGAATTTTGTAACTGCCGAATTTGACATTTTTCTTCGTCACTTCTCTCTGTAGTTTTAATTTGGAGCAGAGTGGTTTTCATATGTGTTACAATGTTTTTGTTTTCAAGTTCTTTGTGTTGAGGTGTTCTTTTAGGTCTTCCAAGTATTTTCCTTTTAGTTCTTCCGAGTGTCGTCCTTTCTCTGTTTTTCTTTCTAACCTCTTTCTGTGTCATTTTTTTCTTCTTTGGTCTTTCTTTTTCTACTCTTCTTATTGAATTTCGTAATCGCTGAATTTGACGTTTTTCTTCGTCACTTCTGTCTGTAGTTTTAATTTGGAGCAGAGTGGCTTTTTTTTTAATATCAATTTTATGTTGTTTCATTTTATGTGAATGGAAAGTATCGTCTTCTGATATTCTTTTCCTTGAAAATGATCTGTGACCATGCAGTTGATTCAACTGGGGTGTTTGTCAGCCTAATCAGCTATGAACTGTGGTCTGGTCAGGAGGGTCTGGCTGGGGTCTGGTCAGGAGGGTCTATCTTGGCAAAAAGCAGCCGTCTTGTCTATTGGGCTCCCACCGTCTTTAAAGATCGGGTCTGGTCAGGAGGGTGTCTCGGCAATATCTTTCGCTAGGTAGACTCGGTGGTAGACTCGTCAGCCTAATCAGCTATGAACTGTGGTCTGGTCAGGAGGGTCTGGCTGGGGTCTGGTCAGGAGGGTCTATCTTGGCAAAAAGCAGCCGTCTTGTCTATTGGGCTCCCACCGTCTTTAAAGATCGGGTCTGGTCAGGAGGGTCTGTCTCGGCAATATCTTTCGCTAGGTAGACTCGATGGTAGACTCGTCAGCCTAATCAGCTATGAACTGTGGTCTGGTCAGGAGGGTCTGGCTGGGGTCTGGTCAGGAGGGTCTATCTTGGCAAAAAGCAGCCGTCTTGTCTATTTGGCTCCCACCGTTTTTAAAGATCGGGTCTGGTCAGGAGGGTATGTCTCGGCAATATCTTTCGCTAGGTAGACTCGGTGGTAGACTCGTCAGCCTAATCAGCTATGAACTGTGGTCTGGTCAGGAGGGTCTGGCTGGGGTCTGGTCAGGAGGGTCTATCTTGGCAAAAAGCAGCCGTCTTGTCTATTGGGCTCCCACCGTCTTTAAAGATCGGGTCTGGTCAGGAGGGTCTGTCCCGGCAAAAAGCAGCCGTCTCGTCTATTGGCCTTGTTTGGTTCTGATAGGGTCGTCTTCGGGTCTGGTCAGGAGGGTCTGTCTCGGCAATATCTTTCGCTAAGTAGACTCGTAGGTAGACTCGTCTTCTGATGTGATGATTTGTGAACATGAAGTTGATTCACCTGGAGTTTTTGTCCGATGTGAAGTATTATATAAGGTAAGGTATTATATACCCTGATCAGCTCCGATCTGACGTAATGAAATCACACAAAATATGTTAAGTAAAAAAAGCTATCATTTTTGATAAATGTATGTATCACACCCGGATGTGATTTCACAACTGGCTGTTTTTGCGCAGAGAAAATGACCACGGTTGCTACGGTCATCCAGTTCACCCGGGTGTGATTTAATTACGTCAGAAATTATTTTGAACATAGCAACCATGCTCATTTTTTCTGCACACAAAAGCCAGTTGTAGGAGTGGTTTACACCACTCAACAAAAAATTCTACTGTAATAATAAAAAATCACACCCCTGTGAAGTGAGCGATGCAACTCTACTTCTCTACTTATTCACTACAGCTCGCTATATACGGACTGAGACAGAAAGTCATGTAAACCTTTTATTTACAGTTTGGTCTGTAAACTTCTACTGTAATAATACAAATCACACCCCTGTGAAGTGAGCGGTGCAACTCTGTTCTCTACTTATTCACTACAGCTCGCTATATACGGACTGAGGCAGAAAGTCATGTAAAGCTTTTATTTACAGTTTGGTCTGTAAACTTCTACTGTAATAATAAAAATCACACCCCTGTGAAGTGAGCGGTGCAACTGTTCTCTACAGTTGCGCGGTGCAACTGTAGAGAACAGTTGCACCACTCACTTCACATGGGTGTGATTTTTATTATTACTACAGTAGAAGTTTTTTTCTTATGAAAGCAGAGAGTCTTCTGTTTCATACGGTATATAGTATTTATATGTCGCAATAGGCCTTATTTTGTGAATCTTGAGGTCGGGTCCATGTCTTCTC
Organism: Electrona antarctica; assembly: GCF_951216825.1. NCBI lineage: Eukaryota > Metazoa > Chordata > Actinopteri > Myctophiformes > Myctophidae > Electrona > Electrona antarctica. Next base: position 15,019,277 of record NC_136796.1, on the reverse strand, counting down.
TGCAGTTATATCTGGTGGGCGCAATGTGCATCCAGTAACCAATTTATGACAAACTGTACATGGGATCAATGTTTACTCTTTTCCTCGTAAAAGTACACATTCAGGGCTTTCATTCGGTGTATAGGATGTATAGCATATTTATTGTGTTTATTGTTATATCTGCCTGTCAATGTCTGACTATAAACCTTCATAACTCTGCTTTATTTAGATGAGGATGAGGATGATGATGATTGCCTCGCCTCGCCTAATCTATCTCACTGCTTTCATTGTCTTGATCGCAGTAACATTGGGGGGGGGGGGGGGGGGGGGGGGGGGTCATGGGCACATTGGGCAGCAAAAGTCTTGATCCGTACGGCTATAAAAAGTCCCATTCCACCGTTCGGTTCAGAACTATAGTATAACGGTGAGACGCGTTGTCATCATCAGCTGATTTTGTTTTTCAAGCTAGTATAGGGGAACATGCCTGGGCATGCAGCATGGGGGCGATGGAGAAAAAAAAAAGCTTCACCGGGAGTGTCCAGAGAGGTGCCCGGCTGTGATGTCGACGACAAGGAAAAAATGACTTCCATAGATCACAACACCACGGTTTAGGACGCGGAAAAGTTCGTTATACATTACACCCGGGTCGATTACGTCCCCGACGCGTTCATTGCGGTCTTATCACTACAATTATAATGAATAAAAAAGCGTTACAATCACACGTCCGAGCGATCTCCGATTATGACGGCTCTGCATGGCGATACGTGATCCACCAACGGAACACTGTCTGTTGTCGTGGCGGCCCCTCGATACTGTGGTTAGTTCGTAGTATTGTAGGCTCGGGGATCGTTTGGTCGCTATAGTATGAAGAAGGAAACATGCATCTGTCCATGTGTGTTGCAGACGTTATGCAATGCCGATCCGGTGCATATGTGTTTAGGCAGCGTTCCGTTCATCATGTTTTTTTCCGAGAGACAGAGCCCCCATCTCGCAAGATCCTCCTCCTGGAGAAACAGGAGGGGAGGGGGGAATCGAGTATTATAGTGTTGGGTGAAATGTCCGAGGTGGGGGAAAGCCTGGTGAGGCGAGGTTAGGTGAAATTTGATTCTTTTCACACACCGACTAGATCATTGCATGGGCGCGTCCATTTTACACTGGCTTCTACACGTAAAGCGGCCCGCCCTCCTGTTTTCAGGAGGGGAGGGTTTTTTTTTTTTTTTTTTTCTGATCACGTGAGCGGGACTAAGCAGCAATGACAGGGGGATGGTTCTTCATTGTCCGGGTGGGTACAAAGATGAATGAAAGTATGCTATAAAAAAGTGATTAAAGCATATGGAAACGTGGTTAGCACCGGACGTTTGATTAATTAATAACGTACGGATACGTAGTTCGCGTTCGCTGTGTTAAGAGCTGACCCCATAGAGTATTAAAAGGATAGAGACTGATCTGGCGCGAAGCTCCGCCCCCCCGCTATTCATGATCGTGGAATTTCACCTTGCATTTGGGAGCGAGAACCCTTTGTGTTGGCAATGTGATTGCTTTCATTCATTGATTTAACTCTTTCTGTCCCTCCCTACTAGATGTTCACACGGTATCAGGTACCGTCGCCCATAATCCATCTCGCCCTTGCTTTTTTCCGCCGGCTCTATAGGCATGTTGAGAATCTGTTAGATGATTGTTTGATACGAAATACTCTTGAACTTGTGAGTGCACCAACTTTTCCATGATTTTGCTCAAAACGGGTAAAATACTTATAGGTCTAGAATTCCCCTCATTAAAAGCAGCTTTGGTATCCTTAGATAAAGGAATAACTTTAGCCTCCTTCCAGATCTTTGGAAATAGGCCCACATCCAAACATCTATTAAAAATGTGACAGATAGGAGATGCTATGATACCAGCAGTCATTCTTAGCAATTTACTGTCCAGGTTATCAAGAATAAGGTTAGAAATACGTTTATCGTTTAGGGTTAGGCATAGTTTTACTGGGGTTAAGTTTAGGAATAGGGTTAGGTTTAGGCATATAGTTTTACATAGGTTAAGGTTAGGAATAAGGTTAGGTTTAACCGTTTAAGCATAATTTACTTAGGTTACTTTAGGAATACAGGGCTGAGCAGTTCCGCCAACTGTACGCCCGGGGTGAGTTGGTAAATGGGCGATTCGTTTGGTATTCGTTCACACAATGCCTGATGCCACTGGTCCCAGACGAGCTGATTTAACTCTTTCTGTCCCTCCCTAGATGTTCACACGATGCCTGACGCCACTGGTCCCAGACGAGCTGAGGAAGAGGAGAAAAGGCGGTGAAGCCGACAGCCTGGACAAGTTCCTCAAGGACCTGGAGAACCCTGATGTACCCCGAGAGGACAACATGAGCCAGCAGCAGCAAAACATCATTGGTGAGAGAGAGAGAGTGAGAGAGTGAGAGAGTGAGTGAGTGTGTGTGTGGACCTTCTTGATATCTATCCATCTATAAATGCACCAAGTCTCTGTATATGTACGTACGTAATCCATGTAACTCGGAAACCGGTCGATTGATCACACCTGATCACCCCCCAACGGGCACTGTGTTCTAGTATCTTCTATCGATCTATCTATTCCACTGCATCCACCTGTGGGCTCTGTTTCCATTAAACCCTTCGGGGTCTGGCCATTTCATCCCCTCTAATATTTATTTTATTTGGCGGATAGCTATTTTAATGCTTACAGAGAATTCATACGTGAGAAAGAGCCTTGAAGTTGATGCCAAACTTATGCTTAATAGATATCTATGTTCAAATATTATATTTATGCTCAATAAATGTGTTGAATTCAGTCCCAATAGTTGTATGAGCCACATACTATTTAAAGCCTACCAAAATACCTGTACCTGTGTGGTGTCCTTCTTGTTGGTACTTTCGTTTGACATATTTAAAATCACACTGTCATCTCTCCCCATCATCCTCGTTTCTTCCAATCAGCTTCATCCACCGACCCCCAGAAAGACCCCAACTACAAACCTGTCTATACCCCTGGGGCCACTGGTCTCCCCTCGCTGGACAACATCCCCTCAGTGGCTGAAATAACCGCTTCCTTTGAGGCTCGCAAACAAGAGCATCTCAGAGTAGAGGAGTACGAGACGAAAGAGGCAGAGAGAAGGGTGAGCACTTTTTAATTGTTTTATTAGAGGAGGAAGCAAGTCTATTAGCATTGTTGTACAATTATGACTTCCACATTTTTCTGCTGCAAGCAAACAAGTAGATTTAGAGCTCAACCTTGATATGTTTAGAAAATGTGAGAACAAGAGAGAACTAAACTTTTGCCAGCCATATATGCTTTAAAACATACACATCAGCATGAACTTCCAAAAATCCACTGAACAAATATCGAATCACATAACTTTATTGTTATTAACTTAATTATACCCGCTCAGTCAGGCCTCATTCACACGTATCAAACACCAATTGTTTTGTTTTTTTAGCCCACCACAATGCTTTTCCAATGGGAGCCACATGGTTTGACCAAACATTTGTGTTTGATTGCTGATTGCTGGTGGTGTTCTGCCCCTCCCCCCCGATCAAACAAAAATGTTTGGTCAAACCATGTGACTCCCATTGGAAAAGCATTGTGGTGGCCTAACAAAATGACCAAACATTTGTTTGATTGGTGTTTGATACGTGTGAATGAGGCCTGAGGCTTCGTACACACGTACACAACAAATGTTCGGTCCGTGTGTGATGTCTGATTGCTGTTTGATTGCTGCTCCAATTCATTTTCAATGGGAGTCACATGGTTTGACCAAACATTTTTGTTTGATGAGGGGGGAGCAATCAGCAATCAAACACAAATGTTTGAGCAAACCATGTGACTCCCATTGGAAAAGCATTGTGGTGGCCCAAAAAAACTAAAAATCGACCAAACATTGCTTGATTGGTGTTTGGTACAACTAGGCCTGAGGCTGCGTACACACCTAAAGAACAAATGTTTGGTCCGTGTGCGATGCCTGATTGCTATTTGATTGCTGCTCCAATTCATTTTCAATGGGAGTCACGTCGTTTGATCGGACAAACCTGTCCAATGTGGGGGCGGAGGGCACAACAAACACATCGGACACCTTGTAGTCCAAACAGCCAACGAACAGGGTGGGACTTCAGATCGGACAGAAGGGTGGTTTTTAACCGCCAACTAATAGGAGAGAACTTCCGTTCTTGACAGCACTGGGTGGGGTTTAGGCTGTAGTCTTCTGAGTTACGTGACACAGACTATTATATCGCTTGTTTGTATGTCTTCTTTTGGCTACGGCCGTGCGTAACTTGGAGAGTCCAAGTTGCGCACGGCTGTCTCCAGTGAGTGAGTCCAGTCTGGTACTGGTTCTATTCTATATACAGAAATACAGGACGATAGCCAAAATAGCCGTCGGGCCTCGGCAGTTGTGAGGCTGCATTAATAATTAGTTCTAAAAGCATGTCTTTTTTACGGGGATCACTATTGATTTTAATAGTAGACGCATATATGTCTATGAGTAGCCTAGAGTAGAAATGTAATGGCAGCGTACGAGGTTCACATGCGCAAATATAACAGATGTACAAGTTATCGACACGAATGGTACTTACAGTCTGGTACACGATGTAAGCTTGTAGATCTGTTTATTTTAAGCATGCGCCACCGCCACCACGCAAAGTTATGACGCGCGCACATGTGGGGGGAGAGACCCGATATATTTTATAGCTCTATGGGAGAGACGCAGACAGAGAAATATTTAAAATCATCCTGTCTCGCTCTAGCGCAAGGCCGCACGCATAAAGAGCCAATGGAGCAAATGTTAAATAAGCTACACAGGTGGTTCTAAATGATTAATTGATTACATCACTATAGCAAAAGACGTGATATAGGTCAACTCAACTGCAGCGGAGCTGTTCTGACTTGAAGCTTAACTGACCAGCACGGCTTCAAGTTTAAACCATAAGATGACATGGAAATGCCCGTCAATTTGATGCGCAGAAATAACATAGGCCTATATCGAATCAGGTTAAGGTGCACACATGGAAGAAAAGTCCTTTTTATCGGGATTCGGGGATATTTTGTTGTAGGCTATACGTCTCCGGTGAATTGTATGCACCAGCAGCAAGCACATTATTGTTCAAACACCTGCTCCTCTGTTCATCTGTTGTCTTATTTGGCTAATAAAATACTTATTAAGAATTCATGCAATTTCAAGTTGTTGCTGCAATCATGATTCATGTTGCTGTTCTCTTCTCTCTGTGTGACTGAAGTTTGCGCCCAAAAATTGTACAGTGATTTCCCGCACCCCCTCATGTTATTTTTCCCTCCGTAGCAAAATGACCTCTTTTCTTTTTTTCACTATTTGGTTCGCTTAACATGTCCACGTGTCATTTGTTTACATATTTGGTATGCTTTACAAAGTCCAGTGTGAACACCAAACGGACCAAAATCAAAATGCAAATATTTGGTCCTTGGTCCGGACCTTCTAAGTGAACTTTGAGTGTGAAAAACGGCCTCGACAAACTACTGCTAGCTGCTGCTGCAGTCAAGAAAACTACACTGAACATATGTGCATCTATTTCCGCGTGTCGTAGCACCGCCCAAATCGCGCAAAGCATTGTGGGACATGGAGGCATCAAATCATAAAAATGTAATCAGTGGTCGGTCGGACAGATCTGTGTGTCCGAAAGGTGTGTACGAAGCCTGAGTCAGCTGAAAGCAACCAATAGTTGGATAATCAACTAAATTAGGATTCATGAACATACACATTTTATTGAATACAAAGGCCTCGGTACATTTTCACTGTTTGTGTTTGTGACCTTGTCTCTGTAGACCAAGCTGAGTGAGGAGGAGCTGATGTGGGAGGATGCTGGGAAAGGTGGCGGGCCCAAACCAGCAGCCTGGGGAGGATCGTCAAAAGACGAGGAAGAGACCAAAGAAGAAGAGGCCACCACCGATGCCTGGGGCGCACCAGCCAAACCCACAGCCAAAGGCAGCAGCGACCCCTGGGGAGCTCCGGCCAAAACGGCGGAAGATCCCTTTACGGCAGCAATGGACGAACCTGATCCGTTTAATGCACCAAAGGACGGAGGCGACCCGGTCCCGTTTGCATCTAAAAATGACTCTGATCCTTTCTGCGCGACTAAGGCTGACCCGATCGCAGCACCAGACAAGCTGGATCCGTTTGCTGCCCCGAAAGACAGTGCACCAAAAGTTGACCCGTGTAAAACCCCAAAGGATGATCCATTCAATACACCTAAAGATGATTCATTCAATACACCTAAAGATGATTCATTTAACACAGCTAAAGATGATTCATTTAATACAGCTGAAGATGATTCATTTAACACAGCTAAAGATGATTCATTTAATACAGCTAAAGCTGATCCATTCAGTACTCCAAAGAACGACGCGTTCAATACAACAAAAAATGACCCGTTCACTGCACCCACAACGCCTCCTAAAGAAGACCCTTTCGCTGCACCCACTACAACAACACCTAAAGAAGACATGTTTGCGGCACCCCCAACACCACCTAAAGAAGACCTGTTCGCTGCACCCACAACACCACCTAAAGAAGACCTGTTCGCTGCACCCACAACACCACCTAAAGAAGACCCGTTCGCTGCACCCACAACACCACCTAAAGAAGACCCGTTCGGGGCCACATCGTTTGGGGCCACATCCAAACCAGATGGCGACCCGTGGGGTGCTACAGGTAAGAGTGATGAAGTCCCAGCAACGGAGAGAGTAGATGGATCATTCAGTACTCCAAAGAACGACCCATTCAATACAACAAAAGATGACCCGTTCACCGCACCAGCAGCCAATGCTGATCCTTTTACTGCACCAGCATCAACACCACCCAAAGAAGATCAATTTGCTGCACCCACAACACCACCTAAAGAAGACCCGTTAGCTGCACCTACTACAACACCACCTAAAGAAGACCCTTTCGCTGCACCCACAACACCACCTAAAGAAGACCCGTTAGCTGCACCTACTACAACACCACCTAAAGAAGACCCGTTCGCTGCACCCACAACACCACCTAAAGAAGACCCGTTCACTGCACCCACTACAACACCACCTAAAGAAGACCCGTTCGCTGCACCCACAACACCACCTAAAGAAGCCCCGTTAGCTGAACCCACTACAACACCACCTAAAGTAGACCCGTTCACTGCACCCACGACACCACCTAAAGAAGACCCGTTCACTGCACCCACTACAACACCACCTAAAGTAGACCCGTTCACTGCACCCACAACACCACCTAAAGAAGACCCGTTAGCTGCACCCACTACAATACCACCTAAAGAAGACCCGTTAGCTGCACCCACTACAACACCACCTAAAGAAGACCTGTTCGCTGCACCCACAACAGCACCTAAAGAAGACCCGTTCACTGCACCCACTACAACACCACCTAAAGAAGACCTGTTCGCTGCACCCACAACACCACCTAAAGTAGACCCGTTCGCTGCACCCACTACGCCATCAAAAGACCTGTTCGCTGCACCTACTACAACACCATCTAAAGAAGACCTGTTCACTGCACCTACTACAACGCCATCTAAAGAAGACCTGTTCGATGCACCCACCACACCACCTACAGAAGACCCGTTCACTGCACCCACAACACCACCTAAAGAAGACCTGTTCGCTGCACCCACTATATCACCACCTAAAGAAGACGCGTTTGCAGCACCCACAACACCACCTAAAGAAGACACGTTCGCTGCACCTACTGCAACACCACTTAAAGAAGACCCGTTCGCTGCACCCACAACACCACCTAAAGAAGACCTGTTCACTGCACCCACTACAACACCACTTAAAGAAGACATGTTCGCTGCACCCACAACACCACCTAAAGTAGACCCGTTCGCTGCACCCACAACACCACCTAAAGAAGACCCGTTCACTGCACCAACAACACCACCTACAGAAGACCCGTTCACTGCACCCACTACAACACCACCTAAAGAAGACCTGTTCACTACACCCACAACACCACCTAAAGAAGACCCGTTCACTGCACCCACAACACCACCTAAAGAAGACCTGTTCACTGCACCTACTACAACACCACCTAAAGAAGACCCGTTCGCTGCACCCACAACACCACCTAAAGAAGACCTGTTCGCTGCACCTACTACAACACCACCTAAAGACCTGTTCGCTGCACCCACAACACCACCTAAAGTAGACCTGTTCGCTGCACCTACTACAACACCACCTAAAGAAGACCCGTTCGCTGCACCCACAACACCACCTAAAGAAGACCTGTTCACTGCACCCACAACACCACCTAAAGAAGACCTGTTCACTGCACCCACAACACCACCTAAAGAAGACCTGTTCACTGCACCCACAACACCACCTAAAGAAGACCTGTTCACTACACCCACAACACCACCTAAAGAAGACCTGTTCACTGCACCCACAACACCACCTAAAGAAGACCTGTTCACTACACCCACAACACCACCTAAAGAAGACCTGTTCACTGCACCCACAACACCACCTAAAGAAGACCTGTTCACTACACCCACAACACCACCTAAAGAAGACCTGTTCACTGCACCCACAACACCACCTAAAGAAGACCTGTTCACTACACCCACAACACCACCTAACGAAGACCCGTTCACTGCACCCACAACACCACCTAAAGAAGACCTGTTCGCTGCACCTACTACAACACCACCTAAAGAAGACCTGTTCACTGCACCCACAACACCACCTAAAGAAGACCTGTTCGCTGCACCCACAACACCACCTAAAAAAGACCTGTTCACTGCACCCACAACACCACCTAAAGAAGACCCGTTCACTGCACCCACAACACCACCTAAAGAAGACCCTTTCTGCTCACCGTCAAATGTCCCTCAAGACGAACCGTTCAGTGCACCACTGACAACGCCTAAGGAAGATTCCTTCGCGGTGCCGTCCAGTCCGCCCAAAGACGCCTCCTCGGACCCATTCAGCGCATCCATGGCCACCTCTTCGTCAAAAGACGATTTGGGCGCGTGGGGTGGCCTGGCCAGCTCGCCCAGCGTTAGCTCCGACCCCTGGGACACAGGCTGGGGAGTGCCGTCGGGGGCGAAAGCACAGGGAGATCCTTGGGGCGACGGGGCCACAGCCTCCCCTACCAACGCCTGTGGCAAACCGTTTGGGGCCACATCCAAACCAGACGGTAAAAATGTATATATAAAATCAGAATTAGATGATCTACAAGCTCAGTGCATCACAACCATGCACTGTGAGCTCAATAACTAATATTTGCTATTCGTGAAATGGGGCTTACAGCTGCAATCTGTAACTTCCATATCCTACCCGAGATTCGAACCCTGGTCCCCTGCACAAGTGTTTATGTTTCTACCACCAAGCTCATCAAGCCCATCTTATTCAGTCAAATATAATTTTGAGATTTTTGACCTTCAGGCAATACCACCTGTCAACCAGTAGGAGTCATAGCCTACTATATGATCCAAATTTCACAATAGAAGATAGAGTTGCCAGTATCTGTATCTGTGTACTGGTATCGGGCCGATACCCTACCCATGTACTCCGTATCGGTAAAGATCCCGACACTCTGACGCGATACCAAAACATTCAATTGATTGAATGATTGTACACACATGGCTGGTAAATTTCAGCAAATTAGTTTCTTTTGAAAGTAGTTGTAAATATTTAGAATCAATGTATAGCCTAGCCTATTGATATATGTATATGACAACACAAAATGCATCAAATTCTAAGTGAAATTAAATTTCTTTTAAACAAAAACGTTAATTTCAAGCCCTGTAATTGAACATTACAGTATCATTACAAGTACAAGGCATAACTATGAAATGAAATTGGAGAAAAGGGGGATAAAATAAGTGGTTGCTCAACAAAAACCAAGTACTCGTATCGATACTCGGTATCGGCGAGTACAAAATGTAATTGTGTCGGAGCATCTCTAATAGAAGAGCAGAAAGATCAAATACAACCACTGCGGTTGTGTTAGTATGTTATCTTACTAACATACCCTACCATAAATATTGGTCAAAATTTAATTTTTACCCCATCCTCAGACCAGACCATCATGGAGGAACCCAGTGTCCTGCAGGCTTCAGCGATGGAGGGAAGCAGGACCACTCTGGAGTCAGCCATGCCCCCTCCATCCACTCAGAGGGGTCTCAAACTCAAGGCCCCGGAAGCAGAGCCCACCCTGCCTGTAAGTACAGTCATTGGGCCCGATTCATCAAGCAATTTACGCTCATATTTTGAGCGTACCGAGATTTCTGACCATTTCTACGTTACATGCAGGATTTATCTTTCTTTATTATCTTTATTTTCTTTTTTTACCGTGACATTGGGCGTACACTAAGTGCATTCTCGATTCTCACGTCCAGTGCTGTCATGTTCGTAGAACGCAGTACCACGCCGTGGTACCAGAAATTTTTTGACATGTACGCGCAGGGACGGAATTGGGAGAAGATTCCCCTAATGGGGTCATCCCTATCAACCTTGCGTAACTGTTTATACCTGAGCGCACGGTAAGTATGCACACTTGCAGCAGTAGGCTATGGCTCCAGTAGGCTACTGCTGCTGTGTGGTTACACAATGCCTCCTCCAGAACAGATTAATTTGTCCAAAGCTAACTTTTTAGTTTTGCTAGTGTGCAGTAAAGATGTTTGTCTGACTATTTTAAGTCTACTTTTGTGTTTGTTTCTGAAACTCTCATACACTATTTAACAATAGGCTTAGGCTATATCAGCTGTTCTGTGTTCTGCGATGCGCACATGCACGCACATGCACGCGCGTGCACGTGCGTGAATGTGTAGATACATGCAGTCACATGTTTATGACATTTTACAGTATGCGCAGCTAGAATAGCGCTGAAACCAGTCTTACTCCAATTAGCCTGGCGGGGCCAGACTCATAGCGTGGATTCACTGACGCTTATGTGGGGAGGAAATGACAGTGAATCCACCACGCTATGAGTCTGGCACCGCCAGGCTAGTGGGCTATACTATAGCAATCGTTTGAAAATTGAAAATGAAACCTTTGAACAGGCACAACTCATGCCTCGTTTGGCCAAAAGCCATGGCACTTATGTGCCTTGACTCATGGGGAACACATCTGTCACTTTGACCAGTAAGCTCCGCCCTCCGATTTTCCACCATTTTGAGCAGTTTGAAAAACGCTTAAACCCCAAAAGAATAAAGAATTATATATATATATATATATATATATATATATATATATATATAATTTATTTATTGTAGTATTATTATTATTTTTTTAAATGAGGACACCTCATATGGGGCCCCTTGACAGACTCTTGATGCCCTGCTAAAGTATGTTGGATTTTTTTAGGGGCCCAAAATAATCTGAGAGCTGTTTATATAAAACATGTTTTAATTGGGCAGACTCTTTGATGCCCTATGTTGTCCTATGTTTAAATAAACAAATAAACAAAAAACAAAAAGCCCCTCACAGTTTGGTGCCCCAACCCAACTGCCTATAGCTAAGCACGGCCCTGGATCCGTGGATCAAATGCTGAATAAATAACGGACCTTGACATGAAAAGGGTTGACACCCACTGGAATAGAGTTATATTTTATAAATTAATAAAGGACCAGTCTTTTGATCTGCGGTTCTAGGATCAAAGGGGGGCGGGGCTCAGCAAAAACCAAACCACGCACGTTGATCACGTGTCATTACGCCGACGCTCGCTCATTGGAGAAACATGTCGGCACCCGAGACAACGACAAAGGTAGCTCTCTTATGCATCTTTATATTGGAATGTAAAGTACATTTGTGGATAATAATAATAACCACCACCCCCGGCCTTAATATCACAACAGCAACACGGCAAGCGGATGGCAGTCTCTGTGGCAGATTGCAAAACACGTGAACGTTGTATTCTGTTTTAGTCTTTGGCGATTTGAATCTTCTAGCTCGGAAGCGAAGCTATGCTACAACCGCTAGCCTCTTTAACGTAAAGATGTGTTGAATCAATGGTGAACAAAAGGACATGTTTTTTCTTTACCCCCCGCAACTGTTCTGCGATTTGTCTTCTGTGCAGAAGCATGCGGTGTTGTTGTAAACAGTGCTAGCTCTGGTCCACAGCTCTAATGCCTCTTAGAGCTATGGACAAGAGCTACATGGCAAAACAACAAAAAAAGACAGATTTGCAGTTGTAGCTGTGTTTTTTTCTTGCATGGACAGGGATTGAAACAACACTTGGAAGTATTTAATTAACTCTGTCTGAGATTAAATGGCCATGCAAGCCCATGCAGTTAGTTACATGTGTACAAATGGATACATTAAATCATTAACGCTGAGGTTTTATTGTTGATGGCTTCTTTGTTGGTTATACCATTCCTGCCTGATGCATGCTTGTTTCATCTCATAAGGAGCCTCCTGATGGAAATTCATTGGAATTTCAGGCAGAGCTGATAGCCAGTCCAGGAAAAGTGAAGGAAGGTATGTATGTATGTGTATGTTAGCCCCTTTTGGGACCCTCGGCTACCTTTTCTGAATTTTGGACGGCGGTACCCTAGGGTCCCTCGTAGGTTATTCCACTCTCCATAGGATGCAGCTTTACCTACTGTCCGTTCACGGAGAACCCGTGCGGTCGCTTGAGCGTTGATGAGATGTTTCAAAGATGCATACAACAGCTATAGGAGACAGCGGAAACGTGTGCGCAAAGGCGCTAATCGGAGTTGCCGTTAAGTATTTTAAATATTTTTTTTTAAAGTTTTGCTTCTCTGAAATTCTCTCTTCCTCACTTCACCCCAATTAAAAACCAGCATTAAAAACATCCTGCATGTCGGCCAATCAGAGGCAGTAACTAGGACACGCAGTGAACAGACAGTAGGTGAAGCTGCGTCCTATGGAGAGTGGAATAACCTACGAGGGACCCTAGGGTACCGCCGCCCAAAATTCAGAAAAGGTAGCCGAGGGTACCGAAAGGGGCTAGTATGTATGTATGCCTAGCTCAACATTTGACCCATGAACGGCATATCCTCAGTTTACTGACGAGTAGAGAAGAGTTATATGGTGGCTGATTGGAAAACTATTTATGTATGTTCCTGTGTATTTATTTTGCACATCAACACAATTAGCTTTTCAATGAGCTGCGGATGTACATTATATTCTACGTATTTCAGGTTACCCCAATTCAGTTTCCAAGGAGACGCATCGTCACATGGGTGGGCTCGCGTCGCGGTCGCTGTTTCAGCAGCCCGTTAAAGATGCTGTCAAAGCAGGAGGGGAGGGTGAGAAACGGCTGTCTCCTGCTGACCCACCACCAGGCAAAGCCGTTGCAGGTGATATTTCAGTCGAGTCCATACTCCTTACAGAATGGACATTGTGTGGCTGTATGTTTGGCTATCTTCATTCCCATAGTCTCTCTTATTTTATATAAAATAGAATATCATGTAGTGTCATCTTGCCACAGTGGATCATCTTGCCACAGTGCATTTATTTGAGTGCTGCTCTGCAGTCTAAGGCCGCACTCAACACATTTGTGTGCAGCATGCGTCTATGGGGCGGACGCATGCTGCACGCAAATGTGTGAGTGGCCTAAGGAAGAGGGTGTATCCTGGAAATGTCATTTGATGTTAATCATATAAACTATGGAAGCATGAACCAGTGTGCACTGTGCGGACTTTAAATGTGTTTTTCTGTGCAGCACATTTGCTTGTTTTTGTTTGGACAGTGTTTGCTTTGTGACTTATTTTATGTAATCCACAGTCCTCTTGAATCTCTTCTGTCCCCTTCTTACAGGACACACAGCAAAGCCCCTTCCATCCTTTCCATCAACATCGTCCTCTTTGCTGTCCTCTCCATCCACTTCCTCAGCGTTGTCCCCTGTCCGAGCCAAGATGAGCGTGTCTGGTCCCGGTAGCAGCAAATTACAGTTGCCACCTGCACCTCTCTCCTCCTCTTCTTCAGGTTCATCCGCCTCCACTCCGCCACATAAGATCCACCGGGCCCGTAAGACCATGAATAGACCACCCCCAATGCAGGTAAGCCTGTTCTAGATTCTCAGCAGATCATATCTTCAATTAACAAAGAGTAAAAATAGCTTGATGATCACCGCAGTGGTTTTAGTAAAGGTCTGTGTCCACAGAAAGCACCTTTTTTTTGAGAGAAGGAGCACTGTGGATATCATGTCACATATATAACGTTCATTTTAAGGCCGCAACATTCAAACCTATCAACCATTGCTGTGCTTATTAAACGTCCTGTCGTCATCTGCGTTATTAGCACAAATACCTTCACTGAAACAACTTCTCATGGCCGTGGTAACGATTCAAGATCGGGTTGTAAATTACCGAGTTGTCAGACAAAATCAGGAGGATGAAATGACAGACACTCCTCCAAAACTTGAACTATTGACTGCATGAAGCACACATGCTGCTCCGGCAGCAAAGCGATGGGCACAGAGTGCTGAAACGCGATGCTCAGGCGCTGGGAAGGAGGGGCACACCAGACCCGTGCGTCTTTACCATAGATGCATCATGGCAGACGGCCACTGTCGGATAAAAAAAACATACTGTGTGAACACAGCCAGTGCATGTTTTTATGACAATGCTTTGTAACTGTTAATTAACACATGATATGACTTTGTGCTATTCATGTTTGCATCATTCTAGGAAATTTTGAAAATGCAATTAATCGACAAATCTATTGAACTAATTAACTAACTAAAACTTTCTCCCCATCGCTGAAAACCTTGTAAAAAGTAGAAGTTTTGTAGATTTACTTTTTGTTGTTTATCACTTACAGATAAGTCGGATTGAAGCGACACCGGCGATTGTACCCGTCATTCCGTCGGGGCCTTCTGCATGCCTTTCCTCGGACAGTGAAACAGGCGAGTGGCAAAATCTAATATACATGAATGTAATTGTAATATTTAAAGGTGTAATGTTTGTGTGGTTGTACATAACATAGTAGGTACATACATCCCTATTTGGTATACTTTATATTGTATCGTTGAGTTTATTATGTTCTCTGTTTCCTAACAGCAGCGAAAAGGCGAAAACTGGGCCTGTTATCTGACAGCGGTCCCGAGAAAAAAGAGAAAGTTTCAGACAGAGCACTGAAGGTAATGTTACCTTGGCAATGATTGGGAATAGTGCCAGTGACACAACTCTGTATGATTAGTTTAATTTCAAAACAAGATTGTGTGGTGTTGTAAGAGATGCATATACAGTACCAGCAAAGTGATCTCTGGCACGATACTGATACATTTTGTGTACTTTGCTGGTACATTTTATTATTAATAACTATCAATCTCCTGTTCCATCTGAGATCATGAGTACATTTGCTTCTTGTTTGTGATGTATTACAAACCCCAGGCAGAAAGTATTTTCTGCAAGGAGGTGGTACCTATTACCAAGGCAACGCCAGTGAAGAGCAATAGTTGGCAGGGGAACTTGGAGAAGACAGCTGAGCAATGTCAGATCTTCAGTTCTCAAGTTAGAGATTCAGCTCTCAAGGTCATAAGCTTTGATTGGTTTACTCTCCTTTAATTGACTGTTATCAATCATATACAATAGAAAAGCACTGGTGCACATTTTCTGCAATTTAACGCAAATGCTGATTGTTTTGTGAATGCAACTATTTATTACGTTGGTGGTACATAAGTCAACTATAGCTGCATCTCTTCTTTGTTTAAAAATGTACAGCCTGAAGATGGTGGGTTTGAAGCAAGGCTGCGTGCTAAAGAGACAGAGGAGTCTGTGAACATGGAAGCTGTGGTGAGTTCTGTCAGTTGTATGGTGTCTTAATGAATGGCAGTATCATAGCTGCTGTCAGTTGTATGGTGCCTTAATGAATGGCAGTATCATAGCTGCTGTCAGTTGTATGGTGCCTTAATGAATGGCAGTATCATAGCTGCAGTGTCTTAAAGGAACACTGCATTGGTCTGCACCGGGATATTATATGTAGTTTTTGTGAATGGGCCAACAGTCTGGTGGCGAAGATAGCGATCTACAAAGTCAACAAGTTACCATGCGTTTTGTGAGCTTGGGCGAGATGACTTTGTACTGTACTGTTTTGTATTTTGTATGTTTTGAATACTGTACTTATTCACTAAATTCTTACATAATTAATTACCACAGCAACCAATGCAGATAGGTTGACAATGTGTGAATACACAAATCCGATGTGATCACTTACAAATTACAAGAGGTGGTCAAATACAGACCCCTGGGGGACCCCAGTCAACTAAGTACTGTATATATAGGGTGTCAGTGGTTAATCTACATACCATAAGTCAGAATGGAAGGAGCCTCTCCTGTCACAAAGGAATATAAATGCACAGATGAAGTTTGCCAGACAATTCACCATATTCACACACAGCGGCCATCTCACCATTCAATTAATGAAATGCCAACCTGCTTTTTCAATGCAAAATGCCAACATGGCCACCGTGTGAATATGGTCTATATGCTATCGCTATGATGAACAGCAGTTGTGGGACAATGTGCTCTGGACAGATTTGAACTGGTCCGCAGGACTCAAAGACCATGTGGTTACTTAGTGCAATAACTAGCTTTGCACCAGAAGGACACTGTCATTTAATTAATATTATTATTAATTAATAGACCAGTCGGTAATGTTGACATGAGTATTAATAGTTTTGCATAAATCTGTTGGAAAAAGAGTGATTTCATGGGGGTACTTATTGTTTCCCAGCAGTATATTTACATTTACAAATTACAACTAATTAAAAGGGAAACTGGTCTTTGAGAGAGTTTTTTTCTGCATAACGCTTTATTGGGTTTAAACCAACAAATCTCCTTTGCAGAGGACTGATGCACAGAGCCAGGGCCATGGTAAAATTGGGACCAGCGAGTTGCCGGGGACACAGAAACGGGACAATGAGAGAGACGCAGTCGATAGGGTGGAGACCATTGGTGGTGAGTGAGGCAACAAAAATATGGTACACTCAGGGGCGATTCACACTATGGTCCCGGGTGCGCACTCGGGACCACGCGTACCGTTCCCGGGAGCGGATCGCCCAACCGTCCCCGAGACCGCATGGGGGGCGGATCTCTGGACCGTTGAAGTGTATTCAGATACGGATCGTTCCAATGTGAATGCATGCATACCTAAAGAGACAAAAGAGGCAATGCAGTGTGTCTGGATTTATTGGAGACAATGTCGCAGAGTTGGTCATTGTCCGTGCGCACCAGCCATCAAGCACACCGCCATATGGAGGATCAAAGTGTGTTATGCAAGTGTACCCGGGTGCGCTGTTGAATCTCGGGCAATGTGAATCATGGCCATCGGGGACCAGGCAACCGCATTCTGAAACGGTTCCAATGAAACGGATTCAGTCCCTCTCAGTGTGAATTGCCTATCAGTCACAGTTCTGGGAAATATTTATAATTAATATTTGTAATCATTCAAGTTAAACTGTGTACTTTGTCAGTGGTATGGAGAGCAAATCTTAATCGAGCTGTGAAGTAGAGAAAATGTCCTACAATCTATTAGGGATTTGCTTGGCTAGTTGGCTCTTCTCTTGCTGTCTTGGTGTTTGAACAAATACAGACAACAAGGTTACGGTGTAACGGGAACGATGCTTGCCAATAGGCCTGATTAAAATTAAACAGTATGTATATGTAGGTATAAATATTATGTTTTTAGATGCTTAACAGGCCATTGAGTTATACAGCTTTTTTTGGCTATATGATATCATAATATGAAGTTATGAACATACCCTGCCTGTCCACTGCAGCTTTGAACATAAATGCATTTCAAACTACAATGCCCAGACTACAATGCCCAGACCCTTTGACATTGTTATTGTGAAATTGTGGGGTGATATAAATTAGATTTTGTAATTCAGTGAATTCTGAGGCTGCATTGTATTTAGTTTAATTTGGGATACTATGTTTTGGACTGTAGAATTAACAGAAACGGCCGCTGCCTCAGGAAGGCCCAGTGAGTACACA
Source organism: Electrona antarctica (assembly GCF_951216825.1). Classification (NCBI taxonomy): domain Eukaryota; kingdom Metazoa; phylum Chordata; class Actinopteri; order Myctophiformes; family Myctophidae; genus Electrona; species Electrona antarctica. Next base: position 15,001,350 of record NC_136796.1, on the reverse strand, counting down.
GAGATCCCGTTGGGTGCTCTGGACATCGCCGCTGCAGACAGTCTGACACTCTCTCCTAATCACGGTAGGTGTGCATTTTTAAGATTGGACTGATGCTGCGTTCAACCTAGCGGCGACAAAGCAAAAGGCTACTAGTCCTATTGCTTCAGGACTAGTCTCGCGTGGCCAGACTGCTGCCTCTCCCAATTTTCAAATGCTTCCTTCATACAGTCTGGAGCACGGAAGCTCTGATCATAAGTAAAATATGAAGCGGAAGTGAAGCCTCCTCCCACTTCTGTTTCGTCTTTACAGTCGCGCACATTTATCCTAATATAAATCGAAATCATCTAAACATGTATAGCTTGCTGCTTAGCAGAAATGGAAATAAAAAAATTAAGAAAATTTAAAATATATTTTTGTGAACAGAAATGTCAAACAGATTACTCGGATTTCGGGAGGTGTAGTTCCAGACTATATAGCATTCAGACTTGCTACGTGAGACTACTTCAGAACTGGCGTGACGCACTACAAAAAAAACAACCTTTTTCCAGTTCCCCAGTGATGCAGTGAAGCATCAATCAATCCTATGTTTTTGTTTCACTATCTCCACTCCCCTTCTCTCTCCCCGTAATTCCTGCTCTGTTCCTGAAAAGGAAGAAAAACGATTTAAACAGCAAATCCTCAGCTTAAATGTTTTTTTATTGTGGGGTTGTGGTTATTTATGGCTTTGTCATTGTGTATACCATCAAACTATATGCAATTAGTATTCTTTTACATTGATAATGTAATGAGGTGACTGGAGTTGGATCTAATCTAGTCGTCTGTGTGTTTGTAGAAGGAAGTGATGTAGGGGAGACGGACCGGCTGGAGGAGCTGCCTTTGTGCAGCTGCAGAATGGAGGCGCCCCGCGTCGACGGCACCGGTCAACACATCAGCAGGCAATGCATGGCCACTGAGAGCATCAATGGAGAGGTGTGTCAGTATTGTGTATTGTACTGGACTGTGAGGTTATACTGTATATGCATTCCTGTTTGAATCCTAATAACATGCAAGTAGAGCTGGGGCGGTATGGATGTTTTGTTACACCGTAATAAATCACTGTTTAAATCACTGTTTGTGGTATCGCGGTATTGAGCGACACCTCAAAAAAAGTTATTTTGAATGATTTATTTTTCTCAAAATAATAATATAAGGGGCACGGTGGCAGAGGAAGTGGCCTGCTCACTCCTCATGCATTGAAGGAAGCATGAGCTCAGTTTGGGGCTTTCCCCAGGTTGGCAGAGGAAGAGTAGTGCCCAGCGCTCAGGATTACAGCTTAGGCAATTGGCACCGCCAACGATAAAATAAAATAAGATCACACCTGTGTGAAGTGCGTGGTGCAACTGTACTGTGTCCGAAACGGCCGAGAAGTGACAGTAAAGGTGGTTGCACACAGGACACGTTTTTCGGATTTTTAGCTGCGTTTTTCTGTCTGTTTTCCGAAAAACGCATCCAGTGTGCAACCACCTTTACCGTGTTGCAGCTTTCCGTGCTCGGACGGATGGTCACAGGGACAGACATAGGGAAACACATAGCTGCGTAATGGAGCGGAGGCACCGCTCCAAAAAAATCACGGTTATGAACTCAATACGCAACTGTGGCTCAAGAGGTAGAGCAGGTCGTCCAATGATCCATGGGTCGGCGGTTCGAATCCCGGCTCCTCCTGTCTACATGTCGAAGTGTCCTTGGGCAAGACACTGAACCCCAAATTGCTCCCGATGTGCTGGTTGGTACCTTGCATGGCTTCCGCAGCAATCGGTGTATGAATGTGTGTGTGAATGGGTGAATGTAATGCACAATCTATGTAAAGCGCCTTGGATAAAGGCGCTATATAAATGCACCATTTACCACTTACCAATACCGCGGTATTGCGGTTATTGCACCCAGCCCTACACATGCAAGTAATGTGTTCTAGTGTTTCTATTAATTGAACGCCAATCGAAGCCACCCGTCTCACCATCATTTTCTTCTGCGTTGTTTCCCAGCTGAGAGGTTGTACCAACTCGACCGTGAAAGGGGAGACCATGCGGCCGTCCAGTCGTGTTCCGCTCATGCTGCTCTGTGACAATCATCGTTCGCACATGGTCAAACACCACTGCTGCCCTGGATGTGGATTCTTCTGCCTTGCAGTAAAGCCATTTTTACGCCATATCATTTAGTCATTAAAATGTAAAGACTTCCATGGTGTTGCTGAACATTCAAATATACTTGATGCGTGTCTATATTGCATAGCTGGCCATTTCCTTTTCACTATTTTGACTACGCGGCATGTTGACTTTACTCACACGTCCTTTCTCTCTGTCTCATCCTCATTTCCTCTCACCCTTCATTCAGGGCACCTTCCTGGAGTGTTGCCCTGACCAGCGCATTGCTCACCGATTCCACCGTGGCTGCGTGACTGTGCTGGGCGGCAGCCGCAGCAGAGCGAACGGCGGCGGCATGCTCTTCTGCCCCCACTGTGGCGAGGACGCCTCCGAGGCGCAGGAGGTCACCATCCCCTCCTCAATCGCTACGGTCGTCACCATGACAGCCTCCTCCACCACCACACCTTCCCTTCCTCCCCCCGTCCCGTTGAACTTGACACCCTCCCTCACGGCCTCCACGGGAGGGATGAAGAATGGAAAGAGGCCAGAGGGTCCTGTCAGGTAAAGAAAGCGGATAGAGAAATCCCCCAGAATGCTCTATTAGGTGTATCAAATGTGTACCTCTCTGAGGAAAGTAAATTTGCTTTCAAAAGTCAGTTAATTTCTTCTGCGGGTAGTTTCCGTTGCATTATGTGTTGTTTCGCTGCAAGTGTTGGATTGCGTTTGATTCATTGTATTGTATGAGATGTCTCTGTCTGATATCTTTCTAATGCAAACATGTAATTAGTTGACTTGAAGTTCAATAGAAAATGTATAAATTTAACATACCGTACCTGCATAATCCCTTCTATGTCAGCACATTTGAGCTCTGAATATAGCTTACTTTGAATGCTGCACAAGGTGTAAGCAATTGCATTACAGATTAAGTATGATTGTGAGAGAGGGTCAATAGAGATGAAAGGGGAATGAAGACAGTGATTGTTACAGTAGGTAAGTTTACCTTGCACTGCATTGTTGAATGAAGCCCTGTAACTCTATAAGCAATTTTTTTCCCTCTCTTATCAGTGCACGTATGCGTAGTCATGGCGTAGTGATTAGAGAAGCGGAGCAGCAGCAGCAGACCCAGCCTGTGGCCTCGGCGGGGCCCCTGGGGGCCACCGTCCCCTCAGCGGAGGAGGGAGTGGACAGCGTGGGGCCCTCCCTGTGTCTGCCCAACGGGAAACACATCTGCCCAAGTGCACTTCCTCCTGGAGCCAGCAGGGCAGCGCTACAGAAAGCGATTCTCACACAGGACAGCGAGAGGTGGGGGTTTCTATTTTGAGGCTGAGGCTTCTAGTTTGATGGCATGTTTATTGGCAGTGTGATTGATTGATTGTTTTGGAATTTTGACAACGCAGCAGTGGAATCTATAGAGCCGATTTTAACGGAAACAAAAAAGGTGAGCACAGAACAAGAACACTGGCTTTTATCGCATTTGGTATCGCCATTTCTATTTTTTGTTCTGCACCCTGTACTGTCTACATACATGGTTCTCTAAATACAGGGGCAGTGGGATATAATTATGTTTGCCGGTTAAATCCACAGTGCCTGTGTCTAACTCTGGAAGAGTTGTGTAGTTATCATACAAGTCTGCCCTCAAACTAGAATCCTCACACGGAATAAAGCTGAGGTGTTAGATATTGTTTGTGGTAAAAGTTTGAATGTGTATTGGCTGATCAGCCAATACAATTTAGCTGTCATTATTTGAGAATGTAAGAACACCAATTCATTCCCCCTCATTTTTTACAATTATTCAGGAGAAAGAAATTAAGGTTCCATCCTCGCCAGCTCTACCCTGCTGCTAAGCAAGGCGAGGTGCAAAGAGTTCTGCTCATGCTGAGTGAGTTTTACATCAACTTTATTGTATACTTTTTCTCATATTTAATCATATGTAGCTATGCGTATTCACTTACACCGACTATACCTTAAACCCATTAAGACCTGGAACGCATCTGTGTCACCTTAGCTTTTAACTACTTTAACCATTTTAGCCACTTTAGCCATTGAAAAATAGCAGATATACAAGCTCATTCTTTGAATATAATATTCTTTCACAGCGTATGTTTTTAGGCGAATCTTGGCTTCTGGGAGGTCCCTGGAACAAAATATCTTTAGATGGGGGTTGGCAACCGAATACATATAATTTTGGGGGTCCTTGACATGAAAAGCTTTGAGAACCACTGGCATAGAAATGTAGGTTTTTCAGAAAACTGTCAGGATATTAGAAGTTAGTAGAATCGTGTCCTCAGGTCTTAATGGGTTAACAGAAGTGCTTTGTACTTAACCGGGAAACCGGGAAAGCCTCTGTGTCATTTCCGATTTTAGCTTGTACATCTGCTATTTGTAGAATCGGCCTCAGGTTTTGATGGTTTGAAATGTTGTGTTCCAGTGGAAGGCATAGATGCCACCTACCAGCCTGACTCCCAGAACCGACGCTCTGCTCTCCATGCTGCTGCGCAGAGAGGCCTGTTGGAGGTCTGTTACATGCTGGTACAGGTGAGAGATCTTCACTAAACGTTAGGCCTGTTGGAGGTCTGTTACATGCTGGTACAGGTGAGAGATCTTCACTATACGTTAGGCCTGTTGGAGGTCTGTTACATGCTGGTACAGGTGAGAGATCTTCACTAAACGTTAGGCCTGTTGGAGGTCTGTTACATGCTGGTACAGGTGACATATCTTCACTAAACGTTAGGCCTGTTGGAGGTCTGTTACATGCTGGTACAGGTGACAGATATTCACTATACGTTAGGCCTGTTGGAGGTCTGTTACATGCTGGTACAGGTGACAGATATTCACTATACGTTAGGCCTGTTGGAGGTCTGTTACATGCTGGTACAGGTGACAGATATTCACTATACGTTAGGCCTGTTGGAGGTCTGTTACATGCTGGTACAGGTGACAGATATTCACTATACGTTAGGCCTGTTGGAGGTCTGTTACATGCTGGTACAGGTGACAGATATTCACTATACGTTAGGCCTGTTGGAGGTCTGTTACATGCTGGTACAGGTGACGGATATTCACTAAACGTTAGGCCTGTTGGAGGTCTGTTACATGCTGGTACAGGTGACAGATATTCACTATACGTTAGGTCTGTTGGAGGTCTGTTACATGCTGGTACAGGTGACAGATCTTCACTAAACGTTAGGCCTGTTGGAGGTCTGTTACATGCTGGTACAGGTGACAGATCTTCACTATACGTTCGTTGTCCTTTTTCCAAGAAGACTCATGAGACCTCTACCATTATTATTATGTTGCTTCTTTATTTCCAAGATGGTTGAATGATGTGAGATGAGAGTTTAAAAGGAAAAAAAGTGGGAAGGGAAGGAAAACCGAATGTATTCAGGCTCTTTCCTTATTGTACGCAAGCAGTTTCATAGGCAGTCTTCTTCGACAAAAGTGCTTTCATATTGGGCCTCCTCCTTGAAGCTGAGTTGTTAAAATCCCTCTACAAATCTCTCTTGTGACACCATGACCATGCTCTGCATACTCTAGTGCCATCATTAGGCCAAAATGTTAATTGCACACCAGATCCTATTGCGAGACAGATATCTACAAATGTAATGGGGAGATGTCTTGAAACGAAAACTGCAGTGCATTCATGCTCCACAAAAGTTCGAACCTGCTGAATTTGTTGACCCCATGGAGCCTTTCCTCTAGCATCACTCTTTGGCCAAAAGTTAAGATATCCATGCCATGCACTAGAGTGCAGGAGTAAATATCATATCTTGTTTGGTATACACAGGCAGGTGCAAAATTGGATGCCCAAGACAAAGCCATGAGGACCCCTCTGCTGGAAGCCATCATCAACAACCATGTGGATGTGACCCGCTACCTGGTCCAGAGTGGTGCCTGCGTCTATCATACTGTGAGTGTCTATGGAACTTTAAATTCATTCAATGTACGATCCATCACATTAATGTCGTCGTCGCACACTTCAGTAGGAGACGGGTAATTCCGACAATGTCCAAATTACAATAAAGATGGCGGCGCATCTAGTGTCCAAAACGGGCGCCATCTACTTCAAATAACTTTATTCGACATTGTCAACCAGGAGGTGTCCTTCCCCACACCAGGGTCAATATTTCTCAATGGAATAATAATGTAAATACCTCTGATCACTGCAGATGTTCTATTTGTATTAACCCATTTAAACCTGTAAAACCTATACGTTGTTATCTATACGTTGTTATGTTGCTATCTTTCACAAGCCATATTTAAATCCTAGCCAAGGTTAAATCATTCACTAATGAATTAACATTGCCGTTACTAAACTGAAAATATTGCTCTATTTTACTCCAGTGCTCTACAAAGAAACAAATAAGTCATTTTGGTGTAGCTGTCACATACTAGCAGTGCTATTGACCATATTTACATGGTGTCAACTTTGCTCAAACAGTTTACTGCTGTCCAAAGCTCCAGCAATGAATTTCATAAACTAAACACAGCCAGAGGTGATGATCACCACTTTTCTAGTTTGCTGTGTGTTAACATTTACCATTTTGTGCTCGATGTCTCTTCCCTTCATCTCTTTCTGTTCCACCAGGAAGATGATGGGTACACTGGTCTCCATCATGCAGCCAAGTTGGGAAACCTGGACATTGTTAAAATGCTACTGGAGACGGGGCAAGTGGATATCAATGCACAGGTGAGATGAGAGTCAGACCAGCCTGCTAAAGTGTGTGTGTGTGTGTGTGTGTGTGTGTGTGTGTGTGTGTGTGTGTGTGTGTGTGTGTGTGTGTGTGTGTGTGTGTGTGTGTGTGTGTGTGTGTGTGTGTGTGTGTGTGTGGGTGTGGGGGACGCGTTTTGGATTTCAGTGTCTGTAGACCACACCTGTAAAGACCTTTCTGTTTTAGTTAGGGTTGTTTGTATGTTTTTTTCTGCTCTGTAATTTTAGTTTTGGTTGTATTTCTTGTTTTTATTTTATTCAAATGTCTTATATAGCACTTTCTTAATGTTTAACAGGTTTATTTGTGCAAACCTGTCTTTCCTTGAATTTATTCTTCAGAAAGAAATAATTTTTCCTTGTTGTTCACCTTTGACCTTGGTTATTTTGGATCAAATCCCTCATTAATAGCCTGTAGCGTTGCCTCAACTCCTCTGTGGCCATTTTAACAATAATTGACAATGCAATGGCGTGACTGCATTTACCTTTTGAGTGGTGCAACCACTCCATTGTCCATCAATGTGTGTCCCTGGCTGGGTCCGAGCATGGAAATAGCATTTTTTCTCACCACCAAGCGTCACTGTTGCGCAGCCCCACACACACACATTAGTGTTGTGCGGGTCAGGGTTTTTCATGACCCACAGGTCCCGCATGTGATAATAATCTGACACGGCCCAGCCCGCGCCGCAGCACCACATCGATTTTCACAACTCGACCTGGCCCGCAACCCGCCATCATTAAATGCACGTCAAATATGTCTTTGAACGCGGCTTTTATTTGTCAAAAAAGGTGCTTCTAAACTGTCTTAAAGGCTAATAATATCACTGGCAAGCACGCATAGTCACGGGTGTTCCGACCACCGCATCGCATCGATGCCATTCATTTGTCACACACGTAGCGACATGGCAGATTGAGAGGAGACAGAGAGGTTGAGGGGAGAGAAGAAAGACTCACCCGTGCGTCGCAGACATAGCCTACAGTATAGCAACAGGACTGTCACTGCACGCTGAAAGAAAACGCCGGCCCAGGCGGTGGCGTAACCGTCTGGGCACCCGACTGGTAATCCAGTCGCAGTGTGCCGCGGGTTCGACTCCCGAGCCCGACACGGCCTTTACTGGTTGTCTTCCCCCATCTCTCTCCCGTTTCCTGTCAGCCTACTGTCTGTCCCTTCAAAAACCAATAAAATGCGTAAGCCGCAAAAAAAAATATCTTTAGAAAGAAAACGCCACTAAAGACCTGAGAAAAACTATTTGAAAACGTTTGCGTTGTCTAACTTGTCCTCCTTGCACTTATACACTCCACACACGTGCGCGCAAACAAACACACACACGCTGAACGGCTGAAGGAAGGGACTGCTGGTGGTTATAAAATATTTCACTCGCTCTGGAGTGAGTCAGAAAGAAAACTCAGTCAGAACACAAGAGGCAAGATGGAGTCCATCAGTCCAACCATTTACTGATGACTTAAGTAGACATGAAACACAACTCACTACTGTTCAAGGACGCACAGGGAAAAGGTAAAAAAGGTTTAACAGAATGTCCGTTGTGGTGAGTAAAGTTGACAATGATAATTGTGTGTGGCGGCGGCCGCGCTACCGCTATGTGCCTGCGGGGTGTGCTCATGCACGCGCGTTGGGAGCACGTGCGGCTGTGCGCCGTTTGGGGATTCATTGGAGAGAGGAGATATCAACCAGCACAGCAACACAACAATCCGGTAGGCTGCGCAAATTTCATCCCAGGACTCGTGGCAACAATAATCATTTGTAAAAATCACAGTATACATTATTTAACCCGCCCCAACCCGCCCCGCCAGTAAAGTTAAAATATCTTGACTCGGCTCAGCCCGCCCTGCGGTTAACCCGCGGGACCTGCGGGTTACAGGTCGGCCCGCGCAACACTAACACACACACACACATTAGCAGCACCACTCAGTTCAGATGTGACTGATTTTTTGCTTTTGCTCTTGAACATGAGTTCTCTGACTTCAGTGCTTGCTTACTTATTTACTTAGTTTAGATTATTAGGGAATTTAACTCTGGACCATGTGTTTTGTGTTTGAAATTGCCATCTCAGGACAGTGGTGGCTGGACGGCAATCATCTGGGCTGCAGAACACAAACATTTGGATATAATCAGAGCACTGTTGAACCGAGGAGCTGATGTTACAATCAAGGATAAGGTCAGTACAATACTGCCCATTGATGGATGCTGTATCAATTCTGATGTTACAATCAAGGATAATATCTGCCGGAGGAGACTCCTTTTATTTGACCAATTTCTCCTGCGCTGCACCTGCGCCAGCATTTCTCCTGCGTTTCTACTGCGTTTGGGGGATTTGACCCTTTTTGTGTGTGGTCAACCCGGTCAAACCTCTCTCTCATTGATGAGAGAGAGGTTTGACCGGGTTGACCACATACCTCTCTCTCATTGATGAGAGAGAGGTATGTGGTCTCTCTCATTGATGAGAGAGAGCTATGTGGTCAACCCGGTCAAACCTCTCATCAATGAGAGAGAGGTGTGCGTGGTCAACCCGGTCAAACCTCTCTCTCATCAATGAGAGAGAGGTATGTGGTCAACCCGGTCAAACCTCTCTCTCATCAATGAGAGAGAGGTAATGTTACTCTTTTACTCTGGCTTTATGTATTTAATTCTGTCTGGATAAACTCCAGACCCACGTACAGTGTACACATACACTCATCTATCTCTAAATTGTAATTTAATGCAATTATAAAGAGATAGTCACTTAGTGGTTATTATTAAAGAGGGCTCTTTATTGCTTCAGTCGTCAAATCAATTTATGTAGGCCTACTGTAATTTTATGATGGCTTTCCATCTAACCCAAATATCTTTACCAAAAATAGGCTATGTACAAGCTCACAACTTGTACATCGCCTATCTTTAGTGCATATTTTTCAATTATTTGGCAGGTTTTTCAATCATACTGTAACCTATATATATATCTCCCTTCATCGTGCTTTCCTCCAGGAGACCAACGTATGTCTCCACTGGGCGTCGTTTGCTGGGAGTGTGGACATAGCTGAGCTGGTGTTGAACGCCGGCTGCTCCCTGGTCTCGGTCAACATGCACGGAGACACGCCCCTACACATCGCTGCTAGAGAGGGCTTCCTGGAATGCGTTACGTGAGTGGCTCCTCCTTGCAGGCCAACCACGTTTGTCCCTGAATGTGCTTCATTACATTTCTATTTTCTTTCTAGTGTAAATATTTATATTGTATTTCTTTGATTCCACAGATTTGGGTATTTCAGGCTAGGGGTACAACGGTTAATTGAACTAATCGATGTCATGATTATAAAATAAAATCGATTAGATTCGTTTTTGAATAGTTGAATTTGGGAAAATTTTCTTTTGCATTTTTCTTTTTTCATAATGTTTTGTATTTTTCAGTGTCAAAACTCTACAAGCTCAGAACGTCTCATCACGATTGCTATTTTTGTGCAACACTGATGAACAATGAAGTATTAAATAAGGCTTTTATGATGAATTGGGCTAATCAATTTCGTTGATTATAAAAAGTGATATTTTTGTTTTTATCCTAAACTGACAGACCGAAGGACAAATTTGGACCAAGCTCTTGCGAAGTGTTCATTGTTCATTCACTCTGCACTTTGATTCGTTCATTGTCATAATAAAACTTGTGTATTTACTACTTTCAAGGTTATTCCTCTCCAGAGGGGCAGACATTGACATCATGAACAGGGAAGGAGACACAGCCCTCTCCCTGGCACGACCCGACACGCCTGTCTGGGTGGCACTCCAAATCAATAGGAAGCTGCGAAGGGGGGTAGCCAATCGGATGCTTCGAACAGAGAGAATCATTTGCAGGTTGGTCATTACCTTACTTACTGACCATGATGACGGCTGGTGAATTGCAAAGTGTACCAGCCCTGTCGAGTATTTTATTAACCTGAGATCACATTCTAAAAATGTCTTCTACATCCTGACAGTTTTCTGAAAAAGCTATGTTTCTATGTCAGTCGTTCTCCGATTTTTCAAAAATAGCAGACCTACAAGCTCGTAGCGCGCCACTCGGTGGCGCGCTATGAGCTTGTAGATCTGCTATTTTTCAATAGATAAAGCATAACATAATGCATAACATAATGCTAACACCAAAAGGGGTTCCCGCCCAAAATGGGTTAAGCAACCACATTTGTAGACTACAGTACGACCTCCTAATGCGGTCTGGCTACCTCAAAGCGGACATGAAAGAGGAATGTTTGCCATGATGTGTCGAGTGGATTTTTAAGCTGCTACGACGTGTGCTATATTTGTATTTATGTAGTGCAGTGGTTTTCAATCAGTGGTCCGGGGACCACCAGTGGTCCTTGAGGGCGTTCCAGGTGGTCCCCAGTTAAATGATGGAAAGTTGGTAACCCCGTGCCCCCTAGGGTAGGTACCCTCACAAAAACAGTAATCCTGGTCTCTAAACAAACTGCCTCCCCCTGGCCAGCCGGGGCGCCTGATGGAGGGGAAAGGAACTGGTTGGAATAACGTGTTCCTTCCACGTGCTACGTCCAACCAGGAAAACTCCCCCCTGTCACGTGTAAAGGAGCAACTTGGACACTCAGGCAGGAAGGAAGCATGAGTTCAAGTCCGTTGCTCTCCCCATGTCCCCCATATATGGGGACTAGGTTGGCGGAGGGTGTGTAGAGAGCCCAGGATCACATTAGATAATTGGCACAGGGGTGAAAAAATGGGTTACAAAATCGAGGGATAAAAATGTAAAGAAAGTTGGTAACCAAATAGACCCTTCAACTCTTGACAGAGTGTAAAATGAAACCAAAGGGACCCTTACAGGGTTTGGATTTGTTTATTTGATGGTGCCAACATCAATACAGCATGGAATTGTGGACAAAATCCTATCCAACGAAACGTACATTTTGGGTCTGAGAGGCTACATTTCACCAAATGGTGGTCCGTGGCTCAAATGACGAATAAATGATGGACCTAGATAATGGACCTTGATATGAAAAGGGTTGAAAACCACTGATGTAGTGGAATGCTTTTTGTCCTGATGTTTGACTCGTGGTTCGTTTATTTGAAACATTTCCTCTTGTGTTCCAGTGACATAGCACAGGGATATGAGAACGTCCCCATTCCTTGTGTCAATGCAGTGGACGACGAAGGCTGCCCCTCAGACTACAAATACGTGTCGGAGAACTGTGAAACTTCAGCAATGAACATAGACCGCAACATCACACACTTGCAGGTAGTCGGATGTCGATTGCTCTCTCTCTCCCTGATTCTTGACCTCTTTCTGTTTGTTTTTTCCCCCACCCATGCCCTCTCTTTTGATGTGCAGGACACACACACCGCACCTCTCACTCTGTCTTCTCTTCCCCACAGCACTGTAGCTGTACAGATGACTGCTCGTCTAGTAACTGTCTATGTGGACAGCTCAGTATCCGCTGCTGGTATGACAAGGTGAACGAACACTAAATCTTATCTAACATGCCATAATCAGAATATTAGATTTTTTGATATTTTGATATTTTGATTTTATACAGGGAGGTTAATTTTACTGCATTACTAGTAGAAAAAAAAGTCTACTTCAAACTATTAAAAATGTGATCTCAATGCAAGACCCCCAGCACCTGCTCAGGGGCGCTCGGGTGGCATGGGAGATTAGGGGTTGCATCTGGCTCATGTTCAAGGGTGGGAATCCAGGTGGCGAGGGTGTCGTCTGACAGGTTGGTCACTGAGAGTTGAACGGAGTAGAATAGTGTGTATCTGAGGAGACTCGTGCTCACCTACACCTTCCCTAAGACCAAACACTAGGGGTCAGCAGCAACCATGGACTACACTACGAAGGGGCTTGGGAATTGACAGAATTACTAAATTGGGAGAAAAGAAGGTCAAATTAATCTCACCACTCTCTCTCTCTCTCTCTCTCTCCCTCACCAGGATCAGCGGTTGCTTCAAGAGTTCAACAAGATTGAACCCCCGCTCATATTTGAATGTAATCTGGCGTGTGCCTGCTACCGGACATGCAAGAACAGAGTGGTACAGGCAGGCATCAAGTAAGAATTTGGCTCTCTTGTACTGCCCAAATGAAAGCACCATTGGAAAAATAAATAGAGAGACAGTGCTTTCTTTTTTCTCTGGGCTCTTCAATCTATAAACTTAAAATGTCCTATGTTCTCCATTCAGAGTTCGTCTGCAGCTCTATAGAACAGAGAAGATGGGCTGGGGAGTAAGAGCCTTACAAGACATTCCCCAAGGCAGCTTCATTTGCGAGTAAGTGCGTGTGTGTGTGTGTGTGTGTGTGTGTGTGTGTGTGTGTGTGTGTATGTATTCTGTGTAAGTACATGTCTATTAGTTTGTCATGCATTAGTACTGAAGAAAATGTGTTCTAATAAACTAATGATGCAATCACACACCACTATGCATGCAGACATGCACTGCAATTAAGACAAAGCTGTTAGGCTGCATTATAATATTTTTTTCTGATATTGCTCCTTTGAGGTTTTCAATCCAAAATGTAATGCTAACCTGTTCATTGGCTACATTGTTAAATGCATTTTTGTTGATGCATTGATAATTGGTATGGCCATTATTTTCAACAAATGTCTGGTAAAACGTAATAATTCCGGACTTTCTGGCCACTCGGCCAGCAGCTTAGAATTCTAGCATTACCGCTGATGTGTACTGTATATGTTTGTGTTCATATTCACACACTATTCTCAGTATTCTGTCAAGCTAAAATTCAGTCATAGTGAATTATTACTATGTAAGTGAATTATTATTTATGTAATTATTACTGTGTAAATTTGATTTCACTCCTTTTACACAGATATGTGGGGGAGCTGATCTCTGATGCAGAAGCTGATGTGAGAGAAGATGACTCCTACCTGTTTGACCTGGACAACAAGGTAAGCAAAAGCAACTTCAGTCCCCTTCCTTTACTATAGGGGGACCTCAAAGTTTTTGGTGGTTGGAATGGGAGGTAATGTGCGATCTCCACTGACAGTGGAGCTATGTGATTGTTCCTGTTTGACTTTGAATGCAGCCACTTTATCTGCCAACTTAAACAGTCTGCATGCCGTGGCCATTACGTATCGGTTGTGAATATTTATAGCTCCCGAGCCTAGCGTGTTGTTAATTCATCACATGAACATGTACAGCAAAGTCTTGGAAATGATGATGAATCTAACTCACTTTCCAGCTGCTATATTTGTTAATTGTACGAGTCATATTGCAATTTTATAAGCACAGACTGCAAAGAGAGGAAATGTATGTTGGACATGGTTACACTCTGTCCCCCTCCGACATACCTTGCAGCCTTGCATGTTAATATTAACATATAAACTGGAGTTTAGACGCTGGATTGACTGGGAGATTGTCATGCACAATGCGTTGCAGTGGTTTGTTACTTGTTAACTACTAACTACTGCCTTATTTTCTTAAGTACCCAAAACAAAGAAGTAGCTAGAGATGGTAGCTAGAGGGCGTTATTTACCAGTATAAAATTAATTAAAACTCCTTCATGTGGACAGGTGCTTTACTGTATATTCTAAGGTCAGATGTTTTCATATAAGACAGACAATTCCTGCTTACGCGGCAACAGTCAATCCAATAATGCACGGATCTATAATAATGTTAAATAATGGGTGAGTGGGTGGGTGTATGCGCCTCTAATTCACTTTATTCAGAGGCCGTTTCTGTTTGCTCACTTCTAGGATGGGGAGGTGTACTGTATCGATGCCCGATACTATGGCAACATCAGCCGCTTCATCAACCACCTGTGCGACCCCAACCTCATCCCAGTGCGAGTGTTCATGTTGCACCAGGACTTGAGGTTTCCCCGCATCGCCTTCTTCAGCTCTAGGGATATCCTCACCGGACAGGAACTAGGGTAAGAAAGCACTGGAGTCTCCTACAATCAAGTTTTGTGAATACACCCTTAAAATGATCCCTGGTTAATAAGCCTTATCTTCTATCTATCTATAAATGCACCAAGTCTCTGTCTGTCTGTCTGTACGTATGTGTGTATTCCACGTACCTCGAGAACCGTTCGCCCCACCGACTTCAAATTCGACACACGCGTTCCACAGTGGTGGTGTGGAACTTCCACACCACCACAGGGGGTGCAGTGGCCGGTGTCGAGTCGGTCGGACCCACAGTTGTCCAGAACCACCCCAAAAAGGCCTCTGCTCGGGTCTGGACAGGGCCTCTGCACAGTGTCCATATATGGAGCTGGCCGGTTCTGACATCATTCTGACGTCTGCATTGACTCCATATTTGGGCATGCCTGACAAAGAACTCCATATATGGGCATATAAGGGTCACAGACAAATTATCTGGATAGAGCATGCATTTCCAACTTGTATTGTTCCAAGTAGGCCCGTGCCCAACAGGCACCGACGTAGAGGCCCCACGGGCACCGCTCTAGTATATAGAAAAATAAGAAAAAGGCAGCACACTCATAGCCACGATGCTGTTAATGTATTAAATAGAAGCCAATACACTGACACCACGCTAGACAGGAACGCCCAAAAACGTCACATCCGGTTTTAGCCTGGGGTAAGAATTTTCTATGGCTGCCAATGCAACTTGGTCCAATCCTTAATCACATACGGACAAACATCTATAACGATGCTATCTAACTTGCGGAGGTAGCGTGCCTTGTCCACGGGCAACATATCTTTCAACGTATGGCATTGCAAATACGTTTGATAATCGCTACTCTGCTCAATATTGTTTTGAAAATGCCGCAAATTGCATTGCAGTGAACGAGCGCAAATCACAACTTCCCCTGGTTCTGGGGGCGGAGTCACAGTTTGAGGCGCTGTTTACGCGCCGTGTTGTCAGTGTATGTTTCGACCTGTAAGGTCTTCTTCAGGCATTCCCTGAAGAAGGTCGAAACGTTGGCTTCTTTTAAAAAAAATACATTTCCAGCATTGTGGCTATGAATGTCTGCCTTTTTCTTTTTTTTCTATGTTTATCGCCTTAGGCCTTTAGCACCTCACCAATACTGTTGTGCGCCATTCTCCTGTTTGTCTACTAATAAGCCTTATATGCCTTATTATAATTCCCCTCTATAACAAACATTTAAAACAACCTTAAATATTATATTTTTTTTATAAATAGTCTTTTACTCAATTTGGGTACAAAGTGGGTCACGAGTTGATGATGTAATGTGTCCATGCAATGTAATGTGTGGTCCAGCCCTATGGAATGCATGTGCTAATAAAAATATATTTAAAATATTGTTTTGATTCTCATATTAAGTTGGTTTTGAGCTATGTTTAGATTAAGTACAATTGTTTATTGCCTGGTAAAATAAAGTTAGATCTAAAATAAAATGGTTCCTCGAGTTACTTTAGTTACAATTCTATATTAAAGCCCTATAAAAAAAAGTAATTATGAATTATTATTTCCACTCTTTACGGGCACAGTAAACAATCCTACTTAGCCTAAATATAACCCAAAAAAACGTAATACTTCCTATAAGTTTAATATAACCATCAAAACAATATATTAAATATGTTTAGTTTTTTTGTTTTACGGGGAGAAATACATAAAAATAAAAAATGTATTGTATACACACCACCAGGTATTTATGTTGAATATGACACCCTATTCGTTTGCTTCATCAGGTTTGACTATGGTGATCGCTTTTGGGACATCAAGAGCAAATATTTCACCTGTCAATGTGGGTCAGAGAAATGTAAACACTCGGCTGAGGCCATCGCCTTGGAGCAGAGCAGGCTCGCTCGACTGGACGCCTGCCCAGAAGGAGGGCCTGATCTTGGGATGCCCATGCTAGGATGCTCTTAGGCCTTGATGGACTCTGGGTCTAAAACATTTTACATACACAAAGGACCATATTGGAAATAAACTGTTGGGGTGTATTGTGTCATCCTGACATGTTGTCTTTTGTCAATATATACAGTATCATTTTTTTAATGTGGTGAATTCACTCAATCTTCAGTCAGTCTTTAAAATGTTGCATCGGATCGTAGCCCTTACAAGTTTCTCTTTATATGATATTTTTTTGTACTGTACAGTATGTGTTTACTGTAATGTCAACATTCTCTTTTGCCATAAAAGAAATAAATTATATGCACTAGGAATCAGCTGTGGAATTTCAACGGTACTCATTCATTGACTACTGTGCCAAGAGACGGTTCATGTTAACAGGATAATAGGAATAGGTCAAACTGAAGAGGGCAGCATTCATATCTGAACCATGTTTTCTGTAAGCATTGTTGTGGAACATTTATATACTGTATTTGTTCTGTTTAGCACATATTCAATTTAATAAATTTGTTCATGCTTTTTAGAATTATCAGTCTGAATTTTTCATTCTGATTTAAGAATCAAATTATTGCCCTTGTTGAAAGGTTTCTGTTGGGCTTTCCACTAGATAGATAAAATAAGATATACTTTAAGTAAATCAAAGAGGCGTATTGTCGGTTGGCAGCCAGTATCGGACTTCAATGCCTCCAAAGGAAAATGTGTTGTGGATTGTCCTGCAGTTCCACAGAAGATCTCGACTACAAATAGTTTTTATGTAACTGTTTGCACATACACACCTGACAATGGTGCCATATTACACAACCCTCGTTGTGGCCAACATCTTACATTACCTGATACTGTTGTAACAGTGCAAAACCCCCATGGCCATCAACCTACATTACGTATTGTATTGAGATGCTAATTTACATGGACATTATAACCGTTCATTCTGTTCTGGGGAGCCCTGGATCTTCTACCACAGCAGCAATTCCCAACCTGTGGGACCTGCTTGCAAAGATATTGCATGTGTGCCTCAAATCTACAGTATTTCAATGATAAACTGAGGAACTATGTCTAGGCTACATGAAACCAAGGATGGCTGTACAGTTGGGTGCCACCGATATTGTCCCTTATCATTTGACCCATTTAGGCCTGACCTCAAAATTTAAAAAAAATCCTTCTAAATCCTCCAGTTTTCTGAAATAAATATTTTCACGATTTTTCAAAAATAGCAGACCTACAAGCTCGTAGCGTGCTATGAGCTTGTAGATCTGCTATTTTTCAATAGCTAAATTATAACATAATGTTTAAAACACCAAAAGGGGTTCCCGCCCAAAATGGGTTAACTGTCCTTTTGTGCAGATCACGCAAACCTCAGCAAAAAGAAAAGGACAATATCGATGGCCTCCAACTGTATCATCATCTGAGAACTTTGACAGTGTCAAAGGCTGGATAGCCGGAAATGCCTATGTGCAATGGACTCATTTGTCTAACAAAAATAATACTCAAAGATTTATCAAATGATGATTGATTTCTTATTTATTTTACATCAAAATGGGGTCTGGAGACCCCAGCTAAATTATTGACACTTATTGAAGGAACTTATAAATTGACCCTTAGTTATGTAGGCTATGTAAGTATGTAACTCCAAGAGTGTAGCCTTCAAATGGAACCAAAGGCACCCTTGGTGGGTTAATTTGTACACAGAGATAAATGCACCTGCTGTAACTCCCAAGAGTGTACAAATGGAACCGCAAAATGGTTTATTTGTATGTACCATTTGGTTTTGTACACTCAGAGTTAAACTAGAAAAAGTGCCCCTCGGGGCACAGGTCTCCACCAAGCCAGGTCAGGTTGTGGCCTCCTGGTGGCGCTATAATAGACCAATGTGAAAAGGGTGCCATTTCTTCATACGCCTTTGATGGCAATTGGATGATTTGAGGCATTTTGTTCCAAAAATGTGTTTTGCAAAAATCAACCTGTTGGTGGCGCTATAACAGGCCAATGTGAAAAGGGTGGGATATATTCCTCAGCCTAGTAAGAAAATGTGTGAAAGATTTCACGTAAATTGCATGCTGCGTTCATGATTTGAGGCTTTTGTTCAAAACGGGGCAATCTTGCAAACTGTGAAAGCCAATTAGGATGGAATATGAAATATCGGACAGATCCGACTTGAGCACATGACCATAGAGATACTGTGTAACAATTTGTGAGATTTTTGGACATAATCTGGAGGAGTAATATAAAAAAATGTGTTTTACAAAAGTCGGCCTCCTGGTGGCGCTATAAAAGGCAGATGCGGAAAATGCAGGTCAAAGGTTTGTCCTTGGCCTATTGGGAGTGTGCATGCAACATCGGTGCAGTTTTAGGTAAAACATGTGAAAAGCTGCCTCATGGTGGCGCTATAACAGGCCGTTCTGGAAAATGTGGGGCAGAGGTTCATCGTCAGCATCCAGGGAGTGTGTGTGCAAAGTTTGGCATCGACAGGGTTAGCGGTGCCGGAGATTAGCTGGTAACAGACGGACGGAAGGACGGACACAAGGACGGAGTGCAAAACATACTCTCTCCCCATGCCTTCGGCCTGGTGGAGACAACAGTGTAGATTGTTAAATGGTTCTTTGTCTCAACTCTTTTCAGACACTTATGGGCCTGTAACTCCAAGAGTTATGAGTGTGGAAGATTGGGGTCCCAGAGACAAAAATAGTAATAGTGGCCTAATGCAGTGGTTCCTTGGGGGGTGTTTGGGTTCCAAATGGACCCCGACCGGACCCTTTATAGTTCGAGCATATGGCTCTGAGTTCGAGGACCACTGGCCCATATCAAACTGGTGGTCGTTGAAGGAAAAGGGTTGAGGAGAAGAATCACAGACTGAGGCTGGGCGTGGTTTCAGAGCGCACAGCACAGGTACTCCATCCATCCCCCAGCAGGTGCGTCTATGACGTCACCGCCTAGTAACAAACGCCAGGAAGAAAGATTGACGAAGTTTGTCCTCATGACTGTACAGCAGCTCTGTTCATTACGATAGCTGGTTTAAAATCAATAGCCGGGTCGTAGATACTCGTTTTTCAGTTTTAAAGAACGGTTTGGTCAAGGTTTTTTGTACCTTTAGAAGTAGTTAAGTAACGACGGTGGAGGGAAGCTGACAAACATGGGGAAAAAGAAGGAGAACACTAGTTCGGAATCGGACTCCGAATACGGTGAGTTTTGACAACCGTTACCTGGGCAAACTGTCCCTCCAGTAATTGTTATAGGTTAATTAATTACACCGTCATCTCAAATGGTTCACTGGTAATTACGGGTATTTTGTCAAACGGTGAATTGGGCCAAATAGGCTTGTCATCATCACAGCATGTTTTTAATGCGACGAACCTTAATTTGGTGTGATCATTTGGAATTATTTAAATTGTGTGTATTTATTAAGTGATGGTTGTAGCTGTATCTGTCTTCATCTGTTGTTAAGATCTCGTCTCAGTAGGCCTACAAAAGATGGAATTTATTTTTCCCCATCCCATCTAATTTGTCAGCTAGCCAACCCATAGTAAACGGTAGCAGGCCAGTCAACACAGACTAATCTACACCGGTTTTCAAATATTAATATTTTTTTCGATTTTATTTTTTATTTTGTAAACTATTACAATCACAAACACTGAGGTAGGCTATATAATATATTCAACAGGTCTCCATGTCATAGAGGCCCATGGTTATTTTAATGTTGTTGTTTTGCATGAACTTGAAGCAGACACTGTGTGGCCAGGCCTTGGTGGCTGGTTGCTATTGTTTTTGCTGAACAAATCTACCTACATGAATTTGCATGTGCATGTAGTTCAGCACTCAGCAGAATGTGCCATGCATGGTCAGATCTCAGTCTTTGAGGATCCTAGTAGGCTGCAGGCTACTGTTTGCTTTCTGACATTGTTGTACTGGTTTGAGCCACAAGTCTATTGACTGTCTGGGAGTTTTCGGGAGGCACATGTCCTCACTCCTCCCCAGAGGTAAACAGCTTTACCATTGTATATGGAGAAGGGGGGTCCCACAAGCTTCAAGCACACTCTCGCAAGGATTCATTTAAAACGCCTTTATTACTAGACAGGGCTATACATTTAAAAATAATAATTATATAGCCATGTCTAGTAATAAAGGCTTTTTAAATAAATCCTTGCAAGAGTGTGCTTGAAGCTTTCCCTGGTGGGACCCCCCTTCTCCATATACAAGATGTTTTAAACTTCAAGCACCTCGTTATCACGGACCGGAGTCTTCATTTTTTGATATCTCAGCCTCTATTCTATGAATGAGCTATTCCATTGTCTTCTCAATACGTTGTAAATAAGAACAATGGGTTCAAAGACCACCACCAGTGTTTACATTTTTGACTTAGGTGAACTGTATTCAAAAGACCCACTTCATGAAAATGTCATTTCCACTTTGGCATAAACTTGTTTTCTAGGGAAGATGTTCCCCAAGGGGTTAATGCCCTGTTTCATATCTCAAAGAAAGAGAGCCTGGCGTTTTACATCCTTCGGAAATCTCCATCCACCTGTTCGTTCTCTCCATCTCTGAATATTTTACATACAGTTTGTTTGTCTGCATCTCTCTCTCTCTCTCTCTCTCTCTCTCTCTCTCTCTCTCTCTCTCTCTCTCTCTCTCTCTCTCTCTCTCTCTCTCTCTCTCAAAGGAGCTGTATTGGCATGAGAAAACATACTATACATTGCTGAAGTGGTCTCTCTCTCTTTCTCTCTCCCCCACTCCCACTCGCTTACTTTGGCTTAGTCTCTGAAGGACTATGTGTATAGGTAACCAATTAACAATGCTTGATCTGCAAAACCAAGTAATTAAACTGAGTAGACTATAAAGGCTTTTGACTTTTTTGTTTTAGAAGAGGGTGTGCCTACTCAAAATCATACCGTTCGCGTCACTCTTAGCTTACAGCATCCTTGAGGCTCAAGGAAACGTTTACTTTGTTTGAGATTTCGTAACCAGCCAGTAGCTAATGCACTCTCCCACAATGTGTAAACAACCATTGATTTTTATTTATTATAGAAAGTCGTTCATGCTTTTACGTCACTCATCTTCCTCCAAGGTCATGTTAAAACTTGCAGTTGTCACAGGTTTTCAGTGTTGGCCAATCTGAGCCATAAAATTGCTAAAACGCCTGGGGTTCAAAGTTTTATAGGGATAATTACCTCTGTCAGCCTATATGTGCAGACTACTAAAACCTTTCATTGTGGTTGGAAGAGGTCACACTGAGTCCGTTTCTTCAGACTCCAAACAGACCGGTAGTGCTGAAACCTGACCCTATCTTGGCATTGAGGCAGACAAACGGGTTCTAAAATGATGGGAAACATTCACATCTCACCTCCCTGGTTGGCTCAACTTTGCTGCGGTCAAAGACTGGATTGAAAAACGGCTGACCTAGATAAATTGTAATGCCTTCTATTCATGCAACAACAGCAGTAATGTTTGGTTTGTAACTCTAACACTGTCTATATTGAGACTCACTTTTCGAATCTGAAGTATCTAGCTGCTGAAATAAGGAATGCCCATTACATGTGTGAACAATTTGTAATAAAATAATGTGCTGGTTTGATTGAATAGTTTATTATGTAAAAACTGTTTTATACAGTCAGACACTTAGTCCAAAAGGGGATAGCACCAAATCCCTGCGGTCTTGTTTCCATTTAGGCCCTATGCAATCAATTCATATACATGACATGATGAAGAATAACAACACAATTCATTATCATCACAGGAAAAAACAACAAATCAATATCATCACAGGGAAAAATAAAACACTGTACAATTTACAATTACAATTTAGCGATTTACATTAAGCAAGAACAAAAAGCATGGCAGTACATTACATACATAAAAGTAGTTATTATGAACATGCGTAAGCTAAGAACGTAACCACCGTAGTCAGTCATAGACAGAATCTGGGACATATTGCCTTGTGTATAACCAGAGTCATATTGCATCCTATTTTAAACATTGCTCCAAATCGTCTTGTGTTTAGAAAGCCTAATGGACAAAAGCTATTCAGCTACCAATCCGGTACCAACCCCAGCATTAACCTCTATTCACAGTCTGTCTGGGTCATGTGGACACATTTCACATGGCTAGTCTTAGGGCCGATTCATACTCCTATTTTACCGCTGTAGTGCCAAAACTATTTCGGCTCGTCAGAAATTTTCAGTAGCACCGAAGAGCCGACTTTAGGACGGTAAACCCCCCCCCCCCCCCCCCCCCCCCCCCCCTTTTATTCGGCTGTATGAATCTCGCCTAAGAATTACAACTGGCATGTTGGTAACTTTTTCCTCTCCAGTGGCTGTGATGCAAAAAGCATATTCAACATTGAATATTTGTCCAACATAATCATACGTCTGTATTTTAGCCTTTTGTTAATGGTTATTTGTAGTGCTTGTAAGATCAAAACAAGAAGTAGGCCTATAGTCTCAGCATTTCAGCGGGAACTGTGTCACATTTCCTTCCCCGCAGGGCAATATAAAGGAAGGCAATTCATCTTGACTTTTACAAGTGGAATGTTTGGTTGTTTTACCTGTTGGGAACATGACTAGCAGGTTACTTAATAACGTGGTGCATTTCTCCATAATTACGAAACCACGACCGGTTTTGAATGCAGATCCATTCCAAAAGTTTTATGACTAATATCCCATCCAATGTGTACCCACTGCCTCAACTCTTATGTATATCATTCACTCTTTCCTATAGCCTATTGATTCCCATGAAGACATCACAGCAAAATGTAAATCTGAGAGTGTAAACATTACCCTTACGGCTCAGAGTTTTGCAGTGCACCAGGCATAAACCAATTATGTGATTATTACCTCACACCAAAAACACACCACCTCACCTCACACCACCTCACTGTAAAAAATAAAACGGTTCCTCGTTCCTGTCCCTTTTGCAAGAGACTGGTTTCTCTCTGTTCCAGGAAACAACTCCCAGACATTCAGTTCCTGTAATCTTCTTTTAAGATGCTGATTACAGGCAGCAGCACATGCCTTTACATGGTATAAAGGCCATATAAAAATGACGATTCATCATTCGTCATTTTTCTGCATCAGTTCCTCATCCACAAGCAGCCTGACATTTATTAACTCTGCAGCAGCATAACAAGGCTCCCACTCAATGCTTAGCAACAACTCAAGTTGTTCACACACACACACACACACACACACACACACACACAAACACACACACACACACACACACACACACACACACACACACACACACACACACACACACACACACTTACTTACTCTTAGAACCTTCAGTCCATGTAACCTGAAATCTAACCTCAATCCTCACCACTGCAAGGCTAAGCTTAACTCTTACCTTAATTATGGAGTTATAACTAATCCAAATGGACCATTACCAAACTTAACTTATAGACTGGATAAAATGTTTGAAAAAGGATTTTATGTCTGTTCACACACATTATCTTCCTATCTCACCTTTCACAGATTATGAAATTCCTTATTGTCCATATAATAAAAAACATTGCATGGATGCACCTGGGACGTATCCTCAGTGATGTATCCCAAGGTCATCAGGGTTTCGGGACTCTCGAACATCATACCCCTCACTCAGGCGACCCAGCCGGGGTGATCAAGTCCCGACTTACGTCCCAGTAGCTACCCTCAACCAGTCCCACTAGGGCAAAACCAGGGCCACACAATCTGTTGGAACTATAATATACATACTGCTCACTCGTGTGCCGTCTACATTCCGGCTGTCACCCGTCTCTCCGGTGGTCACTGGTCACCAGACTATACCTGGTTGTCACATAGTCTATTCCTATGAGTCACTATAAATAGAAGAACCGATAAGAAAAAACATCGTCCAAAAGACTTCTAAAGAATGTACACTGTCTGTAATCTATGTTAATGTGTAGACAAACAAGGTAGTTACAAAGAAGGATGATTGTTCTCCTCAGTATGTCAATAAAGGCTATTATTTAATTTGTGTGGTTATGTGACTGCCTGCTGAATATCAAGTAGGTTGACATTTACTTAGTTTCCATCTGTAATTAAGGCCCTATGTATTATCAGGAGACAGGAGCTAACTGTCGATGCCTTTTTATTCCCAGGTGAACCTGCGCAGTTTGACCCTACTTTCTACGGCCCCATACATAAAAGGTAATCCCTCTTTTGCTTCAGGCTGTATATCTGTTCCCTGCTTGCACATCTTTGAGTTATTGTATGGTCCCATTCCCAAACCCTAGCCTAGCTAGAAAAACTCTCTGTCCCAGTGTCTGTCTTTAGCCTTCTGCATTTGTCAAGTTCCTGTTCAGTGTTTACTGACTGAACCATACAGTATCTATCATAACCAGCAGTGTCGATTCATGTTACAATCAAAGCACTTTGTTTTCCTCTCTCTTTTCATCTCCAGAGGCTGCACTGACATCTTATGCTGCATTCTGTTCATGGCAGTTATTGCCGGCTACATTGTCGTGGGGGTTATAGGTAAGACCGCCGAGCCATAGTGATCCCAATCCAGACTCGTGTATTATGTTTTTGAGTGGTGCAACCACTCCAAGGAACGTCCCTTAGAGTATGTCCTCACCTATGTGACTATGAGTAGCAGTAGGGGCAAAAGTGGCGCTGTTGTGCCAGAAACAGAGAGAGCGAGATAGTGTTGCACTGTTGCCTGCTAATTACACACAGAGAGAGAGAGAGAGAGAGAGGCAGGGGGAGAGGGGAGTTGCACCACTCAGTTCACACAGGTGTGATTTTTCATTGATTTTAATTTGGTGACATAAAAAGAGAACAGAAAAACAAAAACACTAAACAACTTGACAAGACATCACCACAACAACACATAACTATTGTTATATATTGTTGATGCTTTGCTTTCATCCAGATTAATGCATGGTGACTAATCAGGTTGGGTCCTGTGCCTTGCGTATGGACGATCTGGCTCTGAGGGCATATTGGCAGGTGTAGGAATCTAATGTGTGACCAAAAATACAGGCTTAGAGAGCTACCTATGATCCTATGTATTAGGGTTAATCGTTTGCTTGTAGTCACTGAGGCCAGCAATGCAAACACACTTCCACATCTCCTGTTCATATGGGAAGTCATTCGGTAAAAAGTTCCCCATTGTTTCTGCCTCTGGGGGCACACCCACATCCCCCGGGTGCTTCTGTGTTTATGCCTACGAACAACAACATCACATGTTTAGGGCAGTGGTGTTGTCTGGAGAGATTACCTGTTCATCAGCTTGTCTCTTCTTTAACATCACAAGCCCCATGCAGCTGTACAGTACCACTGTATCAGCTGGAATGGAGATGACATTATGTAAATATAGCATTATCCCTGGTCTGTACAATCACTCTTTGAATGCTAGCCATAAAAGCACAACAACCCATAACTCCTTTCTTCTCTGTGGTAGTTCTTTAACTATTGATTTCTTCAAAGTTTAAAAATGAAGAGCCTGACAAGTTTGACAACTCTTGCTTTTTAACCGGTATATTAAAAAAAAGCGTGTAAAAATAAAGTCCTGATTCTTCACAGCACTCGGTGGAGCTACTTGTTTGCCATCAGAGAAACATAAAATGATGCTATGATTAGTAAATAAGGGTGTGGAAAGCTGGTCAGAGTATTGCGCTGTCATCAAACACACAACAACACAGAAAGCCCTTGCTCTTATCTAGAGTCAATAGAACAGCCTGATATGGAGTGAGGTCACAGGATATGGCCAGCAGTGTGTCTAATCTACAACTCGGAATGCTGTAAATGTGATCAGTAGCCATTTAACACATTATAAATCATATTGCTGACAATTATAAGATAGCAATAGTGGGTTTTATTGATTCTGTGTGCGTGTATACGTGCGTAGTATACAAATCATAATAATATACAATCAATGTAAAGGAATTTGTGTAACATTGGTACATGGACATAGCTATTACCAATTTACATGTATAGTTCAGGTTCCCACAAGGATGCATCACAGTACTTGCCACCTCTTGATTGATTGAAGATTATATTAACAGTTTGCAGAATGGGTACAGTTCAAGGAACGTACAGGTCAATACAAAATCTGCTAAGAGGATAAAACCAGAAGAAAGCACAGACTTGTTTACATAATGGTCCACCATTTTCAATTCATCAGAACATTTAAAGACATATAATACAAATATACACTTCTATGCAAGTACACGGTTAAAAACAATTGAAAACATGTACATTATAGAAATATGGGGGGGGGAGGACTTAAACTTTTTTACAGGGACCAGTTTCGAATTGCAGCCGCCCGTAAGTGGTCTTTGAGGGCAGTTTTGAAGAAATGTATCATTGGTTGAATTTAAAACATGCACTATGACCAAATGAAAATCAGCCTTTTTGTCTCTACCCCAGTTGATCTGTCTGGTTAATGTGTCTGTCTGTGTGTGTTTTCCATCAGCATGGCTCTATGGCGATCCCCGCCATGTTCTTTATCCTCGAAACTCGACCGGATTTTTCTGTGGCATTGGGGAAAATAAGTAAGTAAATATCAGTAAGGCCAGGCCCGGCCCTTCCTACAGGCAGAGCACGCAGCTGCCATGGGGGGAGGGGGCGCCAAAGAAAAAACTTCCCCAGTACCTCCCCAATAAGCAACAACGGCTATGGCAGTCAGCTCCGGCAACCGTAAACGGATCAGTGCTCGATACATAAACCTGCTTGCCGTCGCAGCCCTTTCTACTACGGCAGAACCCACACTTAACGTAGTGTCTACAACGCCATGTCATAACCATGTTTATTGAAATTATAGCTGTCATACATTTACACCGATTTCTCCATCACCTTTCTTATACTGTGTAATGTGCTGGCATGCTCTGAATGAAGAAATAACACTAATACCATATGTCATATTAACCATGTTTATTAAAACGGTTTTAGAATAACACAGATTGCTCCAGCACCTACCTCTTTCCACTGCTGATCATGTCCAGCGCATGTAAGAATTAAGCAATATCGGCAAGTTAGCTGACGCGCGATGGGGTGTTTATGTTTGACACATGCTGCATAGACGCGTCACCATGGGAACCAATGTCGCCGTCGCCGACGGCTGTTTACTTAACGATTTTGACAGCTACGGTGATTAGCCGCCGTACTTCCGCCTAGCGGAGCCGTCCTGAAAACAATCGTTGCTTAAAGTCCCTATTGTCTGCCCAGTGCCTCCCCAGTACCTCCCCAATGTCTGCCCAGGGCCTCCCTAGTGTCCCGCCAGTGCCCAGTGCCTGCCCAGTGTCCACCAGTGCCTCCCCAGTGTCCCCCCAGTGCCTCCCCAGTGTCCCCCCAGTGCCTCCCCAGTACCTCCCCAATGTCTGCCCAGGGCCTCCCTAGTGTCCCGCCAGTGCCCAGTGCCTGCCCAGTGTCCACCAGTGCCTCCCCAGTGTCCCCCATGCAGTGCCTCCCCAGTGTCCCCCAGTGCCTCCCCAATGTCCCCCCATTGCCTCCCCAGCGAAAAATCCTGCCTAGGGCGCCAGATTGCTCAGGACCGGACCTGAGTAAGGCTGCTATATTTATATTTATGTTGACTTTGTGGCCATAGCTGCTCAATTAATGTCAATTAGTAAGTTATGTAACATAGTTACTACTTACAATAGTACATATATTTCAGGTTCAGACAACGTAAATCACAATGTTCTCATATTATTCATATTAGAGGATATTCAAACAGTTTAAATCACAAAATAATAAATATGTGTTCTTTTATATGTGATCTTATAATATGTGATCTTATAAGAGGGAACCT
Source organism: Electrona antarctica (assembly GCF_951216825.1). Lineage (NCBI taxonomy): Eukaryota > Metazoa > Chordata > Actinopteri > Myctophiformes > Myctophidae > Electrona > Electrona antarctica. Next base: position 14,973,023 of record NC_136796.1, on the reverse strand, counting down.
CAGCCTACCAATGTGTACTAGTACTAACATAGATAGTACTGTATATTAGGTATTAGGTATGTATGTATTCAAACGATGTCAATCATCAAATCTTGTCATTTGTTATTCATATTGTACTTACAACTCAACATTTAATCATGAGATTGTATCCATGTGTCAACATTTAAAAATAAAAACAAGAATATAACCTCAGAATAAATGTTGAGCGCCATTTATACAATGAATGAGAACAAGGCATGATTTACATTTTATTATTTTAAAACGTGATATGTATGTATATGTATGTTACATATGGAGAGACTACTATTATGTCTAACGAGAACAGACTCCTCTCAATGTGTGACTCCAATGCTTTGATTATTTTCTCTCTCTCTCTCTCTCGCTCTCTCTCTCGCTCTCTCTCTCTCTCTTTCAGAGACAGACCCAATATATTTTACTACGACATTCTGAAATGTGCCACGTCTATCAATATAATGGCAGCTGCCCTTGATGGCTTTCAGTGCCCTACCACACAGGTACAGAAGCTGTTCTGATGATCTACTTTACAAAACTACTGGTCCATTTACATGTGTTTTAAATGATACTGTAGGCGATATTGTATTAGTCATCTGCGTTCAACACAGTCCTTTCATGTCAAAATTGCAGAGGCATTGTTTATAATATAAAATACATTTTAGTGATTTTTCTGGCCAACTTAGTGTTCATTGTCAATATTCACATGGTGGACATTTTGCTCTTACTTCATGGACAGGTAGTGGGGTTTGAAGTGTTAAGTAATCGTTTACTCTTTCATTATTCATTCATAGGTGTGTGTGGAAGAATGCCCTAATGACTTTTGGGCACTTAGACTGGATGCCTATTTTCCAGCAAGTGATCCTAAAATCTTTTTCAATAAAAGCCAAAGCCTATGTGTGCCCTCATTTGACCTTGCAACAACTACGTTGGTAAGTCTCAATCTGTCAGTACTGTACACTCATTCTGTCGTGTGTGTGCGTCTCATAAATGTGTTTACATTTGTATCACTGATTGAACTATGATTATTTCCCAGACTCCTTCAGAAATTGTGGATAAAGAGCTTTGTCCTTTCTTCCACACTCCAACTCAATCTGGTGAGTGGACCGGCTCATTCCATAGACTTGATTCATATCTTCTGAAGCATGTTATTGTTTGATAATGTCTGATATATAAAGAGATCAGTATTATTGTTAACACATGAGATCAGTAGTAACACATGGTATATTTCCACAAATGTACATTGAACCAACCTATATAAATGTTTTGTCCTTTTCTCTATTACACATGCAATATGAATAATGATCTGTGATGCAAAACAAATGTCAGAAAGAAATGACAAAGTCTAGTCTAACCTGTTTCACTGTATTCAGTGCTAGGAAGATGTTTACCGGATATATTCAAGCTGGATACTATCCCTGACTACTTCGTTGGAACTCAGGTTCCAGGCTTGCCCTCCAGCCTAAATGACACAGTGAATATCATTAAAAATGGAACTGGGTAGGATATATATAAAGTGTTTTTTGTTTGTTTGTTTCTTTACATGATTCGTGTAAAGTCTTTACAAGTCTAATTCTACAATAGTTGAAATCATGTAATGAAAGGTCTTCCACATATCCACATTGGAAAATTGAAAACTGTGTTTACAAACGTAATGTGAAATACCCTTCCCAAGCTGATGTGTTCGCATGCCTGCTCATGCATACTTGCATATAAGCATACACACACACACACACACACGCTTCAATGACCTTTTTGTCTTTCTCATTGCCAGCTCAGGGTCTGCGACAGCGTGAGTTTCTGTACTGACCGCAACCGTCTTTTGGCTATTTGTAGATGTAGTTCTTCTGTGCTACTCTAGTTGATCTATTGTAGACATACGTAGTTGCTTAATTATACTTTGTCGTTAGGCTTTAGATGTTTTTTGGGGTAGCAGACTTAGTGCATTGGTTGGGTGTTGCTGTCTTGCATAGGAAAAAAACAAGCATCGGGATGACATCCCTTTCCCCAACACACACACACACACACACACACACACACACATACACACACACACACACACACACACACACACACACACACACACACACTTACTTTAATAATTTCAGCTTAACCTAGTGTCTAATTGTTCTTGTAGTTTTAGTCTGGTACATTATGCCTGTTTATTTTGTTGCTGTCGGGAGGAAACCACCTAACACCATTTTTGAGGTTTTTGATTTTTTTTCCCCCGTTTCTTTTTCGTTTTTGCATAAATCAGTGCTATTCAACACGCTTTACTTCTGTGTGTTGGTTAAAAAGATATTGAACCAATGGAAAGCCAATGGACCCTCAATCTGAGTAAAACAGCTAAATCCACCCCCTCTCCCCCTCTCATGCAAGTAATTGACAATATATAAAGTCACAATATCAACTATGATGAGGCAGTATTGCTTTTATTTTAAAATATAAGGTTTTCTTCTTTCCCTGAAAAAATATATTTTTCATTTTCTGAAAAATTAACCTTTTGGAGTTGGGTGCATGGTTTCTTCCCGACAGCGTGTGTGTGTGTGCATGTGCTAACATCCTTCCCCTCCCTTTGTCTCTGGCAGGGACATTGTCAATGGCTTCAATGCTCGAGAGGTCGGTGTCCGAATCTTTGAGGACTTTGCGTCATCATGGCCCTGGATCCTCCTGTGAGTACCCTACCCTGCATCGCTGTGCTCCAGACTGCCTCCTGTAGGCCACTTTACAGAATTACAGTATATCTATGCACAGAAGATGCATACGCTTCGTGAGCATTATTTATTTTCAGTAATGTTTTTTTATTTTAAGCATTCCCAGTTTTAGTTGCTCTTAAGATAGAATTTTTTTACCGAAATCTGATGTTGTACAACTGGTTGTACCACAACCAGTGGTAGAGGCGAGAAAAATTAAAAACTCCACCCAGAAAGCATCATAGCTGGAATTTTCCTTTAAATGTGAAGTGTAGTTATTAACATAACTGAGGTGTTTTCCGTGATGGTATTATGCTTAGGTCTAGATATGATATTCAGTGAATGTAGGATCAAACTTTATGTATTTAATTTAATGTCTTCTTCCTCACTATAGATTCAATTATCAGTGTTTAATGCTCTCCTCTTCCAGTGGTCTGTTAATAGCCATGGTGGTCAGCATGCTGTTCCTGTTGCTGTTACGGTTCACAGCTCCAGTCATGGTGTGGTTGCTGATCGTAGGAGTGCTGGCAGCAGGGGCCTACGGTAAAACCATCCACTGAGCAAAGTGTATTACACTCTTGGGGCTCCAGTTTGAGGGCGATATGTGTTAATTTCTATCTGCAGCACCATTGATGAGTTTGCAAATTTTACACATTGGAACCAGTACAGTTGGCACTAAAGTACAGGGTCGGATTTACCACTTGGCTAGGGTGGGCTGGGGACCAATTTATTTTATTTCTTTTAATGATGAAATTGTAAAGCATTGCAATCCAATTCAAGTGTGCTCCCCCCAGAATATTTCGGCCAAAATGAATGCCTGCGCCGCTTGCGGCGTGGCCGTAAGGGCCTCAAAAGTTACTCTAGCCCAGGGGCCTCAACTTCTATAACTCTGGCACTGCTAAAGTATATTAAAAAGGTGTGCCAATTGAAAAAGTACAATGTACCACAACAGCTCTAGTGGTTCTACCTGGTTCTCCAAATTAAAGGGAAGTAAAGAGAAACCTGTTTTGTTGACAGTCAAATGCATCAGTTAGTAGAGATACATTAACACAGAGGATTTACACCAGGCAGTGGCTTTTATAACAATACTCTTATGCTAAATTGCTGGTTAAACAAACAAAATATATATTTTTATATAATGGAGTATTGTTTAATTGCGCAACATCGCTTGTTGACGGCCACCGTCGCCATTTTACATAATCCGTAAACACAATGTTCCATTTGAAAAATGTCTATGCAGTAACACAAACGAACTACAATTCAAATTTGATAAATGTATTTTATTCTCTGCTCAGCAGTGTGACTACACAGTAAAGCATCAGTTAATTTAATCACAATGGACCCATTTGATTCCCTTTGTATTAATAATAGCTTGAATTTATATAGCGCATTTCATGAACCCATGGACGCTTTACAAAATGAACAACCAACAAACAGACAAAACACAAAACAACAAACAAAGCCATAAACCTGACAGAATATGTGTATTTTCAAGGCAGCCTTAAAAGAGTCCAGTGTTAATCCAGTCCAGTTTACAGTTTTCAGTGTGTAGTTTCACTTGTGTAGAGAAAATCCAGTCTCAATTATATTACTTTTGTTTATACAGTACAGTGAGATTATTATACTGTATAATAGAGTATATATGTCACCTGATAGTTAATGGCTGCATTGTGTATTTTGACTGTTAATGAAATGGTAGACGATAATTTGTCCTTTGTGGCTTGAGTAAATATTGTTATTAGCCTGTGGGTGTTTCTTTGTGTTTAGGAATATGGCACTGCTACTGGGAATACGATAACTACAAGACAGCCTCTGCCACCATTACGGATGTTGGCTTCACAACCAACCTTAATGTTTACCTGCAGGTCCAAGAAACCTGGCTGGCCTTTTGTGAGTCACACAATATTTAACTATTTAACGGTATTAGGGTTCCAAAGCACAATACTGTAATTTATGAGTTGCTTAAATATCAGAAAATACAACCATGCATACTTTACCTTTTATATTTTAAAATCTCCTATTTTACTATAGGATCTATGTAAGCTTGTCCAGGTCTATGGCCTGCACAAGACCAGGGTAACGTACAAAATGTATTTTTTGAATAAAAGCAGTATTTGTTGATGTGCCCACACCTGAGCACATTTTAGAGAAAGACAATCAAATGCACACATTGATTGTAACCAAACTCCATTAATTAAACCCTGTTTAATAATCTTTTTCCACAGATGCCATTTTTACATAGAATAGTCATATAATCAGTTATACTAATTAAGATCATGTTCAATTCAGGTCAAACAGAGTCAAGATGCTGCTATTTTTTAATGGTTCACTGGAAAGTCTCTGCTACACTAAATGGAACGGAACTTAAATAGTAGCATAACTAACGTCCATGTTTTGTAAAAGGCCACTTAGTGGTTTGCACAGATTGAGAACCACTGGGTTTTATGTTCGCTCTGCCATCCAGTGATAGTCATATCTATTATGTTGTTCTCTATGTCCCTCTACCATCCAGTGATAATCATATCTATTATGTTGTTCTCTATGTCCCTCTGCCATCCAGTGATAATCATATCTGTGGCGGAAGCAATAATACTGCTGACCATCATCTTCTTGCGGACCAGACTCCTCATCGCCATCGCCCTCATCAAGGAGGCCAGCAAGTGAGAACTCACGCACTAAAAATACAGACTTAGATATGGTGTTAATTTATTTTACAAATCAGTAGATTCATTAGATAATTCCTTAGAATTGCAACTGCTTTGTTGTATTGTCATATAATTGTTTAGCACAGTATATGTGTCTATTCGTTATTATTGTAATTTACAGTACATAACCTTATTTAAACGGATATTATATTGATATGAACTGCCCTGCATGAAACATGCTGTTATCGGCCCATTGGAATGTAACGGTCCCGCTTTCTGCAAGTTGAGCTCTTTTCTTTGAACCTGATTTCATTCCATTCGGTCAGCTTGCAAGCTTCTTTTTATACATTTGTAGGAATGGAAGTTTATCAGTCCAGTACATGACTTTGTGATCTGCGTGTCTTCTACAGGGCCATAAGTCACATGATGAGCAGTCTCGTATACCCTCTGATTACCTTTGTACTCGTGGTGGTGTGTGTGGCTTACTGGGGCATCGTTGCTTTGTATCCTTTCACTTATGATGAAAAAAAACTATTTCTAAACAAATTAATTGTATTGGCATTATTCAGTAGGCCGTCAGGATTTTTATAATTGACTAAATCGATTAGACTGATTAACGACTTAAGCTTTATTTTATACTTTGTTGCACACAAATGGAAAAATAGCCACCTGGTCTGCTATTGTGGCTGTATAAAAAATGTAAACAAAATTATTATTAAATAAAGATTATACTCAATCGAATATTATATTACATTGAATTGTTTGAATAACTATTGCACACCAATTTCACAATTTCTGTTTCCCCTATTTGTTGGTGTTGGCAATCAGTTGTGTTGGCATTACCACTCACCAAGCACTTCTTCTGCACAGCACAACGATATCAGTACTTCACTTAACAGGGTGTGTGTAGATATCTGGCCACGTCGGGGAACCCAACGTATAAAGTGGTGGCTCTCAACGACACACAAGAAGGCTGTGACCGTATCAATGGCACTGAGAACTGCGACCCTTTGGTGAGTGGACAAGCAGAATATAATTAATGTGGGCCTAGTGTGACTGAGCAGTCAATGGTAAATGGTGCATTTATATAGCGCCTTTATCCAAGGCACTTTACATAGGTTGTGCATCACATTCACCCATTCACACACACATTCATACACAGATGGCGGCGGAAACCATGCAAGGCACCAACCAGCACATCAGGAGCAATTTGGGGTTCAATGTCTTGCTCAAGGACACTTACTTACTTATGCCTATCGCTCCTTTTCATGGAGCATAGGCCGTTGACTACAGTTCGCCAGAGTCCTCTATCCTGGGCCTTCTTTTCCAGCTGTTTCCATGTCAGTCCACACTGCTTGATGTCAGTCTCAAGGTCCCTGCGCCAGGTGTTCTTCGGCCTCCCTCTCTTTCTTGTGCCTTGCGGGTTCCATCTAAGAGCTTGTCTTGTGATGCTGGTATTGGGCTTCCGAAGTGTGTGGCCGATCCATCCCCACCTTCTCTTAATCTCCTCTTCCACTGGCGGTAGACTCGCTCTCTGCCAGAGGTCATTATTGCTGATGGTGTCTGGCCAGCGGATGCTCAGAATTCTCCTCAGGCAGCTGTTGATGAAAGTTTGCACCTTCATCGTTGTTGCCTTTGTTGTCCTCCACGTCTCTGATCCGTACAATAGTACTGGCTTGACGTGGCTGATTTGTTTGAGCTCCAAATGGTCTTGAGTTGGATGAATGCGGCTCTTGCCTTGCCGATTCTGGCTCTGACGTCTGCATCCGTGCCGCCCTGACTGTCTATGACACTGCCGCAGCCTAAGTATGTGAAGGCTTTTACTTCCTCAAGTGCTGTTCCCTCTAGTGTCACTGGATCTCTGTGTGTTTTGTTGACCTTGAGGACTTTTGTCTTTCCTTTATGGATGGTGAGGCCAATTTGTGATGAGGTGTCTGCCAGCACTCTTGTCTTCTCTTGCATCTGCTTTTGAGTATGTGAGAGCAGAGCGATGTCGTCTAGAGCGAAGTCTAGGTCATCGAGCTGTGATGTCATTGTCCACTGGATCCCGTTTCTCCTTCGAGTGAGCTGACCTCCATGGATGACTCTGCATGTCATCCCTTCGTAGGAGTTCCTTATCAGGTTGACCAGTTTTTCTGGGATGCCATAGTGTCTGAGCAGTTTCCAGAGGGTGTCTCTGTCAAGACTAGCTCAAGGACACTTCGACACTAACTCTGGGGTTCGAACTGGCAACCTTGCGGTGACCATCCGGTCACTCTACCCCTGAGTCACTGCCGCCCCCAAATGGCAATACTGCCGTGAATACAATCATTTGTCTGTTCACAGCTTCAGCAATGTACAATATTATACATAAACATAAAACATTCGCCATTTTGCATTTATTCTAATTTTTGTAATTTTGTACAAAGTAATTGAAATGTTACTGAACACACTATTATTGATCAATGCGTCGCTTTACAACACATTGTGAGCTTGTAGATCGCCTATTTTGACGCCAATACTTTTGCACTTTTACTCCAGTACATTTTAAATTACGGACTTTTACTTTAGTAATCATATATTGCTTTATTGATACTTTTACTTTGAGTACTTTTTCCACTATTCAGGGCTTCAACAACACGGAGTATCCCGGCTGCCCGTCGGCCCGCTGTGTCTTCATCAAGTACAACAACGAGGGTCTCATTCAGAGGAACCTCTTCAACCTGCAGATCTACAACGTGGTGGCTTTCCTCTGGTGTGTCAACTTTGTCATCGCCCTGGGACAGTGCACCCTGGCTGGGGCCTTCGCGTCCTACTACTGGGCCTTCAGCAAGCCTGGCGACATCCCTTTCTTCCCCGTGTCGGCGGCCTTCATACGTACACTGAGGTAAGGCGATGAGCCTCCGTTAAACCTTGTCATTGTCACAGGTCCCGAGGCGTTCCAGGGCCAGTTTAGAGATATAATCCTGACTACGACTACGGATAAGCGGTTGAAGATGGATGGATGGATTGTCACCAAATTTGTAGCGACGCGCCTCTACACTGTTATTGGTTAACGAAATAAAAGTTGACTCCCACTCCCGATGCGAGATTATCCAATGAATTTCCCCAGGCTTTTCTTTTTGAGCCGAATGCGAATGAAATCAAAACGCTGGGTCACAGGTTAAGGAGTTCCAGTGCCTAAAGATAATGGTGTTTGATCCATGTGGCGGTCAGTATTTCCTTCTTGGCTGCTCCTGAAGGCGCATGCATGAGTGCAGAATATGTTGAACCACAAATTCCTAATTACACCATATGTGATATGATACTTGGGCGAGCTCTACTATTTTATGTGCGACGTGTATTACATAATGTATGTAAATTATGATCCGATCAAAAGGCCATGTCTAGAATACACTGTCTGTGGGGCGGACCCAGAGTGTGGGTCCATTTTTACATTGGCACTTGGATTCAAATATTAGTGATTGAAACCATATAGAATTCTAGAAATGGCAGTATGTGCTGCCTAGTTTTTCTGTCATGTGGATATGCTGTTTTTAATGGATTGGTGATGTTTCATATACTGACTGCTAGAGGGCGTACTTGAACACACGGTCGTGTTGTGTAGGCTACTATCTATCTACATACAATAACATTCACCTTTGATCTCAAATAATGTTATCATCTCATAATATCATTGATTCTTTATAAATGTGACAGATGGAATTTTAATTATAATGAACTGATTCATTTGAAGGTTTCATTATTATTGGTTTATTACCCACGTGCTTGCATCTGGAAATTCCTTTCTAACCCTGAAAGAGCATTAATTTATCGTCACAGCTTCAAAGGTATCCTTGACAATTCAAGTACTCTTGAGATTTGCAAACAATTCACTCTGCTCTGCTCTTTATTTTGATGGCCATCTCTGTGTTTCAGGTACCATGTGGGCTCCTTGGCGTTTGGCGCTCTGATTCTCACCTTGGTGCAGGTCATCAGAATCATTCTGGAGTACATTGACCACAAAACCAGAGGTAAGGCTGGAACGCACACAAACGTCTCTCATTAGTCATTTCATTCCCTGGGTCTTGCGCCTGTGCTTGCTCATTTTAATTAACGCCATTTGATAAGTCGTGGTCTCAAACAAATGAAGTATAATCTTTTCCCTTCCCCTCCCCAGCTGCTCAGAATCCCTGTGCTCGGTTTCTTATGTGCTGTCTAAAGTGCTGCTTCTGGTGTCTGGAGAAATTCATCAAGTTCCTCAACAGGAATGCATACATTATGGTCAGTAACCGTGCAATGTTGTGTTTGTTCTCCACAAGAGAGTCTTATATACCTACTGAAGTGTGTTAGAGAGTAAGGCACTGGCTAACCTGGCATTCATTGCATCCAATCGAAGGACAAAAATGCTAACAAGGCTGAAGCCTTGTTGGCCTTCACCAGAGCATGCTGTGATGATGACAACAAGGCTCAACTATTAGCATTTAATAAATTGGTGAAGTTGTGGCACTGTACCCATTTTTTTTTTTTTTTTGTGCTACCATACATCCTTGGCCACCACAGAAGTGTCTCATTCTAGGAAGGCGTGTCCAATCCCTCCATTACGATATCAATTATATGTTAGTAATAGATACAAATGCAGTCTCTGTCAGTCATGTAGGCTCTGGCTTCTTCTTAAGCTGTTTTTTCTGGATAGACAAAATAATATTACTGCCTGCATGACTTGTAAACGTGCACATGTCTAATAATACGAAAGGCACAGTCATCATACACAGTAGAGAAAGGTATTTCTTTTACATTATGTAAGTTTGATCATTGAGCATTGAATGGTTTCTGCCACTGTAAAATCTTACTTGGTATGAGCAGGTATTCTGTTTTAATTTCACAAAAACATGTTGATCTCCCGTTCCTGACAGATCGCCATATATGGGAAGAACTTCTGTGTCTCGGCCAAAAATGCTTTCAAGCTCCTCATGAGGAATATAATCAGGTTAGTTGCTGAAGTCACATGACATGTGGCATGTCAAAGGCCTTGTACAGCGTTTGTTTTCTATACTGAACTTTGATGCTAGTTTACCTGTAAATGTTACTGACACATCCATAACAATGTATACTATATTATAGCGACCCCGCAAAAGAGTCGTCCGTAACTTGCCATTATGTTACCTGCCGGTCTGCCGAGCTGGAGACCGGCGGGGTTTCGATTTCAGCTTGGTGCGTGAAATGTTACTATATGGTTGTGTGACTGGAACCAAGGCTTGGTAGCCGGGGACATGTTTCCATGACATGCTGTGTGTCTTCCCACAGAGTGGTGGTGCTAGATAAAGTGACTGACCTGCTGCTGTTCTTTGGGAAGCTGCTGGTGGTTGGAGGAATAGGTAAGAGAGGATGAAAAAGGCTATTCTTATGATTTAAAGTTGAGTTCAGATCTTTATTGAATTTGTTTTGTAGCATGACTTAAACACAAATCACAGTATGTCTAACTCTGAATAGTATACAGGATAAATTCAGTTCAGCAGATGGCCAGCTATATAAATGTCATTAAACACACCTTGTTGTTTAAAAAAAAGAAGGAAAAAATAGAGTAAAAAGCCAAGCTTGTGAGCTTGTAGATCTGCTATTTTAGAATATTTGCGAATGTTTTGGAAAAAGTGTTTTTAAGTTAATTTGGATCAACTTCAATGAGCAAATCTTTGCTTTTCAGGTGTCTTGTCCTTCTTTTTCTTCTCTGGCCGAATACCGCTGCCGGGCCACACCTTCCGTACAGAAGTACTCAACTACTACTGGATGCCAATCATTGTAAGAAGCTGACTGATTCAAATAGTTTAATGGAAATATGTTGCCATCAGATCATTTATTTTCTTTGTCAGAGCCACAGTTATGTTACATTTAGATTATCAGCTGGACATTTCTTGTTGGCCAAAGTCTTACAGTGGCCGGCATAACAGCCCTAGACTCTGGTGTTGAGTGCTTGCAACCATCTATTATTTTCTTACTGATTATTCTATCAAAAAATGCTTTGATTCATATTTTTAATATATATATCAACATATCATTGTGAAATATAATCAACTAAATCGATTAGACCAATATTAACAACAGCCCTCTTTTATACTGTTTCCTGTACAGTGATGTCACGTCATGGTGTGATGGGTTGTGAGCTTCTTCTTCTTTTTTTACATTTCAACCCCACCCCACCACCCCAAAACGTATAATTTTAATTATTTTTCTGCCTTTATTGATAGATGCACAGTAGGTTGACAGGAAATGGGGAGAGAGATGGTTGGGGGGGGGGGGGGGGGGGGGTGACGCAGCGACGGTCATTGGGATTGGGAGTCGAACCCGCAACACGCTGTCGGTCTGGATTACCAGCCTAGGTGCCCGGACGGCTACGCCAGCCACCCACGCCTTTCATTTTAATTCCGATCGATTTATCACATACCCATACCCTTATTTCTGTCGGGAATCATTCACATCAAGTTCACCATTTATTGCATAATGGAGATGGCAGTCTGTAAATTATTTTATGTTCTGGTTCTACTCCGGTATAGCTTCAGCGGTTAATTCTACCATACCATCCGCATTAACCATGTTTGACACAGTTTCCACGTCGAGGTCACTCGAGGTGATAATTCAGCGCACAGAGGCACTTGTTTGGTCATTAGCTGTAGTAGCTGTTACTTACTTACGAATCACTCCCCTCACCCAGGGCAAATAAAGGCTGGGTAAGTGATGAGAGGTTTTATTTATGTTGAGAGGACGGCTTTAGAGATCAAATCTGTTACTCTAGACTACATAATATGTATGTCTCATTATAAGAGGGCGTGTCAGTACTGTATGATGTTTGGACAAACTCCTGGATGCAGCGCACAAAAGGAATTATATATAAATAAACCTTTAATTTCTCTAACCTCGCGTCACCAGCCTTTCCACCTTGGAGGAAAGCCTGGCCTGTGTTACTACATCGCCTTGTGATAGTCTAGGCGGGGTTTAGACCAGATTAATCTGGTTTGGGGGTTCCAGCTTTTTCGCCTTTGCTTTGTTATGGTTTAAACTCGTAGCGACTATTGGGTAGGCCCTAAAATTATGATGCCCTTGATCACTGGGAATTTTGGGTAATACGGATGCTCCTGTCAGGGATTCCTGTCTGATGACTACAAACCAGTGACTAGAACATGACGTAAGATATCATCTGCTCCCGACTGGATCACCCAAAAAGGAATGCTTCCCAGGTTATAATTTCCCAAATAATATAATGTCTTACTTTGTTTGGTTTCTGTCTTGTTACGTGTTCCTCCAGACGGTGGTGGTTGGAGCATACCTCATTGCTCATGGTTTCTTCAGTGTGTACAACATGGCTGTCGATACACTCTTCCTCTGCTTCCGTGAGTATTTATACTGTACCATATCTCTGACAATCTTTCTGCCATTATCTGACACATTCACATTCACTCTGACACAATACATACATACTGTACATTTCTATATTATCTTACTATCACCAGACCGGAAGTCGGAGATTATGTTTTCACATGTGCGTGTGTGCGTGCGTGCGTGTACGTGTGTGCGTCCATGTATGGAATTGATCTTGGCCCCTCTTGACCAATTGGTGTCAAGCTGTGCACATATTCTCAGTAGGCCAAGGAAGAACCTCCATTACATATGAGACCTATAATTCTTGACCTGTACACCTCCATTACATTTTGACCTATAGTTCTTGACCCGTACAATCAAAAAATGTCTTGGTCATGAGACACAACTCCCCATATACTGTAGGCCAGACCCATTTAGATTGTCTTCCACACACACACTTTCTGGATTGATGTCATGAACATATTCATTCATATTCCATTCTAATTGGCTCTGATTCCCTTAATAACGTTTGCGGGAGGGACCCATATGATCATTTAAAAAAAGATATAAGACAAAGATCATGAACACAGCGTCCAGGACTTCTAAAAAACACAGAGCAAAAAGTTATTTTTACCACCAAATTGAAAAACACCATCCGACACGAGTCACACGACGCACATTATGCACTCATTCAGTGTCGGCCTGTTTGTCAGCTTGTAGGTCCACTCACATTAAATGTATACACTTACACACACATCTCTCCTACAGTGGAGGACTTGGAACGCAATGATGGATCACAACAGAAGCCATACTACATGTCCAAGAGCCTGATGAAGATTCTCAACAAATCCAACAAGGCACCAAAAAAGGCTAAATCAAAAGACTAAGTAGTTCAAAACTCCTTAGTAATCTATGACTGTACTGTACATACCGGTATACAGTACATACTTTACACTGTTGGGTGGAAACCTTCTACATATCTCCAAAATCGTTACTTTTCAGGGAAAAAAAGGAAAAAAAAGGGATAAGGAAAAAATGTGTTCAGTCACAAGCTCTTAATGTTTGATTAGACAGACTTTCACTTTATTTTATTTTTTCTAATAGCGAAAATACAGATCTGTAAGATCAAAACACTTTTGCATGACACTCTTGTATGACAAAGTAGGGTATTCATTTACAGAAAAAAAAGAAGAAACGAATATGGAGATACAAGGTTTGTTCCCAACAGCAGCGATACTGTATGATCTCGGTGTCATGACACCCATTCTACACCTAGCAGAGGTGGCATGCGGAAACACGGTATCACACTTTGATATCATTATCTGCAAATATCACCAAAGTTTACACACTTCACAGTTTCTGCACTTTTATTGAACTTTGGATTGAATGTGTGTGAGCGTGTAAATGATTGTATAATGCGAGGTTTTTGAGCTTGAGCCACTGAAGAATGTGAAGTGTTGCTACAGTAGGTATCCTTCATATATATATTTTTTATTGACCATAGAATGATTTGATTTAATATTCCTGCTGTGTTGGCCAAAGCAATACTTTTATTACATTTTAAAGAAATTATGTTTGTGTCAGGAAAAAGCCGAACCGCTCTCATATAATAAAACTTGAACATGTCATGTTCATGCCAAACCTCAGTGAGAGTCAAAATATTAAAAAACTTATCAAAGCAACTTGAGTTCTTTAAAGTTGCCATTTTATCCTGAGTTGAGGTGATGTGAACAAAAAAAACACTTTAACTGAACACCCAGTAATGGCTATCACATTCTAGGTATAGAGGGTATGCGCATGCTTAAAGTGAATGGCACATCGAGTGGCAAAGCAACATGCAAAGTGAGTTTAACATTGTTTAACGTTGTTTAATGCAATCAGATAGGACCTTTATGTTTGGATGTATGGGCTGTCAAGGCCAGAAAGTAGTTTTTTGCCACTCAGTAGGCTTTCCTGCATAACTTCCGGGTTTGATGATGATGTCACGCGCATACCCTCTATTGATGCTTAGACTATTTGACTATTTGTGTAGTGATTTATATTTTTTGTTTGTAATTCAAGTTTGTTTTATAACTGCAAAATATTTTGATTAACACAATTCATTACATATTTATTAAAATAATAAAATTGTAAATATGTCTGTGGAGGTCCGTGTCCTTTTCAACAAATATCAGTTTGTTGACAGACTCATTATTCCGACTCACGCATTACTAACCCTATCCCTAATCGCACGCAAAGCCACGTAGTCGGAGTAATGGGATATCGGAGTTATGGGCAGTCCCCGACATCAGTGGCCTGCTGCCTGTTGAGATCCATACTGTGTACATACCGTACATGCAAGAAATGCATTATTTTCTCTTCAGTTTCTTGTTTGTCTGTAGTCCCTGTACATCTAAGCTGAGTTGATAACGTCATCAACTGATATTGGATTTAAACAGTCACATTGCCTCAGCAGATCCACCATAATTGTCTCCACCAGGCCGAAGGCATGGGGAGAGAGTATGTTTTGCACTCCGTCCGTGTGTGTGTGTGTGTCCGTCCTTCCGTCCGTCTGTGAACAGCTAATCTCCGGCACCGTTAACCTGGTCGATGCCAAACTTTGCACACACATGCACACACTATGGTCATGGCTCAAGTCGGATCTGTCCGATATTTCATATTCCATCCTAATTGGCTATAATTGGCTTTCACAGTTTGCAAGATTGCCCCGTTTTGAACAAAAGCCTCAAATCATGAACGCAGCATGCAATTTACGTGAAATCTTTCACACATTTTCTTACTAGGCTGAGGAATATATCCCACCCTTTTCACATTGGCCTGTTATAGCGCCACCAACAGGTAGATTTTTGCAAAACACATTTTTGGAACAAAATGCCTCAAATCATCCAATTGCCATCAAAGGTGTATGAAGAAATGGCACCCTTTTCACATTGGCCTATTATAGCGCCACCAGGAGGCCACAACCTGACCTGCCCTGGTGGAGACCTGTGCCCCGAGGGGCACTTTTTCTAGTTCTAGTTGATATCCGGCTTCTTCCACATTAAATTGTCACTGCACAGAACATGCACTTCAAGCCTAAAACTAGTGAAGTATGGAATAATGAACATGTGATGTTTCCTCTGTACAAGGTCACATCACAGCATGCATGTGTCTAGCAGCCACGTGCATTTTGTCTGAGGAGACGACAGGTTTGAGGAATGTGGAGGAATGACTCAAGTGAGGTAAAGTTGGTAGAAGAGAGTATTGTCAAGTCTCCTGTGCTGTAAGTAAATGAGCAACTGAAAATGTACAGTAAATTCTCATCATACAGTACTTTACACCACAATCCACACAGCACTGTTAACATGCATTGTCAATATATTACGTTTTAAGGACCCCAGTTTGAAGAAGCATTAGGCTATGGACACCCATTTGAAAGGTTCTCTCTTTAACTAGACTGTATGACGGCTACGTCAGCTGCCTCCTTAGGGTTTAGGTTCTTATTAGTGATGCACCGATGTATAGGTCCACATATCGGTATCGGCTGATATTTGCTATTATCGGTCAATATCGGTATCGGCAAATAAAACTGACATTAACCAATGACGGCAGCCGATATGTGTTGTTAAGCATACATTTTGCATCGGCTTTGTTGGTGTGTTGGTTATCTGCAGCATACCAAGCTGTAGATTGTGAACATTTATTTCTTGTATTGAAGATGTATTTGTTTCCCTGGCACAAAACGGCCAAATAAAAACAACAAATAATCTATCGGTGCGTCCCTAGAGTTTTAGATTATGGGTTGGGCGTAGATTATCTAATGCATTCTAAAGTAGCCCTGTTCACTGCTTATGTAGGCAATGTGACGTCACACCGAGAACCAACTGAAGTCCATTTGGTTCAAAGTTTTACACACTTGTGGGGTTCCATTTAGTTCTTGCTATAGATAATTTAGTTTAGCTGGTGTCCCCCACACCACACGTTACCAACCGTGCTGTGTAGTGGATTTGAGTGAGTGCTGTTATCACTTGCCTTATATAGGATAAACAGGTGTGCAAATACTTAAAGAGCTCTAAACAGTCCGGGTGGTGCAGGTTAAAGTTCCTGCCCACCACCATGGAGCTTAGCCTTCATGGTGCATACGGCTTGGCCAGGCGCTCCAACGAACACAATTGGCCGTGTTCGCGGGTGGGAAGCTGAATGGGGAGGGCTCATCTTTGTCGCTGCATTGATGATCCCCACAAGCGGTCAGGGCGCCTGTTTAGGGGAGGGAGGAGGTGGGGGGGATAGCGTGTACCTCCACATGCGTTACGCCCCCCTAGTGAGACCTTTCACTGTCGGGTGTAAAGAAGATGTTGGCTTGACCCGAGGCTTTCTTCACCCTCCCAATGACTGATTGTGGGGGTTAGCAGAGATGGAGTACTTGTAGAGAGGCTGGGGAATTGGGAATTGGCTATACTAAATTGGGACTAGAAGGGGAGAAAATGTTTTTCTTTTATCTTGAAGGGGCATGTTTTGCACTAACAGTCTTTTCATTATGTCTGCCCACGATCTCTGTGATTTATACAGTACGTTTGTTTACCTCAGTCACTGATACTAAAATCTGATATTTAATTTTTATTTTTTCTATGAACCTGTGACCACCCATACTGTTATAAAAAGGAAATGAAAAGATTTTGAAAAAAAAAAAAGAAAAAAGAAGAGAGCTCTAAACAATTACCACTTGAGAGCTCCACAATCCACAGATGATTTTAAAAATAACTTTAAAAAAAAAAAGTTAGTTAGTTTTACCCCAAGAAAGGGTCGTTTTTTGTCCTGCTTATTTGAGTGCCTTTTGCTAAAGTGTTATAAATGTATTATTGTAATTCATATGTTTCTTAGGACAACTACATTCAGAAAGCCCAACATTTTCACCATGTACTTTGCGAAGTAATGATGGCCAAAATCCAATCGCCTTATATTACGTAATGTAGAGATGTGAAAAAACACATTACAAGTATATTTTATTAAACATCTATTTATTCAGATTGCAGAAGACATCTCTCACTGACAGGTTTCATTAATCTCCTACACCAATTTGGTTTTGCACAATGTCTTCATGTTAATCTGCCAAAAGAGACATATGGGTGGCATTTTGTGTCACAAAAAGCCTCATAATACAAATGTGTAGCTTGATCAGACAATGGTATGCAAGAAATGACAAGCCCCATTGCTCGTCCTGTCTGTGCCATAGATGACCCTTGTTGCCGTCTCTCACCATTGCATGATATTAGATAAAGTGCGGTTTGACACTAAATAGGATCAGTTTAGTGGAAACTGAACTACATTTATGTACATTAACGGAGTCGTCTACAAAGACCCTAAACTGGCCCTTGGTCTTTTAAGTCATTTCATGACAGTGGTTCAATTTGACTAGCGGGAACATTAACTGATGTTGCTACTTTTTTGTTTTTGTCCAACAGTGAATTTGCCAACAAGTGGCTCTGTTGAATCGTACCAATGAAGGTCAGTTAGTATGCATTGCATGTGTTAAATGGGCTGAATCAGCCATTCTTATTCTAGTTCTTAGTATTTCAAGCCATTAGAGGCAGGAAAGGATGAACTAATGGTAATGTTTTGACTCCGGGACCCTTTAAAAACCCATTTAGACCTGAGGCCGATTCCACCAACGCCTTCGAAATCCTGACCTTAATTTTCATTATTCAAAGTTTTCAACAAATAGCAACAGCTAATGTGAGACAGAGGTGTTCCCGGTTTGAAAGGTATAACAACATACAGGTGTTCCAGATCTAAATGGGTCACGTTCTTGTATTTTATTGGGCAAAAGTGTTTGCAAGTCGCCGATGGCATGTTTAAGCCTTGGTCACTTGTTTTATTTTTTCGGGTGTGAAGGGCACAGGAGGCTTGAACACAACCAAGCATGTCAGGAACTTGTCAGATCGTTGCTTGCTCGAAAGGATAAAGAACTCATTTAGCCAGTTCTCGCACATTTACACCTAGTCTCATTTCCCAAAGCTGTCCATCCATTCAGAAAGAAGTAAAAATGGCATTTACAATATTCATATATACAAATATATATATATATACACTCACACTCACCCATAGACACACAAACGGACAAAGTACAATCAGGAAAAATCAATCAAAAAATAATCGCAATAGAAAGAAGAGTGCTCCATTGAATCTTATCACACTGTGGCAGTTCTCTGAACTGTAGCACATCATGGAGGTTAGGCTGCAGACTACTACATCATTGAGAATTAAAAGGATTCCAACCCACGTTATCAACTCTGCTTACATGTTATTACTTATTACCGTGTAGCACCTTTTGTCTAGCTACTCTGCCTGGGGTTCTCCCAGACTGCAGAAGCCTGAGTTTTACTTAGTTACACACCGGTCTGTGTTGTGTTGCATTGGATGTTGTGAGCTTATTATTTTCAGTGTACAACACCGGCGTGCAACCAAGTATTAACTTAGGCAGTAAATTAATATTGTTATGGTGCGCACGTGAAGGATTGACTTTTACTTTCTGTGCTCCATGTGCGAATCCTGTACAGTCTGTACAGAGCACACATGGCAGCTGAGCTGGGCAAACCTCACACTTTTACAAATTGTAATATCCCATCGAGTATGAAGTCTAGATTTATACTTTTTCGTATGACTGCATCGTACAATGAAGTATAAGTTAGATGTAAGACATACAGAGTTACTTAACATGTCCTATAGGATAGTGAAAAGGAACAAAGAATGAAGGGCAGGCTCTCAACACCAACACCCCGTCCAATCTATTTTGTTAGGATAGGTCTTGTCTATAAATGACTTCACAGTGCAATGGCAGTATTTGTTAAGACAAATATATAAAACGCGTAACCATCTGTACTATCGCTACTTCCTACTTAGTCATCTGTGTTAAAGTCCTACTCATCCTTGCGTATTCGTAAAATCTGCAAGGTTTTGATCATTACATGAGAGGAAAATTGTAAACAGGACTCTGTCCAGGTTTTTTCCCCCAAGATCGTACATGTTGATCTGCTACTCTTTGGCCTTTTGGGAAAAAATAAAAGTTGCTATAGCAATGACGTGTTTCCACAGGATTCACATTACCCTGTTTTATTTTTTTATTAGCCCCAGTTTGCTTTTCTGGTTCAGTCCTGAATTATGACTTGCCTGTAGCTCTGCTCTTCTATGCTTATGACATTACAGTGGTGCAGCACTACACCAAATTCGTTTTTACTTATTTAATACCGTCTCTAATGACACCTTCAAGACAGTCTTGCATTTCCATTGTGAAACGCCCTAAAATTAGTCCCCTAAACCCTCATGTATTTTATCTACAAGTGCACACAGAGGAAAGAGTACGATATGATTTTTGACTGTTTTTGAGACCCTTGTTTTCAGGAGTACCAACACTGCTGGTGAGTGTACGATCTTATTTGCCAAGTGGGTTTTGCACAAGACACAGACTACAGAGGACAGGGGGCGGTGCAGGGCTTGAACTCAGCATCCTATCCATAGTACTCATATGGCATGTTCTGCCCTACTACATGGGCACAACGCCACAGGTCATTCGCCATGGTTCTCATTTAACGATAATCATCTCTTATTTGATTACAATCACCTCTTTGCTACCAAGACGTGTGTGACCGAATACTATGCATATCGAATCTCCCCTTTTACCATCTACTTTATTTCCATTAACATAAATTGACGAGGCAATTAACATCACAGAACATAACCTTATATGAACCTCCCTTTGCTAGGAGAGACAATGTAACACCCTATCTCTCATGTAAAACACTGTTGTTGCTCTCCCATTTAGTACCTGCGAGGTAAGATAACTGCATTGTGTGTGTGTGTCTGTCTTCAGTGTGTGAATTTTTGGAGCTCATCCCTCCCTAGCACATCTATCCGTCTGTCCATCTTTTCATGCATGCTATCCGGCTGCCTCTCACACACTCAGGAGCCAGAAGAAGAAAAAGATGGCCACAAACAGGAAGAGAGAGTCCTGCCAGTTGTTGCCATTGTTCGGGTTGACGTTGCCTTGGTGATCACCTGCATACTGATCTGTTGTGGGGATAAACATATGGGTTATACTGTAGCACAATTTAGGTATTTAGCAGACACACTTAATCCAGAGCGAATTATAGTAAGCATGAAGTTAACACATGGTAATATATCAAATACATTAGAAAGTCATCAAGGATCAAGTAAGAACCTAACATCTAACAGTAGAATATCTGTACAATGAAATCACAAGTATACACAAGGCTAAACATATGTAACTTAGACAGTCACATAGAACTCTGTGACTGTCTAAGTTACATATGTTTAGCCTTTGCATACGCCTGCGAGGCTAGTGTAAGTTCTATGGGTTAAGATGGAGTCTGAAGAGGTGAGTTTTCAGACTATGGCAGAAAATCGGGAGTGAGTGTGCAGTTCTGATTGCAATGGGAAGTTCATTCCATAGTTTTGGAAGCGCATGCCAGTGAGTCCTGTTTCTTGTGTTTTCCTTACCTGCCCTGTGAAAGGGGTCATTTGTGTTGAAGACTGTGGTGAAGAAGCCAAAGGGGAATGCACCGATGCCAAAAGACATGTGAAAGCCAGTGTCGCCAAAACCCTGGAATGGCTGTTGAATGAAAAACACAAATCATGGACACATTATATCCACTCTCTCATACAGCAGATAACCGTTTCGCTGAGTCCGTCAGTGCAATTATCAAGAGATAGCAGAGACTCACCCCGCCTCTACTCTCTGGCTCTGTCCTCTGTCCCTGAGGCCGAGGTGGAGTTTTCAACCTGGAGACAAAGAGGAACTGCACTTAGCTATTATAGGATCACTGTCGCACCGAACTCAAATGTGATTTTCCCCTTTCTTCCACAGACAAAGTATGGGTCCATTTGGTTCCATGTGTACAGTACACCCTCAGTTGATTTTACTGTAGAGTACCTGGGGTCCTCCTGACTGGAGCTTCCTCTGCCATATAGTGGGATGACTTTCTCTCTGCTGATGCCTGCTTTACACACAGGACACTGCTGTCTGCTAGGCCGTGTCTCCAGCCACTGAATGGAACAGACAGACAATCAATTAACTGCTTTATTTTTTTTGTATACATATAACTATAACAAATAGTTTTAAAAATCGTTCTAACTCAAGTGGATGGCAGACTAGTTCACACCAACTATTAAAAAGAAATACACTGGTGAGTGATATAGTTCTAGTAATCAGTTCTAGTGTTCAGTGTGAACTGCCAGACCAGGCATGGTCTTATAGGGCGGTTAATCATTTACCTTTAAGAGACATTTATCAGTGAAGTATTCAATGGAAATATATTCTCCTTTGTTTTACAGTAACCCATCCTTCTTTCCTTTTCTTTGGAATTTTGATTAGTCAGCTGCTCTTTGTTTTGTGTTTGTTCCCCGTTTATTTGTTGTTTTGGCCTTGACTCAATCAGAGGCCCGTACTACAAAGCAGGATTGGGGTTAGTGAGAAGTTCAGTGGGTTTACAGGGTTACGATAGTGGGTCACTTCACGCTGTGCATATGTTCGTGAATCGTGATAATGATCAACGTGTAGCACCTCCTAGTGGACGATCAATTCTCTTGGAAAGTTTTGATATTCATGGTCATTTAGATATTTATTTTATGGTATATTTTATTCTATTTCAGTTGAAACCCAGTCCTAGGCGTAGTAAAACTTGGGGGCAAATAAAAAAATAATTCTAAGCGTTAAGCAGGCTTAGTTTGAGTTTCGTATCCTAAAAGCACAAGAGTGCTTTGGGGTGTTTCTGCTTTTGTGATCTGTACTGTAATGAAGTTCTCCTAGGTAGCTCTCCTGTCCTGCCTGTCCCAAGCTTCCAGATGCCAGCTAGTTCGAGGCGGATGCAAATGGCAGTGGGGCCACAGCTGTACTATTGTGGGAGGATAAAACAGGTATTGACCATCCCATCTGTTACTAATTTTTTTTTTTTTAAACTACAGCTTAAAATGGCTGTTTGAAAAAAACAGTAAAGTGGGATCTAGCCCGTTATCTGATATGTTTTGATCATAATCCTCTGGTCTTTTTGAGACAAATTAAAAACTTGACCCGAAGACTTATGTGATGGTCATTACTGGTACATGATTTTAACTTAGAATTTTGTCACAAGGGTTGGTGATGTCTTTGCAGATGTCCTTTCTCATGTTTTTGAGTTAGTTTGTTTGCTCTCGTAGGATAGCCTCGGAGACCACACTTGTAGGATGACATCAGTATACAAAAACAAAAAATGAAATGGCTGTGATACTGCTTGCAACCAACTGCTCACAGCTCAAGAGGCTGAAACAGATAACCAGCTTATCAAGCTAGTTACACATTCACGCAGTTGATTTTTTGTTTGCTATTATAGTTGTTTGAAATATTCCACTCTGCTCTGTCAGAATTGCTAATGTTTGCAATAAGCCTATCTCACAGAATTTCCCCGCCCCCCTTAATACGCCCCCTTTCGGGGTTAGTGGTGATAGCGTGACGTCACTCCATAGACGCTTCATGTTAACAGAGGTAATTTAAGAAGTCTACAACTTTTGTTTTCTCAAGGTAAGGTTTGTTCTATCTGTTCGAGCTGATTTACCATATTGTTTGCTTCATAATATTGGTCTGTCACATTTTTACATTAGAAAATGTACTTAGATTCTCCAGAGAAAAAAACGTGTAAATGCTCATGTTAAAGTCACCACTATTTACCGGAAGTGGGCGTGAAAAACGGGCTGTGAGATAGGCCTATTGGTCATATCATATGCTCAAACACACATGGCTATTGGCTAAATAGGAAAATCCTGGGTTGACATACCGGGTTGATAACCACATTCTTCCAGCTTAGCATGATTACGGTCGTTGGGGTTAGTAAATCCAGATAACAAAAAGATATCTTGGGTATGTTGAACTTGCTTCGCAGTACATGACCCTGGAGTCCATAGCAGTGCTAATGGTTCCATAATGAATAATACACTTTTGCCCTCAATCCTTACCCT
Organism: Electrona antarctica; assembly: GCF_951216825.1. Taxonomy (NCBI): domain Eukaryota; kingdom Metazoa; phylum Chordata; class Actinopteri; order Myctophiformes; family Myctophidae; genus Electrona; species Electrona antarctica. The sequence goes on along the minus strand of NC_136796.1, from coordinate 14,949,379 downwards.
AATATACCACTGTTATGTTACCTACATTGGTTACTACTTACTGTAACAGTGACACTTTTAATGAGACCATCTGAAAACTTGAATGAAAAATAACTACCACTCTTACTTTTTCTTTTTTAAGTTCGGCCATGACTGCACCATGCATGAGCAAATGCCCCTTAAATGGTTGCACTGTACAACTGACCTTACATTAAGATTAAGAAATATATTAAAGATAGGTTAGAGGTAGAGGAGTGATGTTAGCACACAGAGGCCTTAAGAGCATTTTACCCTCAGTCAACAGAAGTGGTCCCTACAGTTCAATCCATCACCTTCTGTGATACCAATGCACAGGCTGCACTGCACAGTGCACACCATGGCTAATATTTACCACTGCTGCAGAACAAGAAAGAAAATAACATTGTGTGAAGTCTCACCTGATGAAGACATGGCCAGCTGTGAGAGGGAGAGAGAGAGAGAGAGAATAGATTAATGAGACAGATCACATAATAGCTCCATTTTCTTAAAGGTTGTCTGCTAGTTGTGATAACATAGTAATGACATTCCAATTTGGCAATCGATTAGTCTCCAATGAATATACAATAGAAGATAAATCCCCCCGAGACCACCTAACCAAATATGATATGAACAAGGTGAGTGATTCATCTCATTCTAGCTCCTTCGTTACAGCTAATTAGCTTAGCACCATCTGTCATCTCACAGTCTCACCTTTGCTTTGCTCATGCTAGTGGCCAGACAGCTCAGTGCATTCTGCGAGTGCAGGGTGGTGCAGAGCAACCACATTTGTTGACTGGCTTCAAAGACCATCATTGCAACATAGACAACGGTAACATGGTGCACAGAAAAAAGGTTTCTATTCCTATTTTAACCACTTAAACCCTATATACTTTTGACCACTGAAAATAGCTACAAGGCAAGCTCACGTGGACAAGTCTACAAGCGCACCTGTTGCGTTATGCATTGTGAACTTGTAGAGCTGCTATTTTCAGTGAATGTCCATGGGATGTGGATTAAATGTGGTTTAATACAAATGCTATTCTAGCCCCTTCCGGGACCCTTGGTTATCTTTTCTGTATTTGGGACGTCGCTACCCCCCGATGTCCCAAATAGAGAAAAGGTAACCTTCTGCTCAATAACAGGCAGGAAACTAATTGATTTTTGTCCAGCAGCCACAGAGGCTGAGCGGTCCCAAAATGTACCAGCCACATCCAGGTCTTTACAAGCCAAATGTAATTTGTAGAACAGGACTTCTGAATAATTTCTGTTTTGTTTACCCAACAAAAGTGGTTGGGTTGTCTCACAACTCGCAGTTAATATTTAACAGCGTTTGTCTGGGGGCTAGACTGTTAATTTCACAGCCTGGAAGAACGATTCTAGATTTCACTTGGCCTGGGTTCTGCTTTACAGTCTCGTGTAGCCAGACAACTATTCCACAATCTCTGAATGCTACCGTATATAGTCTGGAACTACACCTCCTGAACTCTGAGTAATCGGTTTGTCATTTCTGTTCGGAAAAATATTTTTAAAAATATCTTTAGAGCTTATTTTTTTATTTCCATTTCTGCTGAGCAACAAGCTATATATGCTTAGATGATAAATTTGCGCAACTGTAAAGACGAAACGGAAGTGGCGATAAGGCTTCCCTTCCACTTTATCGCTTACTCATGGTCAGAGCTTCCGTGCTCCAGATGTATGACGGAAGCATTTGGAAATTGCGAGAGGCAGTCTGGCCAAAATGCTGAAAAGTAGAGCTCTTATAGCCGATTAGACTTGATACCAGAATGTATAGTAATGCTGTTACTAGTTCTTTCATAGGAACAAGACCCACATGATCCAACATAGATCACATGCAAACAGTGGTATAGTGTATCAAATTCAGCTTAACGGTAAAATGTTTGACTTCATTGTGCTCATAGGTCACAGTGTCAGAAATTGCTCATGTGCCCTGGCATAAACCTCCAGAGAACTGCACATATTTTGGAACGAAGCAGGGCTAATTATGGAAACGTTCGACTCATAACTGATGAAATGTTCCAATCTCTGGTGACCAAGTAGACTCTCATACAACTACATTGTAAAGATGGCAACCATCTGACCTACACCAACACTTAATCTAGGTATTGTTTTCAGTCTAGGCCAAACTTGTTTTGAGTATGCCTCACATCTCTGCCACAAATCTACTGCTGAGAATTGCATTCCTTTGGATGAAAACAGCTTTTAACAAAGGGGGGCTGAGCTGGTATATCAAGCCATTCAACTCTGATTTAACATGTGGCCACATGTATCGCCTATTATTCACCTAGTCTTTGTAAAATGACGAACTTCCATTTTAATTACCATGGCTCAAATATCTGTCGTCAGAGATTTCACAGACCAATGACAGACTCCAAACTTCAATGTTACATCATTATGGTTATCACCAGTGTTCTTAGAAAACACTCACATATAAAAAAGCTGATTATATCAGACGAGGAACAAGGATGCAACCAGACACCGACCTATTGAAAATCTGGTTCATATGACAATCTCATTCTCCTGCCATGCAGGTCCCTCCATACTAACTACATTCATATTTAAATAGGCCCAGTGACTGCCTATTCGGTGCACCCCGAGTAGGACATAAGAGCAAAATGTCCACCATATGTATATCGCGGTCAAAAGCCTGGTCTTGCTCTATGGAGGGATACTATTTTTACTCCAATATCATGGGCCTAAAAAAACAACAACCCAGTTTCCATGTCTACTGGCCATTTGTTTAATAGATGCTTAATCAGTCCATGAGATCTTTGGTTCAAATAGAATAATTAAATACAAATTATTTTAACCACTGACGGCGTAGTAGAGCAGGGCCATAAGCCATGTTAAAATGATTCTATTCTAAATGAAGTTATGTTTTGGATTATTTCTTTACTTTTATTTCAAATGGACAATTTGAACATCCACATAAAGTCATCTGTGGTATATACACAGCACTCTAGGCCAAGTGTATCCCAGTTAGAAACAGTCATCACTATCCCAGCTGTGCAGTTCAACTAAGTATTTCCACTCACATAACCTACTTTAGCAAGCAAGGGTCCAGAGAAAATCACACTTGACCACAAAGTCTTTATTTGCAATTGAATAGTGATTGTTTACTACTTGGGTGTGAGAATTCTATGCTATGGATCTCACTGTAATGCCTATAGGTTTAACCCCAATCCTACACTCATGGCCCTAATCTCACATTAGCCGAACCACATTGTCCACACTATACTAGTCTAGTCTCACTATAGTCTCTGGAGCGGTGAGTAAACAACACCAAATTGCATGAATGAGACACTGCTGACATGGCCTGCGTGAGTTGTTTACGTTCTACACTGCCTTTGTGAAAAATACTTAAGGGTTAGTTCAGATTTTTGGACTTAAACCTGTAGGAAATGAAATCATTGTCATTAATAATATAGTGGTTGCAAAAGGTATTATATAACGGATTGCTAGAGATGCTCCAATAATCGGCCACGGATCGGTGATCGGCAATTTAGCCTATCTGAGAAACCGATCTTTTACACCATTATTCAGTCTAAGCCAAACTTGTTTTGAGTATGCCTCACATGCGTATAATGGCCTAATACCAACTATCAAATCTACTGCTGAGAATTGCATTCCTTTGGATGAAAACAGCTTTTAACAAAGGGGGGCTGAGCTGGTATATCAAGCCATTCAACTCTGATTCAATCAGATATATAATATTGTTTTGCATCTTTGTGACAGGCCTAAACATTCTCCCCTTCCTCACACACAGGGATGGTTTTGACGTGGGTTTTGACATACCGGTATAATAATTTTGGAAATATTCAAATTTTCCCCTTACGCACAGCCGATCATGAGAAAAACAATCTGTGATCGGTACCAAAAAACCTGATCGGAGGTGGGAGTTCTGGTCTTGTTTTGGTGAACATCAAGTAGTTCCGGTTTGGCGGGGGTCTGGGGGCCACACATTAAAATGAATCCACAAAACTATATCGTCATTTGTATTTTTTACCCATTTCTACCATACACTTCCTTTATTCAACTTTGACCTCTCTATCACTTGGAACATTTTGTTGTGTCCAGTATCACTACACCAGCAGCAGCACAAAGCTATAGTTCCATGTGACAGAGGGGTCGAAAGTTGCACTATATTGTAGAAGTAGGTCAACAATATAAATGACACTAGGCTAGTTTTGTGGATTAATTTATGTTTGGCCCTCGCCAAATGACTGGAACTACTTAATATTCACCAGAACCAGACCAGAACTCCCACCACAGGACTATAGGCAATCAATTAATACCTTTGCAACCACTATATTAATGGCAAGTACTTCCTACAATAACTATATTAATGGCAAGTATTGACAACTTTAGGTCCACAAATCTGAACTAACCCTTTAAGGTCGAGCTTTGATAAAAACAAACAAATTAATTAGGCTCACCATGGTTAATTGCAAACAAATTTAGGTTGTAGACTTGTAGTGGGCACTGCATGGTGAGGGAGCTCAGGCCAGAGCACAAGCTGCATGGCTTGACTTGCAACAATAAGGGAAGGGGAAATATCTACTGTGCCATGACAGGACACTGGACATATACAGTGTATAATCTGTATATGCATCACCGATTCACATACTGTAGAACGCCAACCCACCAGGACCATATGTGATTCTTCACGTTTGTTGTTGGCAATGGTGACCGTTCTGACCATGTCTTTTGATAGCCATGGTTCACATGACGCTCGTTATGACAGTCATGTTTCAGGACTAGTCTTTTGACAAAGTTGTACCCACTTAACATTCATTACAAACGAAGGGAACCCAACACTAGAAATAAATAATCTTCAAATGCTGTAATAAACAGCCTTCATAGTTACAGTATGCACCTCGGGCAATCCAAACCAGTTGGCCATCTTGTCTAACACACAAGCCTATGCAAACATAACATACATAGCCTATATATGTATGTATGAGACCTTTCAAATTAAACTGGACTAGAGACAAATAAAGCCACAACACAGTAAAACAAAAATGTATCCATCTACAACTCTGAGCGTGAGCAAAGGCAACCAATTGGTTCCATTTGTACACTCCCAGAGAGTTCTTAATATACACATGATCTGGTTAGTAGTAGGATCGTAGTTTTCGTACCAGAACAAGTGGCCGCACAGACTGATGACAGCGTCCCTTGCCGAGTCCAAACAAATGTTGCATTCAAACGTGGCCCGGTCGCGTTCCCGTTGTTCGCCTTCTCCTCCCGGTCCCGGACCACCGTCACGGCCGCTGTTGCTCTCCCGAGTGGCCGGTCCACCGTCACTCGAGGACCGGGGATCTGCGGCCGCCATAGCTGCCTGTGCCCTGTGTGTGTGTTGTTGTCGAATGGGGGGGAGAAGAAATGCGGCCCACCTACTTCTATAGACCTCCTGAGCTCCACGAAACCCACTAGACGTCTCTGCTGTCACTGTCACCCTACTCGGCCTACTGTGACTGTCTGTCAACCGTGAACTAGTCTCGCGTAGCCAGACAACTCCTCCACAATCTCCCAATGGCAACAGTCTGGCCACGCGAGACTAGCCGTGAAGTGAGCCGTCGTACCTGCTGTGAGCACTTCCGTTTCCGCCGAAAACGACGAACGCGTGTACCCTGGAATTGGCCCCCTGGAATGGCCAGATTAATTAACTAAACAAACTAACTCATAAATCATAATCCATTTGATTTTCATATATGTAATATAATGCATCAGTTATACCGTAACTGCACCACAATAAAACATTAACTGCTGTGTAATAGTGCAACTTTAAGTGACATCCAGACAAGACATCTACCCAGTTGCTGCACATGAAATTATTACATTGCATATAATACTGTAGAAAAGCAATACCTACTTCAAAGAGGTAGGATATCGGTTCTCAATTTTTAAATGGCTAATTATCGTTACGTGCTTCTTTCCAAGGGTTCTTAATAGAATAATAATTAAAAAAAAGATGAGTTGGAACACACATCTCAATCTTTGTTTCCATCCGGACTCAATATCAATGGCACCGCCATCAGCAGCAGCGCCATGTTGAATGTTTACCCTGCCATGCTGGAGCGCGAGTTGAATTTGAACCGCAAGCAGGGGAGCAACGCATCCCTCACCAACATTAATCCAATCTTTTTAATAGCATTCTAGTGTTGCTGTCCAGGCACCATGAAAATCAAACGACAAAAGCAAGCCAAGAAGAATATAAGCTTCTACAAATACAACTTTCACTTCAGACAACCCTTTCAAATTCTCATCGACGGGACCTTTTGCCAAGCGGCACTGAAGAATAAGATTCAGATCAAGGAGCAAATGCCAAAATACCTGATGGGAGAGGTGCAACTCTGCACCACGAAGTGAGTATACACTGTCACTGAGTATACTTCTGTTTACATAGTAAACATGGCTTCATTAAGGTCTACTAATAGTAGGCTACGTGATTTTCTAGGTTAAAATAAGTTAAATAGCTCTATATTCTGATACCAAGAACTATGTTTGTTTGTTCAGTAACAAACAAACACCTCCTGTCTTTAGCAAATGCATTTTAATGTCAGACACCAATCCCAGATCCAGGAGAGAGAGAGATTTTTGAAGTATGTATTAACAGATTGGAGAATGACAGTACATTTTAAGCACAACTCAATACAAGACTGTTACGACACCATATTTAAAAGCATTACACTTGTTTATGTGGAATCTTTCCTTAAACAGCCGTGGATTATAACTTTATTTTCCTATAGCATGAAATGAGTCGCGATATCGAGGCAAAGTCCTTCTTTATTCAATCAAGAGGCATATCCCATAGTTACATCAAGTTACACGCATAAAGTCATCTTTCCATTAGTACAGCATATTCAGGCCAGGCCAAGCCTGTCCATCATGGTCTCCTTCGCTCTCTCACCCCAACCAATCTCTCAACTCTTCTGTGTCCCATCTCTTTATACCAATATTGTGTGTGTGTGTGTGTGTGTGTGTGTGTGTGTGTGTGTGTGTGTGTGTGTGTGTGTGTGTGTGTGTGTGTGTGTGTGTGTGTGTGTGTGTGTGTGTGTGTGTGTGTGTGTGTGTGTGTGTGTGTGTGTGTGTGTGAGTTAAGTCAAAGACCCCCACCTGTGACAGGCACTGTAGTAATAAAATGCATAGACAAACTGTTAACCTCCTATCATAAAGATGGCTCTGATCAACCAGGAAGCCCCAGGTGGTCTTCCTGAGTGATAACCCAATAGCCTAGGTATTTTTACAGCTGCTGTAAGCCAAGACCTGGTCGCTGACCCTAAAGATAATATCAGATCAAAAGATCACTTTGATCTTCAAGTCAAGGAGTAAAACCTACAATTTGGTTTCAGCCCAAGATTGGCTTCCTGCCTGTGGAACAATTGATATGCAAATAGACCTTCAGTTTAAGGCACTTTGTTGAGACACTGGATCATGGATCAGGGAGAAATGGCAGAAGTTAAAGTTATATGTACAATTGTGACTAACCATGTAGTTATGCATATGCTATGATTCATAATTCACCACATTTACAATAGGTTCCACCATGTTCAATTCATCATAACATTTAGAGACTTACAAATATACACTTCTATATAGCCAAAAACAGGAAATCATCAAAGAGGAGGTAAAAAGGGGGAAAAACAGTGATGGGGGGGGGGGGAAAGGGGTGGGTGGAGGATTCAGATTTTACGGGGGGCAGTTTCATATTGCAGCTGTCCGTAGGTGCCCTTTTGAGAGCGGAGAGGATAAACAATTGAAATTGGAAGTTATGACACAAAGAAATGTCCAGAATAATTTTAAACTGATAAAAGGGTACTCTCTCCCGATTGGACAAAATTGGTAACATTTTTCACAAAAACACTTAGAAGTTGTTACCTTTTATGTGTATCAATTACACTCCCGTCATTGTAGGCAGCATATTGAATCAATCTCTTGTGCACTACAGTTGTGCACTGAAGGAACTGGAAACTCTGGGCAACGAACTGTATGGAGCCAAAATGGTCCTTCAGAGGTTTCAAGTCAGGAACTGTAGTCACCTCAAGAATCCCATTCCTGCCTCGCAGTGCCTGCTCTCCATGTTAGGAGACACAAACCCACACCACTACTTTGTTGCAACACAGGTTTGTATCATTTCACAATTAATCAAATGTTTATTCTCTTTAGTACTTGAAGGATATGAAGAACTTTCAGGCTTAATGTGTTGTACATTTAAAATATATTATAATAATATAACGTCTTCCCTTCAGGGAATGCACTCATGTGTTGCTCTCAGGACTGAAATTAGGCGGCATTAGAGTACTACATTAGTTTTTTAGGCAATTGGCCTATGTACTTATACACACTAAACAGTAGGGGGATGCACCGATATGGAAATGCTTGGCCGATGCCGATATTTAAAATAACAAAATTTAGTCGATAATGATACCGATATTTATTTTGTTTTTGTTTCCCCCTTTTATGCCAGGGAAACAAATACAATGCAAGAAATAAATGTTCAGAATCTACAGCTAGCTAGGCTGCAGATAACCAACATAGCCAACGCAAAATGTATGCTTATCAACAACAGATTCATATCGGCTAGGCTACTGCCATCGGTTAATGTCAGTTTTATTTGCCGATACCGATATTGATCGAAACAAATATCGGCCGATACCGATATGGCCGATACATCTGTGCATATTTAACCCATTGATACCTGAGGCTGAATCTGGGAACGCCTTCTAGGGCCTGACCTAAGGTTTCTGAAAACCTTCAAATTTTGATTCATTATTTTTTTAAATAGTTATGTTTTTTCAAAAATAGCAGACCTACAAGTTCATAGCGCGCCACTCGGTGGCGCGCTATGAGCTTGTAGATCTGCTATTTTTCAATAGCTAAATTATAACAATAGCTGATGAGACACAGAGAGAGCGCCGGCATCAAGGGTAGAACAACGTATAGGTTGCACCAGGCATCAATGGGTTAAACAAGTACAGCAACAGAATAGCCTCCTGTTCCTAGCTTACTCACTATCCAGACAAAGCTTTTTTAACTGTAAAGAATGATCACATTGCATTAGAGAGAAGTGGCAGGATAATGAGAGACAAACACTACACATGGTTGCAGTTTTCAGATTCTACAATGTCTTCTAAATCCAAACAGTTTTGTGAAAAACCTATGTTGCTTTATCAGTGGTTCTCAAAACCTTTTCATATGGAGGAAATTGTTGTTTTTGCCACCGACCCCACCTCAAAATATTTTGTTCCAGGGACTTCCAGAAGCAAAGACTTGAGTTAAAATGCAATGTGATATATACACCGGTGTATATAAACTAAAATCTTTCGTGTTTTCTTTTCTTTTTTTCATAAAAAATGTATTGATTTTTAAACAAAACACAAGCATTTGTTTCAAAACGGTACAAATCAACTTAACTGAACTCGGTTTTAATTAATGGGTCAATATGCAGGACTTCATGGTAACCGAGCGCCTGAAGATGATCCCAGGCGTGCCTCTGCTATACATCATCCTCAACACCATGGTCCTGGACAAGCCCAGCAAGGTGTCTCTGGACCAGGTCCAGAAGATCCAGATGGGAGAGCTGGTCAGCCCGGCGCAGCAGCAGAGCTTACGCAGCCTGAAGGAGGAACAGGGCATTGGCCAGGAGGGAGAACGGCGGGGCAAGAGAGGGCATAAGAGGAAACAGAGCCACCCCAACCCTCTGAGCTGTCTGAAGAAGAAAAAGAAAGGGCTACCCACACCGCCAAAGAAGACATCTACTGAGGGAGAGAAGAGTAAACGAAAACGGCCTAAGAAAACGAAGGTGGAGGGAGGAGGGCAGGATACGGCTGCTCTCCCGACGACAAACCCCTAATATGCCTACCAGGCAACCTGAGACTTATGTGTGAAAGCAGCTATACATTTATATTTAAAACCTTTTCTAAAATGTATATAGCCTTACCTACAGTATTTCTTATAATTACTGATTACAGACCATACTGTAAATACAATCCATATCCTTAGTTTGCTGTTTTTTAGTCGGCATAAAAAAAGCAATTTACTCCAAACAATGATAGCGACAGAAGAATACTGGTTGAGACCGTATTTTTTGTTTTATTTAAAAAAAGGTTCCATAACAGCTTTTGGGGCTAACAGGCTTCATAACACTTTGACATTAAACATTTTTCCCCCATATGTATCTACACTACATTTGTACTTTGATTTTATACAAAATAAAAAAGCAAGTTTACAGGCACATATTTTAAAATATAAGATGCACTGGAACATTACATGATATACAATTTCAAAGGGAAAGGATATCTATATATATAAAACAATGCATTCAGCTGTCTTTGGAAAAGGGGACAGAGATAAAAGGTGTAGCTTGAATGAGCCGCATATTTGTCTTAACTGATTTGTGCGGTATGACAAGCTATAGCTTATTCACTTTCAAGATTCCATTTAAAATCAGTTTAGAGTCCAAACAACGCATATATGTGCTTTCAGACTTAAATGTATACTATATAGTGGTGCTATGTGACATTCTTTATATTATAAAAATGCATTTTGTTTTTTAAACCAAATGATTTATAAATATATAATGCTGAACAGAATGCTGAATATTTAATGCATAACAGCAGTTTTACAGTCGAGGATAACATGGATGTACACCTGTAGAATACAGCTGTACTAAATGTCCAAACATGGTTTCAGTAAGTCCAGCTGTAAAACCACTCTGCAAGGGTGACCAGATAAGACATGTCAGAATGAAACTTGGATTGAAGTCGAAGGGAATTCTAGTAGTAACGGTATAAAACGCAGTTCCTGGAGTAGCTTATTTCCTAATATAAAACATTTCAAAATGGAGCATGCAACTATGATAGCTTATACTGCCAGAAATACACGCTGATCCAACTACAGAGACCCATTTTGTAGTTACATCGATTCTTGGGGTGGCATAAACAGACGATAACAAAACAAAAATAATTCAGATCTTATATGCATCTGGAATGCTCGAGGCGGTGACACTAGTACTACAGTATGTTGCTGGTGGAGTTTGCAAATCACTACCTTTTCAGCTAAACAGTACATGAATACACAACATTCTCATGTTTGCTAACGGGTCTAATATACTGTAGGTGTTTATTTTTTTATTTTATACCAGCAACGGGTGGTAAATTAATTAATCCCTCAGTACCAGAGTTGAATGAATTATTTTATGCATTATTATTATCTTATCTTTACCACAAAACTGTTACTGAGACGTCACGTCTCCCATCACATTAAAACAAACAGTCATTAAAAAAGGATGCATAAAAGTACATAATATTGTAAGAATACACATATACAAACAACAACCAAAGGTAAATAAAATAAACAGCCAGTGTCGAGTTGACCAAATGCAGGGCCAAGGAGTTTCTTTTGGGATTGGGAAAAGTGCTGCAGTTTGTAGTCCTAAAACTTGGAAGTGAGTTGCAATGCGTTGCCTCACCATATTTCCAATGTATTTTAATATTTTTTAACCATCCATAGGGTATTAAATTTGAGGTATGTGGTTAATATGAGCCCAGTATAACACGGTCAGACCCACCATCTTAAATTCATTCATAAATTCCAGCGATGAAGGGTCTGAAATAATGTAAATACTGACAGACAAGGTCAGGAAAAGCTGAAAACCAAACTGTAATGGAGGTTCAGCTTCTTCTTTTTTTGGTCTTAACTTCTTTTCCATAGTTACATCACAGATTATCCAATTGTCTGGGCCCAGGAGTTCAAAACCTATACTCCCTATCTGATGGGATCAGATTTGGATTTTGGGGAGTTCAAAACCAAATATCTAGATTAGGATCACTGCTGTAATATACAAGATGGATTAAATCTTCAAAATGGGTATTTAAAAACAAAACGTAGTATTAGGATCAGCTTGGAGAATAAAATCATTACCTTGATCCTGGATTTGCAGTGGATTACCAAAGCAAAACACACTTTACAATTAATTTAAACACGTTTCAATATAAATAAGATGGTAATTTGAAATAAAAATAATACATCATTTGTACCACTTTTATGGTTGATGAAATTTGCCGCTTATGCAGAGGGCTCTTGCCAACCTCTCAGAACAGTGTATTCAACCAAGTTGTTTGGGATCATAACATTATGTTTGAAATTATTCAAAAAAACAAATCCTTAATACATGACTAACTTGCTATACTGTCCGGCTCCCTTACTTTGCTATTCATTCCACTAGGTGGCTAAAGTAGGATTAGAACACTTATTATGCAGGATCTGGCAATCTTGGAAAATATGAATCTGGATCAAGGTGATCCTATCATGATTTCTCCTTCATGAACTCCTGGGTCAAAATCTGGCTGGATTGTCTGATCAAGGATAGCAAAATATAGGATTTCAAAATCTGATCCGATCAGATAGGGATTCAAAGTTTTGAACTCCTGGGCCCTGGCTACTGTGAGACTATTATGAGCCATGAGCATCATGGTTTGTTCTATGACAAATCGCATCTATTACTACCTCAACTATTATGAGGTAATAATAGATTATATTCTTTATTTATTCCAATCAATGCAAAGATTCCACTGGAAATCTTTGATAATGGGAAGTGGGAACCCATTGGAGGTAATGTCTGGGTTTACCTACAAAAAGATGTCTTCCTTATATTCTGGGGCGAGTGGTGAGAGGAACCTCTCTAGATGACGTTGAATCGGGGTCCAGGCGTGGCAATGATGTCACTGTAGGGCCCTTCCTGGGTGAGCTCCACTGCCTGCTGTTTCTTCAGAACCAGGAAGCTGTAGAACTTGGCAGCTGCCTGTTTCTTGTTGTTGTCCTTGCATAGGTCCAGCAGGCCCAGGGACTCGGCACCCGTCTTGGCCATCACCCTCTGGATAGAAGAGAGGACAGTTACAGATGGAGGGCCATGATTTATTTTCACCCTGAAATCTGATCAGGTATAATCAGGTGTAATATAAGGAGGAGGATTAAAAAAAAAAAAACAGTATTTGTTTTGTTAATACATTCTGGGCGGGAACCCATTTTGGTGTGTTAAGCATTGTGTTATACTTTAGCTATTGACAAATAGCAGATCTACAAGCTAGTATAGATATTGTGATCACTATATCACTGTTTTTTTCATTGGCACGTTTGACTGTCAAGGTTTCGGCCTCCAGGAAGAAACCCTAAATACAAAGTGAAGACAAGACCAAGGGGTCTAATGAAGTACTGTCTCCTCATAAACACATACATCACAGCACTCCATCTTTAAGGAGTCCCCCCCCCCCCCCCCCATTTTAAAACATGTTGGCATTAGGGCTGTAGCGACTCAAGAGGCGGAATATTCAACTGTCTGATGAAATAGTACATTGCATGCATTTCGTTGCAGATTCATGCCACATTATAGTCATTGTGCAACAGAGCCATGTGATAATGTTTAGCATTTTAAATAAATCCAAAATAAAAACGACATAAACCGGAAGATGGTTTATTTTAATTGATGACAATTCTGCAGATTGTGTGTAGTACAGTTGTTTATCACAACACAATGCAACTCTAGCCAGCATGAGATAACGACTCGCCTTCTGCTACGGAGATTGGAATAGAACGCACTTCCAAAGTGTGCACATTGTGTAGGTCACAGGAGCATTGTTTTCATATTCATAACCCATGCAAAGATGTAGTTAAAATCTTGCTTTTAATCCATGTCTGTTGTTTCGTTTCTTCTGACCAGCATCAAGATGGCTTCAATAGAAAGCGATAGAAAAAAGGATTTCCTAAAAATGTGCAATTTTAAAATAAGATTTTTTTTCTAACACTATTATTGGAAACTGTCAAAATAGGTTTCATTGAGTAGTAGTGACTAAGTAGGTGAAACTAACTTGATGGGAGAAATGAACCAGCAAAAATCTGATCAATATCGAATCAAATAACCGAAGGGTCTCCCGACCCGAGTGACTACTCAAATTCTCGCTTGTTATCAGGGGGCAACCGTAGTTGACAACATGCAGTTTTGCAGTGTTTGAGCTGAGCTTGCAGTAGACACCAAAATATGTATACAATTATCATTTCAGGAGCACCTACCATGTTTGCAAAAAAACTAAATGCTAGACAAATAATAAAATAAAGTTATAAAGTGCCCTCAGTAAGAGTTCGCATGGGGAGAAAGCGCTGAGTGACTGCAATCAAACTTGAAATCTGGCTACCAACCAGACCAGAGCTGCACGTGTCGCAGGTGTAAATGTAATGTGGAGAAATCCTACTTGGCTACAACCTGTATAGTGTATACTGTACAAGCTACATAGAATTATCAGGTGTAAATGGGGCATGTCTAACCCAAGATTGCATGTGACCTACCTGAAGGCCATGGAGCATCTGCTGGGTCCTCTTGTTCCACCTCCTCTCCTCCTGGTCCTGGTCCCCTGTCTGTCCATCCGCTTCCTGGGAGAGACAAAACAGCCTTAAACATCTAATGGAGGGCAAAACTTGTATGTATGAAACTGTGCATGATGACACATCTGCCCGTCCCGACCTCGTCATCTGAATCATCGTCTGCCTTCTTCTCCTTGACCTTGTCTTGCATCTCCAGCTCAAACATCTGGCTCATGTTGGTGGTACTGGCATTCGCCTCTGGAGGGAGATCCACAGCAGGTGTCTCCAGCTGCTCGGGCACCGCAGAAGAACTGGCTTCCAGTTGCTGTGGCTGAGACTGGTCCAGAGTGCCCATCTAGACGGAAGAGGTAGACGGGTAGTAGAGAAGGACATATATGAATGTTCCCTAGCCAATGGGTTGTCTATTTATTCCGTATGGCCTACAGTCATACAGTAGTAATATGAAAAACATAACTCATTTTATATCAACATGACATGTTGGAGAGGTTGACTTTCAATGAAGCACGGTTCTGGTCTAAATGCAGCGAGATGTATGGGGGGGAGAAACAAGGCAGGAAATGGAGTAATGGGAGAGAGGGGGAAGAAAAGTGAGGAAAGATTATGAAGAGCACAGATATGAGAAGGATTGGAGAAAAGAAGTAAAGGGCAGAGACGTAAAGAAAAGCTGTTTTCGAATGCCATTAATGCATTAAAAGGGACAAAATCACGTTTAATTAGAGCATTGAATGCACCAGTAGACACGTCTACTGACCTACCAGATCTCAGTAGGCTGCATTCTGTGCTCTTGATCATGGCTACCAGCGATGATGCGCGTTGTCAACTGGCTACGTGGCTGGTTAAGACTTATATGAGGTTAGGGGACTTAGGTGGCCGGTTAAGACTGAGGTTAGGGTTAGATTTTGTGCTTGGGTTAGTAATGTCGGACAACAGCTACAAACAGTAGCTGTGATCAATGCAGATTGCAGCCTACTGAATTTCTCCAAAACATCACAATATAACGTTTCACGCTGGAGACGGTTGCGGTAGGTCAGTAGATGCGTCTTTTGTCCCTTTCAATGCATTGATGGCATTCGAATCCGCTAGGAATAGTGCACTGTGAGCAAGTCAGAAAATAACTACACGGTGGTGTGAGAGTAATGACTACTTACAGGCAGGGCGGGCTCTGCTTCCCCGGCCTTGCGTTTGAGACCCCTCTGAGTGGATGGAGGGGGCATGGCTGACTCGTCCAGAGTGGTCCTGCTTCCCTCCATCGCTGAAGCCTGAAGGACACTGGGTTCCTCCATGATGGTCTGGTCTGAGGGTGAAAGAGGGTGGGGTATTGTTGGTAGTGGTGGAAAAAGTACGTTAAGTAAAAGTATCAATACTGTAATGTAGAAGGTCTCGGTTACAGGTAAAAGTCAGCTATTCAAAATTTACTTGAGTAAAAGTACAAAAGTATTGGCATGAACATCATGTACCAAAACAAGTAAAAGTACTCATTGTGCATGAGTGCATTGTGCATGTCCCATTTCAAGTTTTCAAATGTATGAAATAATCTTTAGAAAGATGATGGGGATCACACGACAATGCGTCGTGTGATCCCCATCATTTAGCTGGGGACCACCTGGAACCCCCTCAAGGACCACTGGTTGAAAACCACTGATGTATGAAAAGGGATATCAAGTATGCATCTATTCTCATTCTTAAAATATCAAGAAGGTCCACCACACATACATGCACAGTGTGCGCACACACACTCTCTCTCTCTCTCTCTCTCTCTCTCTCTCTCTCTCTCTCTCATCTTACCAATGATGTTTTGCTGCTGCTGGCTGTTGTCCTCTCGGGGTACGTCGGGGTTCTCCAGGTCCTTGAGGAACTCGTCCAGGCTGTCGGCTTCACCGCCTTTTCTCCTCTTCCTCATCTCGTCTGGGACCAGTGGCGTCAGGCATCGTGTGAACATCTAGTAGGGAGGGACAGAAAGAGTTAAATCAATGAATGAAAGCAATCACATTGCCAACACAAAGGGTTCTCGCTCCCAAATGCAAGGTGAAATTCCCTGACTTTTCCAGCAATTACATTTTTACCCAGAGACTACTTTACACCAGGGGTTCTCAACGTTTTTGGCCGGGGACCCCCGGAAATGCTTTGGCAATGTCTCGGGACCCCCGCCCCGCCCCTCCCAACCCCCAATATAAATTGACTGCTACAATAACCTTAAACCATTTTGGGCGGGAACCCCTTTTGGTGTTTTAAGCATTGTTATAATTTAGCTATTGAAAAATAGCAGATCTACAAGCTCGTAGCGCGCCACCGAGTGGCGCGCTACGAGCTTGTAGGTCTGCTATTTTTGAAAAATCGTGATTTTTTTTTTTTTTTAAATCTTTTTTTTTTTTTGAAAATAATTTGGGGACCCCCTAAAATAATTTGGCGACCCCCCGAGGGGTCGCGACCCACGGGTTGAGAACCCCTGCTTTACACGATCAATACCATGAGAACCGTGATGGTGGGGTCAGCTCTTATGGTGCGTTCACACGGGCAGATGTAAAAGATGCACTGATGCAGTCTACCATTCATTGTCAACTGAAGCCAGCAACATGATGATGCAAAGACAATGATGATGCATGTAGCTGCTCCAAAATTGACAATGAATGGTAGAATCCATCTTTGCGTCTGCTCGTGTGAACGCAACATTAGACTTTCCATCTTTCTTTTGCCTTTATTTTATATTTTTTATAGAGGGACAGACAGTAGGCTGACAGGAAATGGGGGAGAGAGATGGGGGAGTGACATGCAGTAAAGGCCGTCGGGATCGATCGGGAGTCGAACCCGCGGCACACTGCCAGACTTGGACTACCGGCCAAGGTGCCTGGACCGCTGAGCCACGGCCCAGGCCAGACTTTCCATCTTTGTGAGTGAAATATGCCTTAACCAGACATAACATATAAAGCTGCTGCTTCTTTTCTTTTTCTTTTTTTCTTAAAAAAATATAAAAAAATAATCAAAGGGGGTCGGCGGCCGAATACATTACAATACATTTTGGGGGTTCTTGACATGAATTGGTTTGAGAACCACTGATATAGAAACATTTAGTTTTTTTCAGAAAACTCATGATTTTTAGAGGACATTTGTAGAATCAGGTCCTCAGGTCTTGGTGTGTTAATGACCTTGAGCAGCCTGCCGTTCCAGAGCGGCTGTGCGGGGAGAGAGAAGAGCTTCTCCACGCCTCCCGTCTCCTTCCACATCATCAGCTTCTTGGTGGGCGGGGCCAGGTCCAGGGTGGTGACGATGTCTGAGTAGTCGGACAGCTGCGCTCGGATGGTCTTGCTGTCCAGCTCCTTCACGCTGTCTACGATCAGCTTCCTCTTTCGCTTCGCCTTCGTCTCCTTCACTGTGTGGGTGGGGAGAAAACACGAAATGCCAAGATGAACTGGACAGTGTATGACAAGTTGTCAAGACATGAAGCCATCATTTTTGGCTTCATTGTGTCTTTTCAAATATATTGTTTTAGTTGAGCAGCTTTGTAATGTCTTGAAAATTGTTTACTAATAATACTACTGGGGAAAAAAACATCACTAATCTACAATATGTATCTGAAGTTCTGAACCCCCACTATCACACTGACTGCATGCACGGTGGACTGCACACTAGACATCCAAGCCAAATGAAAAGCTTCTGCATTGGGACTACATTTTCACTGATGGAATACGTTCATTTAAAAAGTGACTCACAGACCTGTGATGTCGATGGGCTCCAGTGCAAAGGCCTCCTCTTCGTTGGGAACCAGTGTGGTCTGTTCTGTCTGGTCAGCCATTGCTGGTGGAGGCTCTGTTGGGCCAGAGTCTGGACTGTCTGGAGCTCCCGCTAACACACACACACACACACACACACACACACACACACACACACACACACACACACACACACACACACACACACACACACACAGGTTAACTCAGTGGTTTTCTAAACTCAAGTGGGGTCCCAGGACCACCAGGGGTCTTTGAGGAGGTTCCAGTGGGTCCCCAGTGAAATTGGTTGATTTACCATCATAATCAGTTTAACCACTTTAACCCTATTTATATTTGGCTATTCAAAGATAGCAGATCTACAAGCTCACAACACGTTTCAGTACCCATACACTGCAACACAGCAGGGACAACAACGGCATACACTAACAATGTTTTCTTTTTCAGGCTGGACCGACAGGGTAAAATGTGCAGCGTGTGTACCTGACAGCGCGTCAAAATCGTCTTCGTCGTCTCCATGCTCCTGTGGCATCAGCACGCTCTCCGTGATGGCAGGAGGGTCATCAAAGATGCCACCTCCATCCTCGTTACTCAGCAGCTTGTCCACTGCAGAGACAGCAAATACACTCGACTGTGAGTCACCTACATATCAAACGGCTTCGCCTTCACCGTTCATTCACATCCACATTACGTTACAGTTATTATTAAGACTTCCATATCGCCACGGTCAGGCAGAAACCTGGTAAAAGCCTTACTATTTGTCACATACATTGCTGTATGCGAAATGTGTTCTCTGCATTTGACCCATCTCTTGTAGTCGCAGCCGTGCCAAGCAGGGAGGCATTGGGTCGAAGCCCGACCCCCCAGTTTCAGGGCGGACTGTTAGTGTCTAACACCAACCACAAGGCCATCGTTACTGTTCAGGAAATGGAAAATAGAACCTGTGTTCCAAAGAATCCAATCAATGTAGTTACTATTTAGTCACAGGCTCTTATTGCTTTTCAACGGTTAGAAATGTATAAAACCTACAGACAGCCTTAACCACTTTTAACTTTAAATTTCAAAAGTTCTCAAAACAGCGACAGTAGCCGATCTACCGTAGATCGGTTTGTAGATCTTTTGTGCTACACTCTTGTACCCCAAAAGGCCTATTTATACTCCAGTTTTAGGTGATAAGGTGACCACCGAAAACTACAACATGACGTCACTCCGCGGTGATAAATGACTCACCGCTCACCCAAACACATCTCTCTTGATTTTACTAACGACCGTTTCGGTGGTCACCTTATCACCTAAAACTAGAGTATGAATAGGCCTTAAGTAATTACCCAGCATGCCTCCCTCGGTGCTCTCCATGGGGTTGTCTCCAAAGTCGTCTTTGTACTGGTCGTCATACTCCAGGTGGTTGGACTTGTCAGTCAACTGGTTGGCTACGGCCGGCTCCGCCTCCAGCAGCAGGTTGGAGGCCGACGCCCCCATGATGTCCACCTCAAACGCACTCTCCTCCCTCATCATCTCTCGGTCGTCCATCCCAAAGTCGGCTGCACAGGGACAATGGCACGTGTTATACACTGTTTACAATACGCGTTTCACATTCTGTTTGTGATATGAACCACGTTGTGAACCCTAGCGTTCCTTTTCTGGGGCTATTTCATTGAGCAAAAGTAGCTGATCCACAAGTTCATGACGCGTCACGGGTTGTGAGCTTTGGTGTAGAAAAGGGACAAACGGAGAGGACCAAGTATAGAGCCTTGGGGGACCCCGGTCAAGTAACTATATAGGGCATATAAGTGTTTAAACTGTCGTACCAATACCAATATTATAGTTATAATAAAACAGTAAGTCGTCATAAGGATTTTGCCAGAAGAGAATGGATGAGGTGGAGGAGGGTGAGGTGACAGGAGGAGTGGAGGAGGTGGGTGAGGTGCCAGGAGGAGTGGAGGTGGGTGAGGTGACAGGAGGAGTGGAGGTGGGTGAGGTGCCAGGAGGAGTGGAGGAGGTGGGTGAGGTGCCAGGAGGAGTGGAGGTGGGTGAGGTGCCAGGAGGAGTGGAGGTGGGTGAGGTGCCAGGAGGAGTGGAGGTGGGTGAGGTGCCAGGAGGAGTGGAGGAGGGTGAGGTGACAGGAGGAGTGGAGGAGGTGGGTGAGGTGCCAGGAGGAGTGGAGGTGGGTGAGGTGCCAGGAGGAGTGGAGGTGGGTGAGGTGCCAGGAGGAGTGGAGGTGGGTGAGGTGCCAGGAGGCAGGTAGTCTCGCGTAGCCAGAAAAACTATTCCACAATCTCCGAATGCTATATAGTCTGGAACTACACCTAAGGAAGCTGGCATTTCCGTTCACGAAAACATATTTAAAAAATATCTTTACATTTACCATTTCTGCTAAGCAGCAAGCTATACAATGCTTAGATGCTTTCGATTTATATTAGGATGAATTTGCGCGTCTGTAAAGACAAAAGGGAAGTGGGGAGGAGGCTTCACTTCCGCTTTATTGCTTACTCATGATCGGAGCTTCTGTTGCTCCAGACTGTAACACGGCAACGCATGACTAGGTGACAGGAAGAGATGCTTACCAAAGTCGGTGTCTTGCAGCAGACTGATGTTTCCCACCTCCTCCCTCATGGTGATCTCCTCCACTCTGCTCTGGTTCAGAGTGAACTGTGCGGCCACATCAATGTCGCTGTGGTACAGAAACATAACTTATGCCAGTGGTTTTCAACCCTTTTCATATCAAGGCACATTATTTATTTGGCATTTGAGCCACGGACCACCATTTGATGCGATTTAGCCTCTCAGACCCAAAACTTAGAATGTTTTGTTGTCGGATAAGATTTTGTCCACAACTCCATGCGTTGTTGATGTTGGTACCATAGGAGAGATAACAGGAAAACTTTGATCAATATAACAAATATTTTACATTATCTAATTGTGTAGACTTCTTGTAAATTAAGTGATGCAGATGTTTAACAATAATCGAACTCTTGAGAGCGTAAAAAAGTTAAAGATCTATAAGGGTCCATTTGGTTACCAACATAACTTAGCTGGGGACCACCTGGAATAGAACCCCCTCAAGGACCGCTGGTTGAAAACCACTGATTTATGCCATTACACCAGTGGTGGAAAGTAATTAAGTACATTTACTTAAGTTACTAGTTACTTTGATTATTATTACAAAACATACATTAAACTGTTCATTGATTGATTGATTGAAAATTGTATTAAGAGTTTGCAGAATTACAGTACATTTTAAGCACAAACTCAATACAAAGGCTGTTAACTGTGAGTGGACGACCCAATTAAGCATTACACTTGTTTACAACAGGGTCCACCATGTTCAATTCATCAGCCCTATATACATTTGTTTCGGCCATTTGAAAATAGCTGATCTACAAGCTCACAATGCGCCGTGATGCGACGCATCAAAACACATCTCTCACCCAAACACATCTCTCACCCAAACACATCTCTCTGTTTTTCCTAACCACTGTTGCGGTGGTCACCTTATCACCTAAAACTGGAGTATGAATAAGCCTAAACACTCACTCTAGGTCAGGGAGTGGCTGGTCAAAGTCATGGAACTCTTCAGGTAGAGTGATGGCGTTGTATGCTGCTTCTCTGTTCTCCTCTGGGAGATCAACCACACCTACAGGAATGCAACACAGTGAAGATGGGACCGCTTAGTGTATATTCCACTCAGGATAAGCAAAATCTTTTAGTCTACTTTCCAGCCCATAGAGCCCCATTGTGAACCCGGATATTTTGAGTACCCTAAAGTTTTATGCTAGATGTGTCGAGTATGGGTCCCCACACTCGGCCATAGCCTTATACGTCTTGTTAATGGTATGGTCACATATTATGGCAATTATGAAAATTGCCCAACATATGCAAGTTAGCATCCGGCAGTTTCTAAATGCCCATACTCAACATTTCTAGCATAAAACTTGAGGGTAACTCAAAATGTCCGGGTTCACATTCTGGCAAGTGGACTATTTGAGAACCACTGCTCTAAAACCAGGTGTTGAGCTGCAGCACCCTCTGGTGGACAGATTTACAGAGTTGCATTCACAGCTTCACAGTGGCTCAAGACGCTCAACTGTCTAACATTAACTCCATATTCAACAACTAAGGATACAAGGATAGCTTTGTGACACATCATTGTGCATTGTATGAATTGTAAGAAGACGTTAACATTGATATTTGTTTGTATACATACGTCAGGTACCAACTTACAACCAGCAATGCACATTCATCTTTCAACAATGTGGATTACAATCGGAGAGCACAAAAGTATATCTCTTATCATAGTTCCCAAATGTGAGAACTGAATTTGGGATACAGGCTTTCATTCAGCTATGCTGTACTATTATCTTGGAATCTACTACAAAGAAAAAAGGAATTTAACCTTTTAATGAACAAATTACACTTGAAAAATGTACATATTAATTTGGGGCTGCTCTACTCTACTGGGGTGCATATCTTTGGTCCGACGTCCTAACAGTCCGACATGCAATAGTCTGACACCCTGCCCCAAACAAACCCTAACCTAACCGCACGCTGAAGCCGCGCGTGAGTCTTACACTTTTTTTTTCTTTTTCCTTTTTCTTTTTTTGTGGCTTTCACCTTTATTTTATATTTTTTATGGAGGGACAGACAGTAGGCTGACAGGAAATGGGGAGAGAGATGGGGGGATGACATGCAGTAAAGGCCGTCGGGATCGGGAGTCGAACCCGCGGCACACTGCCAGACTGGATTACCAGCCACGGTGCCTGGACCGCTGAGCCACGGCCCAGGCCAGTCTTACTCTTAATCGGCCACATATGTCAGAGCCATGGGTGAGTCTTAACCGGCCACGTATGTCGGACTATTAGTACGTCGGACAAACGTATACCCTTACACCCCGCTCTACTGTACCTGGTCGGAAGGCCATCTTAATCTTGATGAATGCCTCGTTGCAGTCAGCCAGCAGGTACTTGGCCTTCCTGTGGTAGATCCTCACCACCCCCAGGAGCAGATGACCTGATGTGCGCAGGGCCATCTTCACCTAGAAGGAAATAACCATGGTTTATAGCTGAATAGAGCATGAAACCAACAACATTTCTGTCCACCTGTCTCATTTGATGATGGATGGTTTCTGTATGAAGGAGGTGTAGGGAGAGTGTACTCGCCCAGTAGAAATAAAGTTAATAGGCTCTGTGCATATAACCCAAGACAACAACAAAAAGAAAGCCATCTCCAGTTTACTTCCCGTATCTGCGTGGACAAGGTGGTTGCTAGGAGACCGGAAGCAGGTTGGAGTATATTATTTCCAATGTAAGAGTGAACGTGAACACAGCTTCAGAACGATTCTTTAGCCCCATGGTCACTGAACAATATATTGGACACAATCGCCACAAGACATATTCCCAATATATTCATACTAAACCTGTGTTGACGTGAAAATGAAGTTGAGCTCATTGGTCATGGTGCTGGGTTCTTCTTACCTTAGGTGAGATGATACTCTCCACACTGCTTTCCAGGTTGCACTCAAACACGTGGGCTTTGGTCAGCTTCTTATCCCAGTGGGCCGCCAGCCAGATCTTGGCCAGCGGCCCACGTTTGCTGAGGACGAAGTGGGCATAAAACATGGTCCCAGCTCCTTCTCACAAACGAGGGAAGGTGGCAGCTGGGCGCCAAGCCTGGATGATGGAGGAGAGACATAACTTAAGACAACCAACCAGGCAGGCAAATTAACAAAGCATCATGAAATGAAAGGCACTGGTTTTCAATGACACCTAGGGGTCAGACTACAGATTTTGTTAGTTAACTGAAGTTAACTGAACATTAAGGATTTTACTTTGGGACCCCAGAGATGCATGCATAAAGTGAGTGGCAAAGTGAACGGCATTCACTTGGAATTGAATTGAATGAATGGCATTCACTTGGAATTGAATTGAATGGCAAAGTGAGTTTAACATCGCTTAACGCAATCAGGACTTTTCTGTTTGGATGTATGGGGCCTCATTCACACGTATCAAACAGCAATCAAGCAAATGTTTTTTTGGGCCACCACAATGCTTTTCCAATGGGAGTCACATGGTTTGACCAAAATGTGTGTTTGATGGGGGGGGGGGGGGGGGGGGCAGAACACCACCAGCAATCAGCAATCAAACACAAATGTTTGATCAAACCATGTGACTCCCATTGGAAAAGCATTGTGGTGGCCCAAAAAAACAAAAAAACGACCAAACATTTGCTTGATTGGTGTTTGATACGTGTGAATGAGGCCTGGGTTGTCATGGCCAGAAAGTAGTTTTTTGCCACTCAGTCAGTAGGCGTTCCTGCATATCTTCGGGTATTATAATGATGATGTCACGCCACATACCCTTATTCTATCAAATGGGGGTCTGTGGAATAATGCAGTCAAGCTGGGGGTCCTTGAAATTAAAACGGGTTGAGAATCACTGGACTGTTTAGGACGGTGTAATTGTAATAGCCTAAGTAATTTAATTTCAAAACTTTAAATACATTTCATGATAACAGCACTTAAAAATTGTCCATTTTGAATACATAGGCCTATATCATTATCATAACAAGATATAAACTAACGGCACAACTCAACTAGGGCATTTTCCTAAATCTGATGCCCTGCATGGCTGCATCATATAATGTAGCAGAAGGGGGCGGGGGCTTCACTGACAGCCAGGTTTCCCTGCACATCATTCTAAGCTCAAGCTGATATTTACAGTATATGCTACAAAGAAAATAAAAGATAAACCCACACACGGAACCCCATAACGTGTTAACACACCAGAATAGTAACAGTGAATGTGAAAATACATTTATTTTAGATTCAGCAGAGAAACAGGATCGTCGCAACTGATACATTTCTCTGTGCTGTTCTAGGACGTCTCATCATCTGCGACAAAACGACCAAAAACCGCATTAGGTTGTTGTCGTACCAAATGGAAGCATTATCGCACCAGGCGATAGATGAAAGATATACTGATCATACCGATCTATGCGATATTTAGTTATTCAGCTTGCAAACATAATATATAAATAATAATAAAAAATGCACTACAAGGCGGCCCGATATTTTGCTGCGCGTAAATAAACGCGAAAATGCAGTCAGCTGAGCGGCCGTGCAAAGGTATATATCTATCAACTCACCAAGCGCAATTATTGTGGTTTTCCCGTTTTGGCAGCTGTTTTTTGGCTATTTCTACTCCCTCCTCCTCTCCTCCCTCCCTGCCTGGTGCCTGCCTCTTCCCACTCAAACAAACAAGATGGCACTGGACATGGCACCGTTTCCTTCCAGTCGTCTTCCGCCTGCCCAAAGCAGCGGTTTGAATCTCACTCTGCTGCTGCTGTCGGTCAGGTCAGAGTGGTGCTGATGCTGCTGGCTGCTGCGAGGGTGATGCCACTACGGACACAAGTGCTGTAAGTGTTGTTGTTGTTGACTCCCAAAATTATATGTAGCCTACTTGGCCGCGCCGAACCCCCCTCCCCATCTGAAAATCTGTTGTTCCAGGGACCCCCAGAAGCAAAGATATGAGTTAAAGACGTTCGCTGTGAAAGAATATAGCCTATATTCAAAGATTTGCAGATTTGTTTTCATGATTTTTCAACAGCTAAAGTAAAGGGAGCCTCCCTTATTTAATTTCCCCCTAAACATGATCATCAGGTCTACTATGATTATACTAGGATGACGTTTTTTTTCAAAACAGTGTACAGAAAGTGTTAAAATTATGTTTTTATGTGGCCGCACCATGAGTTAATTAAGTATACCTGGTTTTCACCTTAGCACCACGCGGCTTAAGTTCAGGTGGGTGGTGCTAAGGTATACTTAATGAACTTTAAGCCTCGCCCACTACTGTTGTTGTATGATAATGTGGGAGGGGTTAGGGTTATGATGTGGCAGCGGTGGCCGAACGGATTGCAGAGCGGTCTTGATACCGGAAGGTCGCCAGTTCGAATCAGCGGTCCGACACGTTAAAATTAACACCGCTGAAGTGCCCTTGAACAAGGCATTGAACCACTACGATGAAATGTTCTATGAGCAGGGCCTGGCTGGAAACAAGTTCTTGAGCTTAGCCCAGATACCCTGGGTAAATATAGTAATCATTTCATTTCATGTCACAAAAATTGTGTTATTTCGATTGGCCCGCGCTATATCTCTCCACATTTAATAAACTAGAGTGGTGCCCGTTGGAGCCTCTACAGCGGTGCCCGTTGGGCACTGGCCTACTTGGAACGATGCAAGTTGGAAATGCGTGCCCCACCTAGATATTATGTCTGTCCCTTTTTTATGCCCATATATGGAGTTGACACTCTACCCCCTGTAGTGGGGTGGAACGCGTGTGTCAAATTTAAGTCGGTGGGGCGAACGGTTCTCGAGTTACGTGGATTACAGACGTACAGACGTACACGTAGACTTGACTTGGTGCATTTATAGTTAGATATATTAGGCCTACTACATTTTAAGATTGGGATACTAATTTCAAAGAGAGAACAACACAAAGCATTTATCGGCCTGTGTTCCAATTACAGTTTAACTTTCTTATGGCCTGTATCCTATCGGTTATATTCTTTTTCCTGATTGGATGAAACCTTGAACAAGTATTGGCATCAATATTTACTTACAGTAAAGGTAGGCTACTCATTATGCAGAATGACCAATTACACAATCATGATTGGATTGCAATTGTAATACAGTAATGTTTTCATCACTTTAAAGGTACATTATGTAATAGTTTTTAGTGAATAAAAATGTATTTTGTCCAATCTGTATGCTATAGACAATGTTACAATATAACTTATACAAATGGATTTGGTCACCCTGATCTGCTCTTGAAACATGGATCCTGTGTCTAGGTTGAACTTGACACAATCTGGGGACCCGTTCAGTAAAAAAGAAAAGAAAGGTTTTGCCTCTGGGGGCAACACCTCCTTTTAGTGTAGTAACAGGGACTCAGTGTTACCAGAATCTCTCTTGAGAGATTAGGTTGAACACAACCTTTGACACGATCCTGTTTATGGTTTGACACACATTTTTATCTAAATTCTATTTCTTTCCAAAGCAAACAGGCAGGCTCTATTAGCTCAGTGGAAAACATTTCAGCATTTGTGCAGGAGACTCGGGTTCAAATCAGGGGTAGATCAGGACTCGGAGTGCAGCTTTAATGCTTTGAATGACTTTATGTGCTGCTGGGTAGGTTAACGTATGGTAGTGATTAGTGAATACATCATGATTTTTCAGTTAATTGTTTTCTATTAATCTAAATGTACAAACTAAAGCTGGAGTAAAAGTACAATATTTGCCTCTGGAATGAATGATTAAAAAAAAGGAAATGAAATGTAATGAATCAAGTGAAGTACCTCAACATTGTAAGCACAGTACAAAAGTAAACACAGGCTTAATAAACTGTCAGGATGTTCTGAATGATTAGAGATTTAGTGACATATCAAAATAAATAACACCATGATTATCCGTCGCCATTCAGATGTACCGCAATACTCGTTGCTTAAGTTGGTCCTGGTGGAAAGAATTCTTGTGTTCTCTTATGTTCTGCTCTGTCTCGTGGCTGCAATGCATTGTTGGTGATACCCAAGCCATGCGTGTGTTTACATGGGACACTAGGTGGCAGATGTGAACACAATAATGCTCATTGCTCTCTCTCTCTCTCTCTCTCTCTCTCTCTCTCTCTCTCTCTCTCTCTCTCTCTCTCCCCCTCCCCCCTCCCCCTCCCTCTCTCAATTCAATTTAGAAGGGCTTTATTGGC
Organism: Electrona antarctica; assembly: GCF_951216825.1. Taxonomy (NCBI): domain Eukaryota; kingdom Metazoa; phylum Chordata; class Actinopteri; order Myctophiformes; family Myctophidae; genus Electrona; species Electrona antarctica. The sequence continues at coordinate 14,921,508 of NC_136796.1, read as the reverse complement.
ATGAGAAATGCCAAAGTAATTGTGGGATAAAAACAATAAAAAACAAAAATATAAGAGCAATTAGGCATAATACAAAGAAACATTAGAAATGCTAATAATATATTTAGACATAGATAAGTAAAGATATTTATTAGTTTTAGTTTTCCAAATGTATTAAGGTAGCTGCTCGTTTGTCTTTACAGTGATTGTATTCCTTGGACATGGCTGTTCTTCCCCCAGCAGATATGGAAATGTGTATGTGTTAGTCATGTTTTCAAAGTAATTTAATCTGCTGGAAGTGTACATCTCTGATGTCTAGTTGGTACAGGTTGTTATAGAAAGTGCAGGTCAGATTCCACCTCATCTTGTCAGTCTCTTCAAGGGGCAGCGGTGGCCGAACGGTTTGCGGAGCGGTCTTGTTATCGGAAGGTCGCCAGTTCCAATCCCCGGACCGGCACGTTACAATTACCACCGCTGAAGTGCCCTTGAGCAAGGCATTGAACCCCTACCATGAAATGTTCTATGAGCAGGGTCTGGCTGTAAACAAGCATCTCAAGCTTAGTCCATTCACCCTGGGTAAACAAAGAACTTTGCTTTGCTTTTAGCCTGTTGCTGTGGCCTTTCGATGGCAAGGAGCCTGTGATCACTGGGTCTTTGCATCAAGGATTTGCTTGGGGACAACCTATAGCTCCATGAGACAACAGCGATATCCAGCGCTGACATTAGACTAGTGTAGAAACCTCATTTATGGATATACACGCCTGGCATCGTCATGGTGATACATACTCAGTTGGCTGGCATCGTCATCATGACACGCATCTAGTGAACCATATATAAGAAGAATCCGAGGTTTAGGGAGCTAGCAGCATTTGTTTGCTATGCTCCTCACGAGAGACTCCATTGGACTCCATTTCATAGACAACTAGAAAAAGTGCCCTTCTGGGCACAGGTCTCCACCAGGAGGATAGGACTGTGTGAGATGTTTGGCAAAATGTTTAGGAGTAATATAAACATGTTTGCCTTTGATGGCAATTGGATGACTTGAGGCATTTTGTTCCAAAAATGTGTTTTGCAAAAATCAACCTGTTGGTGGCGCTATAACAGGCCAATGTGAAAAGGGTGGGATATATTCCTCAGCCTAGTAAGAAAATGTGTGAAAGATTTCACGTAAATTGCATGCTGCGTTCATGATTTGAGGCTTTTGTTCAAAACGGGGCAATCTTGCAAACTGTGAAAGCCAAGTATAGCCAATTAGGATGGAATATGAAATATCGGACAGATCCAACTTGAGCACATGACCATAGAGATACTGTGTAACGATTTGTGAGATTTTTGGACAGAATCTGGAGGAGTAATATGAAAAAATGTGTTTTCCAAAAGTCGGCCTCCTGGTGGTGCTATAAAAGGCAGATGCGGAAAATGCAGGTCAAAGGTTTGTCCTTGACCTCTAGGGAGTGTGCATGCAACGTTTCACGCAGATCGGTGCAGTTTTAGGTAAAATTTTTGAAAAGCTGCCTCATGGTGGCGCTATAACAGGCCGTTCTGGAAAATGCGGGGCAGAGGTTCATCGTTGGCATCCAGGGAGTGTGTGTGCAAAGTTTGGCATCGACCAGGTTAACGGTGCCGGAGATTAGCTGGTAACAGACGGACGGAAGGACGGACGGACGGACACACACACACACGGACGGAGTGCAAAACATACTCTCTCCCCATGCCTTCGGCCTGGTGGAGACAACAAACATGACAGAGACTTTAGTTGTCACTGTAAAATACTTTAAACAGTTTTTGCACTGCTCTCACTGAAAACAATGTATTTAAAACTCCACCTTATCATTCTCCAGCGCAGCACTCTGCTTTGTGCAAACCATTTTATAAATCAATGTCTCCAAGGCTTCTAAGCTTTTCACCACAATCGGTAACACCACCAGTGGCATTCCACAGCACCGTGTGTGGATAGTAATACTGAAGTCAATTTAAGCCCAATCTTTTCTTGCATTTTAAATGTATCTAAGCTACAGTACCTAACCATTTCAGGATGTCATGACTCATCCATTCCAACTCTTATACAGCTAGCTACGGTGCAGAATGGAATGGAAAGCAAAAACTAGCAAACCAGTACTCATGAAAAGGTTTTTTCGTCTAGAATATAGATCAAAGAGCAGGATAAGTCGGTCTGTCACTCACTCATGCACAAAAACACATTTAATTGCTGCACGAAAATCCACTACCACTCTGTCCATCACCGGAGCCTCAGACATTGTGGGTCATTTGTGCGTGTCATTGTTGTCATGTGTTGCCCTGCTTCCTTGACCTTCAAGACTGAATGGCCAATCCCTCCAAGCTCTTCTCACGCTCCAGAGACCACTGCACAAATGGACACTTGGACACTAGTGCACTTCTATGTGTCCATAACACATCCATCTTGCTGGTCACACTATGACAGAAGCACATTAAACCCTTTAACCACTTGAACCCTATAGTGTCCTGATTATGGGCATGTGAACATTCTTTGAAAAATAGGTGAACATTTGGCAAAGATATGAAGACATTCACAAATAGCTGAATGCTGAAGCTCAATGCGTGACTGCAACGTATCTATGCCAGTGTTTTTAAAGGCTTTGTTTCGGATGGCATTTAAAAGAAAATAAGACAAAAATACCTCCACTAAGTAAATAATTACCTTGGGAGAATGCTGCAGGCTTGAAAGCATTCACTGTCTGATTGCCCCTCTAAATGTGCCGGCACAATTCCTAATGCCAGTCCCATATGTTAGGTAGGAGAATACACTAGACCCCTGTCTTATCTGTGCAGAAGTCAGGGGAACAAAACAACATAAATGCCACCAAAAAAACATCCCAGAACAGAAACCCCATGGGGAATGGACTTAACTCGGACACAATAGACCTGGTTATATTTCACTGTTGGATGGCCTTTATGCCAGTGAATCAGCTAACACTGAGGCTGTGTCTCTCTCTCCGCACCCAACCTGGCTGTCTGTCACCTAAAGCTGACAAGCAGGTCTTATTTAGGGACGTGTTGAAAAGTCGGCTGGGGCTTCGATGGAAGTGCATAATATGTGCACAATCACATATACAAACACACACACACACACACACACACACACACACACACACACACACACACACACACACACACACACACACACACACACACACAGAGGTTTTTACACTGCCACTCTGTCCAACTGAGAGCTCACTCACACCACGTTTCTCACACTGGAATTGTATGGGGGCGGGATAGATTGAGAGTGAGAGAGAGAAAGAAAATGGGAAGGGGGGTGTGGTGGTTGTGGGGTGGGTGGGGATGTGGGGGGGGTCTTCAGTTCCTTTCGGAGGCAACAATGGTCTTTGTCTGAGATCTTCCACCATTCTCATTGGGGTTACAAAGGGGAGGGGTCTGCAGGCAGAGGGCTGCTTCTCCATAGTAACGATGACAAAACAGGCCGGTTCCACACCAGGCACTGGGCAGGCAGGCAATGGGATGAGTGAAGCTGCTAAACAGAGGCACAGAAAGTTCTGCTGCAAATCTGAGGAGGAGTCCTATTCACGCACAGGGAGACCGACAAGCAAGGAGAGGGGAAGAAGTGGAAAGACACGGGGGGAACCGTTGATCCAGTGTTGTGGAACAGAAGAGGAGGAGGAGGAGACCCTTCAAATTTAGTCCAAAGAAGTGTACGGTTCTGCTTGCCGCGAAGAGTGTTCTCTCTACAAAGCAGGGAAGGATTCAAGGCTACACACACCTGCTCACACACGCACACCTCCCTTGAAAGACAGCATGAACCGGGACAGTCACAGCGAGGACACTTTGTCCACTATGGTCCTGGAGAACATAAAAAACAAACTGATTCATGCCTTCAGGACAACAGGGGAGCCCAGAGAAGCCCAGGACTCTGGCTCCACTGTCCAACCGGTCAGCATTGGCAGGAGTTACCAAGCCAACGAGGAACTACGGAGAGCAAAGATAGATGGAGCAATAACCTGGCTTAGAACTGAACTGGTGAGTTCTTTGTTTACTGGAAAACTATTAATTTTTGGTTGTTAATCATTTGCTTTTACAGTTTCTTTCTCTTTTAAATGGGAACTGTTGCTCACAACATTTTTATTTTAGAGCACAAAAACTGTGGTCGGTTTATGCAGGTTTTGTTACACAGGTTATGTGTCATTGTGCTTCAGTGAGTAGGTGTATGTAATGTGATGCTCAGTCAGGATGGTTGATCTGATTGTCTACCCTCATCATTTCCTTGCAGCTGGAGATGCGCTCACAGGACCGTCAGCTGGCTCAGACACTGCTGGGGCTCAACACAGAGATCCAGAGACTGAGAAGGGAGAGTTACGGAGCTCTGGAAGCAGAAGGAGATGAGCAGCAGTGACCCAATGGCGACCCTGGGAACCGGGTCGAAAACAAAAAACAAAATCTGTCTTGAGAGATTAGCAGTGACCTTACGGAGCAGAGTTCTTGTTCTGGGGAAGCCTTGAGATGGAGTGGCATGACAAAGAAAGTGAGCAGGAAGAATCTTTCTTTCCTAACATGAGCTGATGAAAAACCTAAGCAGTGGTTTAATTGTTTATTATTTCAAGGAGTGATGTGTGCACGGTGCAACAGAACCTTGTCAGATGGAATAACTCGTGGTCGTTAAAAATGCTGGTGACGGTTTTTAACCACCTGTCTTGTGAGGAAGACATTGAAATAAATCACTTTGCGATAATGACATTTTCTGCATTTCTCTGTTGCATCTAGTATGCAAATACTTTTCAGTATTGGTTTCCGATTCTTAAGATTCAATACAGATTCCGTAACTTCACCTTTTTGTGATCAATTACTGTAAGTCACATTTCATTGCAGACCTGAATTATATTCTTCCCTTTCTTTTTTCTAAACGAAATCAGAATATTTGCATTGATTTCAATGAAATGCAATGTTGATACCTAAAATCAATATTGATGTTAAAAGTGTGTGTGGTACTAGTGGGCGTTGTTTATTTTTTATTTTTTATACACAGCCCTAGTTATATTCAAGTGACTGGCACTTATTCTGAGGTGTAATGTATTTAGCTCTGTTTCTGTACTGGATAGAGAAACAATATGTAGTGAATGGAAATGGAATGGAAATTAAGAAATTCAGATTGTAGTCTGAACTGTAGTGTTTTGTGCCAGTGATTTCAGTTGTGTCTACTAAACATTATGCAATGCCATGAATGTTTTGTGATTTGCGACAAAAAAATAAATTTGCACAATATTATGATTGTTTTAATGTCTTTATTGTACTGTAGCTGTCTAGACAGTACCTGTCTCTAATGTAGCGGAACAATGAAGAATGGTTACACACACACACACACACACACACACACACACACACACACACACACACACACACACACACACATAGAGAGAGTCGTAGCTTATTCATTTAACAGTTATTTTACAGTGATATCGCACAATTCACTTTTGATTAACAAACACAAATTTACATAGTGACATCAATCTCAATTACCAGTCAATCAAGCAATGAAATTGGCTTTGAGGTCCTCAGCCAGGGCTATACTAGTCTACAACAACAATCTGCATAATGGATTTGTGGTGAACTTTAGAATGTCCAGCCGGACCATTGAATCAGATTTATGTAAATTACCAGTTGCAGTCAGTCAGGAAAATGTCAATGAGCTTTTATCAGATTATACAGTCTTGGGTATGAGTTCAGTATTAAGAGATACACTTAAGCTGATCACACAATATATTTGTGTTGTAAATAATGTTTCAAGTGTTGACATGTGTGGGTTGGTACACAAACACACACTACCACAGACATAATACAAAAATCCTAGTTCTAAATAGATACAAGGCAACAATGTCCTCAAGTCTTTACAATGTAGGACATTTGCTGTCCACAGTCACAAATCTTGGCTTCACACATCAAACGATTTTTAATTTATTGCAGCCATATGGCTTTGTCTGAAATCATCATGTGACATTTGTATGAATACACAAGTGATGACAATTGATACAGTGAAGGCATTAGAACACCCAAGATTTTGTGTGTGATGATTCTAAATGGTCGCAGTACAGTACAGTTAGTAACTGCAGCATTAGTGGATGTAATCTACTCTATTCTATTCAGAAATGGCCATAATATGATCACAAGTGTTCAACACAAGGGTACATGTACAGCCAAATCCTTATTGTTCATTTAAATGAACACTTTCTTTGCGTCATCAACTCTTCCCACCCACTCATATTACATTTAATAGACCAGGAAACACATCTGTGGCCTTCGATAAGAATCACAGACGATAGGGATGTCAGGTAGAGATTTGGGGTGAGTTTAGTTTTTAAGCGTTCAAGGCACGGAACTTCTCCTGTTGAACATCCTCTTGGGCCAAGACCCAGAGGCAGAGGGTGGCGTCATCATCCTCACACAGGATACGGAGAACCCAGCTTCGCCTGGACTGGAGTAGACACTATTACCGCTTCCCTGCTCACTCGCAGAGGCCCAGTAGCTCCCGTCATCTTCGTCGATTGGCTCCTCATCCTCTTCTGACTCCTCTTCCTCATCGGACAGCTCCTGCTTGAGCTCCTGGATGCCAGTGTGAAGGTCCATCAACTGTCGGATCAAAGCTTGGTCCTGGGAACGCATCTCCATCTGCACACATATAGGCAGTAGGCACGTTCATTTATGTATTGTATTTAACGGAGGAGACAGACAGAAGGACAGACAGGCAGGGAGGCACGTAGGAAGATTATTTGTACTTTTGTTTCAACTTCTACAACAATCGTTTTTCAGACAACGATGGCTGTGAAACACGTTGTTAGATTGCTTTACACTGCATGTAACAACATTATTCTATTGAACATAGCAGTCAGCAGACAAAAGCTGTCAGTGAGAAGAAAGATAAGCATGTCCTTATACAAAGAGACTCTTTCAAGTTGTCAGGTTCATGTCCTCAGTGTGAAATATTGTGTGCTGTTCCAGCCGTTCCATTTGAGCACCATCTTCTTTCAGATGCAAATGCCCTTTTCCTAGTCTTTCCCTTTCTTGTCTCTTTTACGAGAGCGGCTGTCTAATTGCATGCATTGTAAAAACATTTGGCATTCCATCAAAAATGTGGAGTCCAAATTTGTCCAAAGGAGTGTGGTATATAGTCCGAAACAAAAACACATCATGGCCAATCTGCATTTCTTTTCTTTGATGATTACTGCACCAGGCTGGGACTGGGCTCTCGGGCTGGGAGATGCTGGGGTTCGTTGTCTTTGTTAGCACAGGGGGGGGGGGGGGAATGAGAGAAGAAACACACACACACACACACACACACACACACACACACACACACACACACACACACACACACACACACACACACACACACACACACACAGGGGGAATGAGAGAAGAAACATGAACTTTCCTTTGAAATGGTTGAGCCTAAAGGCTTCCTGGGGTCCCACCCCTCCACGCACATGCATGAATGCGTGCACACACACACACACACACACACACACACACACACACACACACACACACACACACACACACACACACACACACACACACACACACTTGTGGCATGCATGTGTAAATGCCATTTGCTTTGACTAGTTCAGGACATGGAATGAATCTTACCTATAGTGGTATGAATCTAGCCCTTGTGGATCACAGAACACCAACAACCATTTACTGCCCCTTCAGAGCTTCTTTCCTACTCCTTTATGAGGAACCACTGAATACTGGGCCTTGGCCGTTGATCATAAGGCATGATCATAACTGATGTAGACTACCTCTTTTGTGCCTATTTGATGCCACAGGCACACGAATAGAGAGGGGCCATTTCAGCTCAAGTGACCGAAACCCTCTTAAGAGAGCAACGTGCATTCATTTGTTGATCACAGTGAAGTGGAAGTAATAGGTTTTTTTTAAACAGGTGTTGTCTTTTGTTGTCTCAAGATAAAAACATCAGTTCTACTTTTACTTTTTGGTTGATCATTTGTTTGTGTCTGAAAATTGAGCAGCAGATGTGCACTAAATTACTAAAACATTATTCCAAGAATAAGTGGGTGTTTGTAAATTGTCTAATCTAAATGAAGGTTCAACTTTACGATACAGCTGTGGCAACATTGCAAGCAGTGATATTCTTGTACTTAGATCTTCCTTAAGATATGCTATTCCTGAGAATAGCATATGTTCCAAAATGGAAACAAATAAAATTAAGGTGAAAATAAAGTTGAATTTGCATAAATGTAGATTGAGAGATTATGATCACGTACAGATACTAGTGTATAGTGTATGTGTTAATTTATCTGGACCTTATTAATCCAGAGGGGGGAATTCAGTTTGAGTGGATGGCTTAATTCAGATGGACATGATGAACGCACTGGAGGTCCTGTTAGGGGTTAAGCATCTTGCTCAGGGACACTTCAAGATTACCAACGGCCTCTACCACTAAACAACTGCTGCAAGTGAACAGAGCAGTATAATATTGAATGCCTTGATGCATTGAAATGCCTGATTTATACTCTGCTGTGTGGCGAAAATAGCAGATCTACAAGCTCACAACATGTCTACTGGATTCTAGTTCTACTGGATCTCCTCTCCACTAGTCCCTCCCTATCATTTTAGTCTAGTTTGTATTTGTTGAAGAAATTGTCAGTATATTTAGTCATAGTTTTAGTCATCATATCTTCGTTTTTATTTCGTTTTTGTCCTTTTGAAGAAAGGCAGTCCACGAGCATTTTTCATCATAGTTTTAGTCAATGAAATTAACACTGTATCACAGGATATGGGATGGCTTGCTTGCTGTCTAATCACTAAAGTCCATCAGACAGTGGTGCAACATTGTAAGAATGATCAATTTGTTTTATTCGGACCATATTATGTTTGTGTGTGTCTATTGTCTAACCATCTAATCATTAGATGCGAGGATATTAGCGCATGAACAACTTTTCGTGATTGACCAACGGACAGACGGATCTCAACAATGTAGTCTGAACTTAAGGCCTTCATGTCAACACCTTGCGTTCTAAAGCCTGGGGTTGTTGCTTTCTGTGTGCTTGACACTTGGTTAGTGGTTACCATGACAGGCTGCTGTAAATGCCAAGGCCCAAGACGTATATCAATCAATGACAAAGGACCTATCCAACTGCTCTCTCTCGCACACACATACACACGTGCACATGTGAGCACATGTCTTTCTGAATTTATATCTATCACACGAAAGCGCACGCACGCACGCACGCACGCACGCACGCACGCACGCACGCACGCACGCACACACGCACACACACACACACACACACACACACACACACACACACACACACACACACACACACACACACACACACACACACACACACACACACACACACACCCTATTTAACTTAACTGGGGAGGATGTTAGACACAGTGACAGTGTGATAACATGACCTGCACATACATCTTAGACAATAAAAGGGGCCTCCCACACAATAACATTCTGAATGAGCTTGAGTCGTAGGTCATTTTGTTAGGATGACAAATGTCTTGACCTTAGGCCTTAACGTGGCCAATAAAAATTGTATATTCTGTAGTCACTGGAACCCTACTCTCTCCACAGGACCACACACACACAGGAGGCTTCATGGCTTGGGTGTATTGGCTTTGTTTGGCTATATGAAAAACATCTAATACCATAAATACATTTGACAATTACTGGATTATTATTATTATTATTATTGCCAATTTCAGTGTAGGTCTAGATATTTACCTATACCATCCCATCACTCAATTATAGTCAAAAGCTATTCCTTTCTTTTTGGAATCTTATTGTGCTTGTTTTGATCATAAAAGAGAATATAATTGTTCCTTATTCTTTAGTTTAAAGTGAAATTTCAATAAAACTGTTTTGTAAATCACATACTGTATAGGCCTAATTTACGGTATTCAAAAAAGTCGTAAAAACATTTGAAAAGAAAAAGAAAACAACTGAATCCCTGAGTGAGAGCATTGTGAGAATTTTACTCCAGTCTTACCAGTTCCTCACGTAGCCATGCCAGTGCACTCCCAATGTCCAGTTTGCAGGGGCTTCCCGCTGGGACCCCATCCCCGAAGCAGCCGCCTTGCGTTCGAGGGTCCCGGGCCCTACGCGGATCACTCTGCCCTGCTGACATGCAGTTCTGGAAGGTGGTGGTCTTACAGGAGAAGTCTCGCAGCCTGGTGAGGACCACTTCCATCATGGTATAGGCTCAGCTTGATCTGTTAATTTAGTTAGTTGTTTAATGATGTGACTGTCTGTACTATAAGCTGATCGTCTCGGCTGTGCTAAGATCACAGCGTCGTCTGAAGAATGCTCTCTCTACCCTCTCTCTCTCCAGTCCTTCTGTCTTGAGTTCCCTGGATGCTCTGCTGTGGACTATCAGAATTTATGAGGACCCCCCCCCCCCCCCCACACACACACACACACACACACTCCGATCCATGTCTGCCTTTCTGTCTGTCTGTCTGTCTCATTTAGATCGACACTTTGTCTCATTCTCTCTAATTCCCTCCCTCTCTCTGTCTTTCATTGTCTTTCTCTCTCCTTCTGTGTCACACATACCCTGCCTGGTTGACATGGTCGCCTGGCGTCCAGTGTGAGTGTGACGCCACAGCAGGGCTAACGTCACTACTTTGGTATTGAGTGACCACATGCAGGGGGGGGCTGTTGTTTATGACTTTTCTAGCTGTTTTTAACAAAGACACGCACGCACGCACGCACTGTTCAGCAGAAGAACCGGGAGGTGGGAATGGGGGGTAGTTTCTAAGGATACCATCATTGTGTACCCAAGGACTTGCCATGTGATGTTCTTGGCTTGTAGTCATGCTACAGCCGTTAGAAGAAAACCTATATTACTTAATGCTGTTATGCTCAATTATTCATTCAGTATGTACACATGCATCCACACACACACGCGCACACGCACGCACACACGCATGCACGCACGCACGCACACACGCGCACGCACGCACGCGCGCACACACACACACACACACACACACACACCCACACACACATGCTGTAACTGAGGTAAGTTGTAACTCCAGCACAGGATCGTCCCCTGTGTTGGAGTCTAACAAACAGTGTGAACACTGACTATTTCCTTGTTTCTTTCTGCAGCACCTAGCAACCCTTGCAATAGGCCTTAAGCCATTTAGAAATGTTAACACTTGGCCAGTCACCCACAGGCCCAAATTCTAAAGTCTATCAACAATATAACAATATAGGACTAAAATAGAGCCTCCGGTGACGCACTGGAGGCTATTTTTAGAGTAAAATCCGTTCCACTTTTAGATCACTTTGAAAAAGATTGACAGGCTGTTTTAGAGGCTCATGTGATAAAAAGAAAAAATTAAATCTGACATAGGTTCTTCTTTATGTTGATAAAAACATGAAAGAAATTAGAATAACAGTGTAAGCTGAATCTATACATCATTGGTAGTTTGGTTGGCAACTGTGTTCTCAATACATTCTGGAGATACATATTGTTTGAGATGAGCCCACTAGCCATTTTCACGAGCCTTAGTTACACACCTCCTGTATCCATTCTCTCAGACTAGCAGTGGGCGTGGTTTTCTGGTTCCACTGAACAATCGTGTGTGTCTGTGTGTGTGTGTGTGTGTGTCATCCGTCCTTCCTCTTCGATGTCTCCCTTTTGACTGATACAGTACCTGTCCATTTAAACTCTAGACGGGCCTGCCCCAACGTTATTAAAATTGATATCTTACCCCCCATGCCAAAGTGCCAGCACTCGCCCAGCAGTCTGCTGTCACCCAGGCAGATATGTTGATCTGACCCCCCATTTCAAAGCGCCAGCGCTCGCCCAGCAGTCTGCTGTCACCGAGGCGGATGCGTGCACAAAGGGCGAGGTCGCTTCTCGCCCTCAGGCGTCTTACTAGTATAATTAAATATTCATTTATTTATTTATTTTCACAGAATCAAAGGTTTTATGGCCATGATTTACCAGCATACTGGATGGCTTTATTATAGGCTTAATTGATACAAATATTTTTGTAAATCTCTATGGGAAAAATGAATGGCCGATTTTTCAGTGGAACCAGAAAACCACGCCCACTGCTATGCCCTATTCTCTCAGACATCAGTTGCCTGACAATAACTCACCTGTTTCCATTTCACTAATCAGCTTGCAGCCTATAAAACTTAACTGCAAGATCCTATTTGATGTGTCGTGTCTTTGTTTGTCCTGGTCTCAGTGGTCTGCCTGTTCTTCACTCATTAAATAGTCCGGCTGCGTAGAACATTTGGTATATAGTCTTTTTTTATTGGCCTAAAATATTGTCTTTATACATTCATGAATCCACTTGCTGTTGTGTTAGGATGTTAATGGTATGTTGGTCACATATAGACCCCTAGCCTATACAAATAATTGCTCAATGCTGACAGCCGGCCAGAATGTATGTAGCCTATATATTTTAGGCCAATAAAAAAGACTATATACCAAGCACTTTAAACAAAAGAAGCCTGTTGACTGTCTGCCAAAAAGTATTATTGGACTTGATCAGTTTGTTTTGTCGTCTGCTTCAGGGTCATGGGTCATCCTCACCAGAGCCAGAGAGTGCAGTTACCAAACTATTAGATGGCTCTAATCCTCACCTGACACACAAGTGTGACAGCTAGGCCTATGTTTAGTTTGAAATGTAGCCCCAATATGTGGACTGAGGGAACATATTGGGGCTAGTTTGAATTTGAAATCATACATTTAATTATTAATAATAATTTTAAAAAATCACACCCGTGTGAAGTGAGGGGCGCTAATATATTAAAGTCTAACACATGTTGATTAGGTGATGTAGCCTAATGGTGATGTAAAACAAACGGTGCCAACACAAACATTAAATTATCTTTATTGTTAATGGCATTTGATGTTTGTGTTAGGGACAAGATGAAGTAAATGTTCCTTCCCTTCATTGTCAATGGCATTTTTAAAACAAACATTAAACTAAAAACAAACAAACCCCTAAAAAACATGTATCAATAGATTAAACTGTGCTATTAAATCATTTGTCCTCCCATACCCATATAAAAGTAGCCCAACTGTATTTGTGGTAACGGAATCCTGTCGCCAAACTGGAATTATGTATGTGTGAATGTCGCCACCGTGTGGCAAATGTTGGAATATAGTTCGAGGGAAAACGAGAACTGTTGTTTCAAACTTTTGTGTAGAATTAATTGAGCAAAGTTTTTTTTATAATCTTTCAGCTTCATAAACCAAAATATATTAGGCTATAGCCTATAGGCTACATCTGTCATCATATACACTGTTTTAGTATTAGTCATGGCCATCATCCCCAATTTCCCATGACCTTGTAGGTATAGGATAATGGTTTGATCTTTTCATGATGAATCACACGTTACGTCGAGCCTCCGAAGGTGCTGCTGCTGCAAGCGGCTTTGTTGAGGGCGGCCTTGTGACTTCTTGCACACGACACAAAGGCTTCATGAAATGTGAAGGGTTTGCACCCTTGGTATTTATTACACAGATAGTCAACAGGGTGATGGTCTAGAGTCTAGACAGACATATGGCATAGGGGTCCGTCTATTCGCTGGTGAACTTTCAAAATGAACTGCAACAGAAGTTCATATGCATAGGATTTCTAGGCTATGGAAATATTTTATCCATTTAATTTCTTAGATCGCGCTTAAAATTCAATATATTTGAAAGGATTTCTTTAAATTCGATTCGGATACTTTAGTGGGACTTAATCATGTTCAAGAAGAAGAACCCAGAAAGAGTTCTCCTGGTGACCGAAGAAAAGAAATTGTACATGGACAGGTAAAGAAAACGTTACTTCCAACTGTTTCCCCCCCAATACGAAATGTTATTGCTTGAGTCTGTCTGTCTGTCTGTCTACACTCTACACCTAGCCCCTCTCGGACCCTACGTTAAAGTTTTCTGACATTTAAGGAGCTCAACCCGGGGGGTCCGGAGACGGGCTAGTCTACACCCTACACAAACAGAATTTAACAGGTCTACTTAAAAGTACTGTATACATCTGTCAGAATGGTTAAGTGTTGCCACTGCCAGAGTGCCAGTAGCGTCTATTTAACAGCTCACTCACACAATGATTAGCCTAAATCCACACCTTGACTATTTGTGTGTCGATAGAAATCGATTTACTCCCTTTCTTTGTCAGTGTTTCTTTGCTCACGGTCTCCTTCTAAGTTCTCCCCCACAATATTTTATACACACGGGCCGGCCCGGCCGGGGGCCTGGGGCGGGGGTCTCCCTCTCTCATAATCATAGCAGTGCGCAAACATCTCCCCATCAGCTACAATAAGCCTCGTTGTCTTCTACATTAGTACTGACTTACAGCTCTCGCGGATGGAACTGCTGCTGCAGGGTGGGCCACACACAACTGTTAAAACGATAGGTTTGAAAATGTCAATGTATTGTATTAAATAAGCAACTCATTATAGATACATAAACAGATAAACCTGTGAACTGTATTTTTGGGCTATATTGAAAGATATTCCCCTGCAGCAAGCAACTCATAGCCAAACAATTCAAGTATTTTGCTAACTATAGCATATCCATACATATCCAACCATACAAATAATAAACAAACACAATTTAGAATTTTAGGATGACCCACCCTTACTTAAACTTATTTCCTAAATTGTATTTTTTCATTTATCAACTGACCAGTGTGTCCACTAGTGAAGTTGGCATTCAGAAAAACGGCAATGGTGAAATCAATCATTGCCATGACAACAGCCATGCCAAGGTGGACCGTGAGAGAGAGAAGAAAGATGCCAGGAAGAGGCTGTATGTTGTCTCTGTCATCTGCCTCATTTTCATGGTCGGGGAGATCCTGGGTGAGTCTTTCCTTCAATTCTGCTTCCTCCTCCATAACTAGCCTACACCAGTGGTCCTCCAAATTAACATGTAGCCTAATTGGCTGCAGAGCCCCATCTGAAAATATTTTGTACCAGGCAAGCATCCCATACAACATTTGTGTTTTTAAATATGGCACATTTACACTCTTACAATCTCACAAAGTGTTGCATCACGACACTTTGTGAGCTTGTCGCTTGTCTAATTTCAAATATCCAGTGTATAGGTTAAAAGAGATTAAACTAATTTTAACTTATTTTGTTGGTGACCCCTCGGAGCCCCCCCAAGTACCATGGGGGTTCACATTGAACCACTGGTCTACACAGTAACTCCTCAGTGCTATTTTAAGGATTCGATCTTCAGAGGATTGTATCTACAGTAGGCCTACTTCAGTTCTGTGACTGCCTTTACCTTTAAAGCCCTAACCACACCAGAGGGTTGCCATGCAACTCCTTGCAACATGGAACTACTTGCAAATACTTGCAACCATTATTCCCAATGGCAGTTGCAAGGAGTTGCATTGGTGTGTTTTGTTTTGTTGCAAGGAGTTGCATTGGTGTGTTTTGTTGCAAGGAGTTGCGAGTAGTTGCAAGGAGTTGCATTGGTGTGTTTTGTTTTGTTGCAAGGAGTTGCATTGGTGTGTTTTGTTTTGTTGCAAGGAGTTGCATTGGTGTGTTTTGTTTTGTTGCAAGGAGTTGCGAGTAGTTGCAAGGAGTTGCAGCTGGTGTGGTTTGGGCCTTACAGTCTATGGTCTTTCAAGGTATATAGTATATATATATCAGATCAGATCACTACAGCAGGACAAGTAAGATCTCAGACAAATCTCTGATGCCAGCTTTTGAAGGTTCGCTCATAAGGGTGGCTGTTTGGAAATGTAATGTATCAATAACTAACTTGTCACACATTCTCTCCTCCCCATATCTCAATCCTTGCCATCACACAACTTTATTCATTTTACACATCCTTCATCTGCACCTCCTTATGCCATGTGACCCACCTACCTCCTTCTCATCTCATTTCCCGCTTTCTCTCTCCCGTCCTCTCCACCTTACTGCAGGTGGGTACTTTGCAGGTAGCCTGGCGGTGATGACGGACGCTGCTCACCTGCTGGTGGATTTCACCAGCTTCCTCATCAGCCTGTGCTCCCTGTGGCTCTCCTCCAGACCTGCCACGCACACACTCAACTACGGCTGGCACCGTGCAGGTGGAGGCCCACAGTTATAGGCTGTTTTCTTGTTTTGTTATTGCTGCTGTTATCTTGATAACCAGGATGTTCCATTCACCAAAGAACGAGGTAGAAATAATGCATGATCAAAGATAAGTCACGCACATCTGGCCCCTTGACGGTAGGTGCTGGCCACAAAGTGAACCGAGATCAGTGCCAGACACTAGCTGCCTTTGAAAAACGTTATTTACCGGTACTTAATCAACCACAGTGACATTTCTAGCCCATGCTCTTCTTTAGACTCAACAGAAGTAATGGATCCGTATGTTCCACGTCTCGTCCCTCTCTAACCTACTCTCTCTCCATTTCTGTGCCCGTACAGAGATCCTGGGTGCTCTTCTATCAGTGTTCACAATATGGCTGGTAACAGGTGTGTTGGTTTACCTGGCTGTTGAGCGCCTCATCAGTGACGACTACACCATCGACGGTACTGTCATGCTCATCACTTCTGGCTGTGCTGTTCTGGTCAACGTTATGTAAGTCAAACAGATGTAACTTCATCCTATTAACAATCTTAGGTCAGTGAGTACAGGCTTACAGTATAACTTCAAGGATCATTAAGCATGACATAAGAACAACCTGTTTAATTTCTTTCTTTTTAACTTACAATCAGTTATTATTGTGTGGGTGGGGCTTACCTAATCTTTATTTAAGGTTTATACCTTCTCAGTGCTGTGTTTTTGTCACTGCAGCAGGAGCGTGTGTATACTGTGCTGTACTTCATCTACAAAAGAGATTTGATAATGAACTTTTGTTCTCTCTGAGCAGCATGGCCCTCACTCTGCATCAGTCTGGACATGGACACAGCCACGGCGGGCTCAGTTCACATGGGCATGGTCATAGTCACAAGAAGGGCGAGGCTCATGCCCTCAATCATACGGAGGAGAAGGATTGCACCCCAGACCCAAACCAGGCCAAGGATGGTGCCAGGCAACGTAGCAGGGATGTGGAGCAACAAGTGGTGGCGCATGGTATGGTGTATTAAAACTTAAAGCACCGTTTCCAAAACATTTTTATGGGTCATGACTCGAGTAAAAATCCCATATTCTTTTAGCTACAGTTTAAAATATATATATATGTCAAAAGATTTAGTTTTTAAAATATATATTTTTAAGAATTGTATACATTTTAAAACAACCGAACAAATGAATCTAAGAAAGTCCAGTAAGTAAATAAAAATAAAAATAATTAAGAAGTAGTGAAAATAGCCGATCTACAAGTACTTTTAGAAGTGCTACAAGTACTTGGAGCTTCAGATGATTGTATACATTTCATCATGAAGTACAAAACTTTAACTATCATTATCATTATTTATGTATTATATATATTTGCCTTCAGGAGGGAGGGCCAAGCAGGAAAATGCCAGCGTCCGTGCAGCCTTTGTTCACGTGGTGGGAGATCTATTGCAGAGCGTCAGTGTGCTGGTCAGTGCTATCATCATCTTTTTCAAGGTAAGCGGTCACTGTGCATTTAGTAACCGTTTAAAAAGTAATAACAAATAAGGCACATGAAGCCATAGATTATAGTGATTTTAGAAGAGCTAAGAGGGTTTTAGGCACTCGCCTCTGTCATTCATAACGCCCCATAGCTGTTCTAAAATCATTGTAAACCATGGCCTCTTGGGGCTTATTACTTTCATGATCTTTCATTTATTATATTTTAACATAATTTTATTGAAATATTGTCACAGTATAAGGTAAACAGTCTGATTGAAAGAAACCCTTCTAGTTTCCTGAAAAAACGAACAAACAAACAAACAAACCTCCCTTTTGTGTGCTTTTGAAGTCCTTATGATCACCATGTGTATGACATAATCACCCAAGGCACTCAGTAATGCTGTGTTATGGCCATCGGTCACGGGAAATACCGAAACTAGACTATTTATTCTTCCTGTCCCATGCTGTGATGCTGCGCCGCCAGGACCATTAAAGCAACTCTTAGTTTTCATTGTTCCCGCTTGTGTGATTTCACAAAGTTTATCTGTTTCTTTCAGCCAGAGTATAAGATAGCTGATCCCATCTGTACCTTCCTCTTCTCTATATTTGTCTTGTGCACCACTTTCACCATCATGAGGGACATCCTCCTTGTTTTGATGGAAGGTAAGGCAGGAATCCCATACGCCTGATTTATGTCCACAAGTCGAACAACTCTCACACCTTTAAAATGGGAAAATACTGCTATGTTACAGTTATGCTATTTTTGTCAAGACCTACCTCACACGACTCTTTGTTGCTGAAACGTATATCAGGCTTTAGGCTACACTTTTAAAATAACAGTCTGTGGAAGCAAGTCTTCAAATGCAGAATTTGACTCGTATTGAAATATTACCCAAACATAAAAATATAAAATGGAAAAAAAAATAAACCCGATAAATGTTAAATTGCTGTTAAACTGTGACATTGACACATCTTATTTCATCCCGACCCTGATGTACTTGTACTTCGGTAACTCATTGAAGGAATGTCAAATGAAATGTGTGGGTAAGATTGAAGCCTGGAACTAACAGGCAGGGATCTTAGAGAAGTGTTTTCAGATCGTGAATTGTGATGCTGACTTTATTGCTGGGGACTGGCTTATTGCTGGGGACTGGCTTATTGCTGGGGACTGGCTCAGGGGTAAAATGGCCGGTAGAGCAGCAGGATGGGAACCATGATGTTCCCAGTTCGATCTCAGGCTCCCCAGAGTTAGTGTCGAAGTGTCCTTGAGCAAGACTCAGGGCTCCATTTTCGTCACCGCTAAACCCCTTATCCCTAAACTTCTTTGCCTTTTTTAATATTTTGAAAAACATTTTTGAATAGTTCAACTAGCCAAACTACATTGACACGTTGTGAGCTTGTAGACTGGCCATTTTAACTATTCAAAAATGTTTTGCAAAATAGTAAAAAAAGGCAAAGAAGTTTAGGGATAAGGGGTTTAGCGGTGACGAAAATGGAGCCCTCAGACTCTGAACCCCTAATTGCTCACGATGTGCAGGTAGGTGCCTTGCATGGTTTCCTCCGCCATCGGTGTATGAATGGGTGAATGTAATGCACCTATGTAAAGTGCTTTGGATAAAAGCGCTATTTACTAACGCAAATATACATATGCATACCTAACTCTGTCTCTTTTTCTCTCTCTCTCTCTACCGCAGGCACACCGTCAGGGGTGAAGTACAGTGAAGTGCGAGAGGATCTGCTAGCAGTGAAGGGTGTGACCGCGGTCCATAACCTCCACATCTGGGCCCTCACCATGAACCAGGCTGTACTGACAGCACACGTAGCCATAGGTGAGAGGAAAAATGGCCACACAAAAACATCCAGTTCAGTTAAATTCACGGGAGCACGCACGGTAAAATCCTGTTTTTAATTTAACCCAAACAATGCACCTGTAAAGATCAATTTTTACTGTGTCAATGTGTGAGGCAATGGACTATTACTGTCCTGTGTTTCACATCACTTTCATCCCCCCCCCCCCCCCCCCCCCACAGATGACTCACAAGATGCCCAGTCTGTCCTGAGGGAGATGACACAGGTTTGCTTCTCTGCTTACAACTTCCACTCCGTTACCATCCAGATGGAGAGGCAAGCAGACCTCAAGCCTGGCTGTACCCTGTGCGAGGACCCCAAGATGTAGGCCTCTCCGTGGGGCGTTCTTTTTAAATGGAGCCCCTCTGAGAGGTGGCTAATAATAAGCCACTTTAAAGAAGGCTACGCTACTAACAGGACACCGCTTTAATTGGTGTGACCTTCGTGGTGATAAAGTTAACTGGGCGTTCTGAATTGGCGCTGAACTTGTGTGCCAGTGCAGGGGCGACTCGATTGTCCGTGACAGTGTGTTAATCCTCCAAAATAAGTTATTATTTACATGATAATGGGGAATCTGTCAAATGACCATAGCTTTTGGGTTGACTATTTTGAATGTCAAAGAAAGTAATGTTTTGTGGAAAAGTGGCTATCCTCTCCCCCATGCTGTATTTTGCCTGGAATGTAATTAGCTTGACTTTTTAAAGTGTTGTGAATCTGCACATGATGCTGATCATCAAGTGCTATCAAATATTCCTTATTTGTAGCTATTTATCAGTGACCTCGCCAGAGTAAATGTTTTAAGCATTGTTTGTCTATTGTTAGTTCATTTGTGAAAAATGTTGGATGGTGTTGCAGTTCAGTTCAACGAATGGACCCAAATCATAATATTACAAATTATCATGGGCTCAACAGAGGCAATTAAGTTGAACACATAACATGTCAAACACAAATCAATTGTCTTGGCAAAGAACACTTTTGCACATCCACTTAGTTCAGATGTAAGTGTGTTGGACAGTAACAAATTAACCAATAATTAGGAAAAATAAACACTGCTCAGTGCTCGTGCTCAGCAGCAGCAGTTTTATAATATTTCTTCATGATTCATGGTTCAACCATAATACTGTACATTGAAATGACACTCATCTATTCCATAAAAGATTCTGGTTTGAAATGCCATATATATCTATGATGCACTCTCTTTGATCTGATTATAAAAATGTATATAAAACATGTATAATTATTGATTAAAAAAAGAAAATATGACTGTGGCCATCCTACTTTGCCATACTGTCTACCTCAGCTCTACTATCTAACTATAGGATTTGAGTTTCTGGGCAATAGGGACACATTGGATCCATTGTTTTGAGGTTCACATTGATCTTGCTAATACGTTTCGCAGTCCATTTCTTGACCTTGTGCTGGTCTGCTGCAGCTATGGGGTTTCAGTCTAACTAGTCAGCAATTGTGGGGCAACAAGAGACTCATATCTTACTGTATTGACCCTGTAATATTTACTGCTGTTGAGACTTGGCCGCCCTCTCCCATGTTTTTATGAGTGCAAGAGCTGTGAGATTGGCTTGAAAATAAAAGGCATGGTAGCTGGCGGACTCGGTCTACTGACATTCAATTTGATAAAACAAAACGTTGGGCAAAGAGAACTTTAAACTGGTCCTTTTCTACCAAGTGTTAACAATATCCTGTCATTAATTGTCCTTCCTGTCTAACTATCAACACATTCTATTTCTAATATTAGTTTAGCAGATTATAACTTGTTACTGTTTAAACTTAGCTACATATTAACTGGTGCTGTGGGAACCAACACATGGGCACCGGTCACGAGGACGTCCCATACTAACATGTGGATGTACTCAAGAAAGATGCAGATGACATAATTTATTTAGCTTTTTTTGTGGAATTATTACCTCACTATGAATATTCAACCAATGGCTTAGCACAGGGGTGCCCAAAAGGTAGATTGTGATCTACCAGTAGATCACAAAGGCTGTACAGGTAGACCACAGGACATGTCCCTAAAGAATATTTAATTTAAATAAAAAATGCATTTAAATAAAAAACTATTTTTGGAATCTGCCACTTGAGTTAAAGTTGACTTGATTGATTGACAAAAGGGGCCTGTAAGCTCAAACTCACAATGGAATATTTTGTTTTCAACAGTGTTGCTGTGCACAAATGTCTGTAGCATTACAAATTAAATACAAAAAAACCCTAACTATTAGATTTCTCCCCCTCTATTTCCCATTCCAAGTGCATTTGTCCTATATGTAATGCCAGCGCCGCTATTCCAAAGCCCCCTCAGGTACATATTTGAACTATTTTAACTTTTTCAGCAATGGTGGCTAGATCTTGTTGAGCTGATCATTTTGAAAGTAGCTCTCACGTCATAAAAGTGTGGGCACCCCTGGCTTAGCAGTATCCATTTTACTGAGAGATCAGTGGAGTGCATTCAGTACATGATCACCAGACTTATAATTGCCACATTGAGTTTTTGTAGGCTGACCTAGAGCTACGTGTGTGTGTGTGTGTGTGTGTGTGTGTGTGTGTGTGTGGGGGGTTAGGGGTGCAGAGACTCGTGAGCAGGATAGAGTGGCGTGCAAAAAGAGGAAGGGGTGCAAAGGAGTTGGTGGAGAAAGAAAGGCATGCACTCATGACCACACACACAAACAAACTGGTGTCCAGAGAATCCAGAGAGGTCAAAGATGCTATTATTTACTAGCCTGGGTCCACACCATAGACCCTGCCCACTGCACTGTGAAGTGTGAACTGTAACTAAACATTTTCAAAGTTAGTCAAACTTTTTCAAAAATAGTAGATCTGCTTTTAGATCAACTCTTTTTTAATATCCAAACTGTTACACTGATTCTCTTTAGATGAGGTCAGATCAACATATGGAATGTCAGAACAGGAAGGACGGGTGGGGAAGGATCAACATATGGAATGTCAGAACAGGTCAGCTTTTGGGTTTGAGGTTTGAGGTCAGATGTAGAATTGGTGGTCGGCTCCACATATGCAGATATATCCAGTCCAGTCTTCTCCTCACGTGATGTCACAAGGTGTGACCATATATGGAGGCGTGATGTCACGAGGCGTGACCATATATGGAGGTGTGATGTCACGAGGCGTGACCATATGTGACGTGGGGTGACTGACGGATGGGAGATGCAGGTTTTCATAGTAAATGCGAACTATGGTCGTAATAAAAATCAATTTAAAATGTATTGTTATGATATGATATATATTGATTGATTGAAAATGTTATTAACAGATTGCACAATGGGTACAGTTCAAGGAAGATAGGTCAATACAAAAACTGCTAAGAGGCTAAAACCAGAAAAAGCACTGGTCCTCCATTTTCAATTCGTCAAAACATTTAAAGACATACAAATATAAATAATAAAAATATAAATAAATACATCAAATCAAATACACCGTTAGAAAAAAGGGAATACGTCTACAGTATAAAGTGGGGGGACTTTTACTATTTTACAGGGGCCAGTTTTGAATTGCAGGCGCCCGTAAGTGCTCTTTGAGAGTGGTTTTGAAGGAGGCTAGGGATTCACATTTCTTAACGGCTTTTGGTAGGGCGTTCCATATTTTAGTGGCATATAATAGTGATAGGGATAATGTGATGATGATCCCCATGATGCAGGGACAGGGTCAGCCCTATGGGTTGGAATTTGGGTTGGTCGTTGGTGTAGGGACTACAATTTACAATTTACAATTTAGGCATTTAGCAGACGCTCTTAATCCAGAGCGACTTACATTAGGCAAGAACAAAAGTATGGGAATACATCACATATATAAAATGCATTTATCAAGAAACATGCGTAAGCTAAGAACGTAACTAGAACATATCTATATAATGACACTATACATATTAAATATACATATATACTATACTATGCTATACATATGTACTATGATGTGCTATGACTACATACAATGCAATTATTGTGCTATCTACATGACATGCTATAAGTCTGTTTCAAATGCTATCTAAGTCTAAAAAGTGCTATCTAAGGGGGTAGGATAAGTGCTATGGGCCATGATGGAGTCTGAAAAGGTGGGTCTTCAGACTACGGCGGAAGATTGGGAGTGATGCTGCAGTTCTGATTGCAACGGGGAGTGCATTCCACAGTTTTGGGGCCAGAAGGGAGAAGAGTTTGGGACGTGTGGAGCGTTGTCCCGGCGTTTTTAGTGAGGGTACTTCCAGCTTTCCTGCGTTGGCTGATCTGAGTGCGCGGGAGGGTTTGTAGGGTTCAATCATGCTTGCAAGATATGGGGGAGCCATACCTTTGGTTGCTTTGAATGCCAGCATCAGAGTTTTGTATTCTGTGCGGGCAGCGACTGGGAGCCAGTGCAGGGAGCGGAGCAGGGGGGAGACATGTGAGAATTTTGGCTGGTTGAAGACTAGGAAGGTAATGGGGTTGGTTAGGGTTAAGGTTGATTGAACATAATAGGGCTGAGGAACCAGCTAGCCTACACCAGTGGTTCTAAAACATTTTCATGTCAAGAACCACAAATTCGATGTATTTTGCACACAGACCCCCCATCTGAAATTATTTTAGACCCCCAGGGACGATAACAGAAGATTTGGGTTTAACTGATGTTGATGCTATATTATTAACTCATTTAGCCATGGGGAGTTGGGGACCCCCTGGAACCCCCCTCAATGACCCTGGGGTCCCCACTTTGAGAACAGGCGGAACGAAAGTGTCTCAGCAGCATTGCATTCTAGTCGGAGGATCGCTTAGAGCGTCACACAACACAACACTACACACCTCCAGTGGCGGGCTCATATATATACTCTATGGGCGGGCTGGCTCGGCTTGCGACAATGATAAACACGCCTGATCTGACCAGGAGAAAATACAAATACAAACTAAACATTAGAGACTGAGCAAAACTATTTTACTACTACTATACAGGATACAAGGTAAGTCTTCTGTCCTGGTTGTGCTGTTGTTGACGCAAACAGACCCCGGCGCGCTCCTTGTAAGCTTATAAAGTTTTAAGAACAATGTATTCCGTCTCTGTTTAGCCTGGAGTTGACTTGATGATGACGTTAGTGTCCAACTGTCCATAGGTTTTGCTAATATATAGTTGTGCAATATACGCCCAAAGGCTACCACGAGTCGAGTCGACACACATTAATAATTAAGCAAGATGCATGATGATAACAAGTGTTGTGGATTCCATTGTGTGCCGTGTGCTACTCGAGCTCTACAGTTATAATCATACTAAAGAGGGGAAAAGTGCATTGTGAGTCGTGACCCCGTTATGAGTTATGACCTATTTAGCCATTTATGCTTCCTTCGTACCCTAACTAACTACTAGCCCTGGTCCAGTGCTTACAGGACCAGGGCTAACTAGCTCCTTTCGGAACCCTACGTTAAAGTTTCTGACATTTTGATGACTTTATGTAGGGTTCCTTCTCACCGGATTCAAGCGACATGGGATGCCATCTGACTTCCCCTGACTTAGCCCTGTGCTGCGGTGTGGGTGTCGCGCTGACATATTCCAAACGAAGCATATGAACGCTATAGGAGACAACGAACCATCTGACCCCCCCCGCGAACGGCTCAGAAGCCGTTAAGTATTTTTAATGTTTGTACGACCGTTTTGCCAGCTCTGAAATTCTCTCTTGTTGACATCCCATTGTACCGCCTCTCGGCATCTCGGTTGGCTAGCAGCGCCTCCCTACGCGCCTCGTAGGCGCAGCTAGCCAACCGAGATGTCAACAAGGAGGGACCGAAGAGAGAATTTCAGAGCTGGCAAAACGGTCGTACAAACATTAAAAATACTTAACGGCTTCTGAGCCGTTCGCGGGGGGGGGGTCAGATGGTTCGTTGTCTACTATAGCGTTCATATGCTTCGTTTGGAATATGTCAGCGCGACACCCACACCGCAGCACAGGGCTAAGTCAGGGGAAGTCAGATGGCATCCCATGTCGCTTGACGCCGGTGAGACCGGACCCTACGTGGTAGGTCCAAAGGAGCTCAACCCGGGGGGTCCGGAGACGGGCTAAGGGCTAACTAACTACCACACAGTAATCATTCCCAGCTGTGTCAACACGTGTGTAGCGCCCAAAAAACGTGTAGCCCTAGTGGACTGGTTTCCGACAGTCAGGTTGTAGTTAGGACGTGTGCTCCAGAAACTGATGTACAGTCCAAACGTTCCATAGAGTTGGTATAATAATATTAATAATATTTATCTATTACATTTCTCTGTAACTGCAGGCCTATATAACAGCCTTCCACAAAAGTGTCTGAAAAACGGTTTGCCTCTTTTCAGCAACACCTGCTGGTTGATTGAGACCTGATTAAATATCTGGGCTGGCACTGATTGATTTGATTGATTGAAATATTTATTAACAGTTTGCAGAATTACAGTACATTTCAAGCACAAACTAAATACAAAGGCTGTTAACTGTGAGTGGACGACCCAATTAAGCATTACACTTGTTTACAAGAGGGTCCACCATGTTCAATTCATCAAAACATTTAGAGACGTACAAATAGACACTTCTATATAGACAAAGAACAGAACAGGAATTCATCATAATGGAGGTAAAAAGGGAAAAGAAACATATACAGTGAGGGGAAAGGGGGGGGGGGGGATTCAGATTTTACGGGGGCCAGTTTCGACTGACCACGCCCTTCAGTGGACAAATGGCTCTTAGTTACAACATGTCTATGAATTTCTTTTTGTGTACCTGTCTTTGTGTTGAATGTTTTTAGAATAAACCTGTAAATAATCTCTCTCTCTCTCTCATATTTTGTGACAGATCTAGGTGTTGACCTGAGCCGAGGAGAAAGCACTGAAGCAGGAAGTGGAGAGCACCACAGAGATGAAGCCAGATGCCTTGTTGTCAGTTGGAGAGAGACTGAAAGCAGGAAGGAGAGTCATGAAGACGTGGCCGAGCACTGGAAGATCAGGTTTGTGATGCTGCTTGTAAAGCAGTGATGGAAGAAGTATGTTTTACTTGAAATGAAATGAAATGAAATGAAATGATTACTATATTTACCCAGGGTATCTGGGCTAAGCTCAAGAACTTGTTTCCAGCCAGGCCCTGCTCATAGAACATTTCATCGTAGTGGTTCAATGCCTTGTTCAAGGGCACTTCAGCGGTGGTAATTTTAACGTGTCGGACCGCTGATTCGAACTGGCGACCTTCCGGTATCAAGACCGCTCTGCAATCCGTTCGGCCACCGCTGCCACATTAAGTAAAATAATTAATACTGCAATGTAGATATACTCTGTTACGTAAAAGTCCGGACTTAAAAATGTACTTGAGTAAAAGTACAAAGGTATTGGCATCAGACTATACTTATAGTATAAATATAATTATGAAATGGTATAAAAATAATACAATAAAATAGTATAAAATATACTTATAGTATAGATATTGTACCAAAAGTAAAAATGTATGAAAATCTTTTGAAAATAGCTGATCTACAAGCTACAATGATCTATATATATGGCTGAAGTGGTCT
This sequence comes from Electrona antarctica, assembly GCF_951216825.1. Lineage (NCBI taxonomy): Eukaryota > Metazoa > Chordata > Actinopteri > Myctophiformes > Myctophidae > Electrona > Electrona antarctica. The sequence goes on along the minus strand of NC_136796.1, from coordinate 14,894,627 downwards.
GTAGTATAGTCTGAAGACTCAACCTCTTCAGACTCTACCTAGCCGTGACTATCTTGCAGTCTTATGCAAAGGCTAAAATGTAACTTAGATGGCATTTTATGTAAACGGATGCCAGGTCATTGTTGAACTTGTAGACCTGGCATCCTATAGTGTGTATAATCTCAATGTACAGATTATTTTTCTCCTTGATATTATACTGTTCAGACTGAGAATAGGTTGTTTGTTTACCCATGATCCTAGATCACTTTCTATGCATCTGATGTATTACCTTGTGTTTTACTTGCTTACTGTAAAGTGACATACATTCGTCATACGTAAGAGATGCTCTGGATTAAGAACGTCTGCTAAATACGTTAATTGTAAATCTGTAATTGTAGTAAGTAACTAAAGCTGTCAGATAATTCTAGTCAATAAAAGGTACAATAGTTGCCTCTGACATCAAGTGGAGTCTATGGAACGTATTGAAAATTGTAAACACTGAAGTAAAAAAGACCTAAAAATCCACAGGTATCGGCAAGCGTAAAAAAGGCCCGTCGGTGCAACCAAAATGGAAACCAGTGGCCTTGATGGGGGACATGAGAAGAAGGTTCAAGGCGGCCTGGTGCAACATTCACCCCTGGCTTGAGTATTCTCACTTATCAGACTCTGTGTATTGTTATGCCTGCAGGCATTTTAGCCCCCCTAATGGCACAGATGCGGTATCTGACCCGCCGTCTGGATTCAAAAACTGGAAGAAAGCAACCTACAAACAGGGGGGGTTTGCAATGCATGCCAAGTCTGAGCAGCACAAACGGGCAATGATTACATGGAGGGACCACCAGAGAGCTGTAGCAACTAATCCAGCACTGACAAATGTCCTAAAAACGAAACGTGACAAACAGGTTAGGAAGAATCGGGAATATATGCAACATATAGGGCGAATGCTACTGTTTACTGCCACCCAAGACCCTGATGACAGAGGCCTCAGTGAGTATAGTGACCCAAATTATGAAGGGACCTTCGTGGCACTTCTAAAGTTTGCTGCTGCATTTAACAAAGCTGTTAAAAAAAGGGTGAGTTCCGTCAACAATGTGGTGTACACAAGCAAAGCCATTCAGAATGAGGTTCTGGATTGTTTTGCAGCCATGGTTCGAGCCGAAATTGCAGAAGAGCTGAGACAGAGTGAAGTGTTCAGCATCATGGCACATGAAGCAAAAGAGCAGATTTCTCTAGTACTCAGGTACTATTTCAATGGAGCTGTCCAGGAGAGTTTTCTCCATTTTGAATCCTCTGAGGGGCTAAGTGAATCAGGGCTTGCTGAAAAAATGATCCATATATTGGAAAGTCATGGTCTGGAACACAGAAACAACCTTGTAGCCCAAGCACACACTGGTGTTGAACTCTTGAGTGTTGATGATCATTCCGGGGTCCAGGCTAGAATCAAAGAGCAAGCAAAATATGGATTTTACATCCATAGCAATGCCCAATGTCTAAATGTAGTTTTAGTAGATGCAGTCAAAGCTGTCCCAGAGGCAAGTATCTTCTTCTACTTGCTAGAAAAACTGTGTGAGTTCACATCTCTGTCACCTGTCCATTATAAATGGCTGGCTATGCAAAGAGACATGTACGAAGGAGCACCAAGGGAACTCCAGCAATTAACTGACATCCAAGGGGCATGTAGCTTTATAGCTCTACAAAACATTATGGATAGATTGCCTGCTCTTATGCGAGTACTGCAAGAGCTATATGATCGTGAAGAATTCAGCAATAGGACAACTCTTGAGGCTGGAAGTCTGCTGGACCAGATAGATCTTCAATTCATCGTGCATCTTGTTGCACTCTGTAAAGTGTTTAGAGAAACAAAACCTCTCTCTGATGTGCTACAGGCTTCAGCACCTGACTTTTCAAAAGTTGCCGATTTAGTTGAAGCTTTAGTTCAAACACTGACTGACTTCAGACAGGAGTCATTTTTTGATGGCTTGTGGGATGAAATATTGAACATTTCTGAGCAATGCGACGCTGCAATAGAAAAACGAGAAAAAAGGCTGAGCTCTGAGGCTGAGCTCTACGACGTCCCACACGACGTCCAGGACCACCTCGGCGGCCTCAGTCTCGATGACCTCAATGATCTTGGTGACAATCGCGGTATAGATACTACTGTTCATCAAAGAGAGAGGTTTCGTACAGCCTTTTTCTACCCCGTAATTGATCAGATGGTCCATGAGCTTAACAGACGTTTTTCAAAGACAACCTGTGACATAATGAACAGCATCCAAGCTCTAAACCCCAAAAGCGACGCATTTCTTCAAAATGACGCTCTGCTTTCATTTGCTCGATTGTATGATTCAAACATTGAACACTTGGGGAACGAGCTACCTATGTTCATCCAATATTTGGAAAGGAAAACGCAGGCCGGGATGCAGACTCCTTCTAGTACAGCAGAGCTGACACTGATCCTTGAGCCGTTCAAAGAAGTGTTTGTTGAGCTCTTCAGACTCGCAAAGATAGCAGTCGCAATCCCACTGAGTGCTGCTTCTTCTGAGAATATCTCTAAAGTGAACCTCATGACAAATCATCTCAGGTCCTTAGGTCATCTTAGGTCCTACCTAAATTATGGTGAGATTGAGCTGCAGAGTTTGTGCAATGAGGATGTACTTTGTATTGAGTCTAGGAGGGCAAATGATTTGTGTCTTGACACATTTATTGATCGTTTTGCCAAAAAACACCAAAACCGCAGAATTATGTTGGTGTAAATTGAAAATCTACAAAGAGAACTACAGACAGGGATGCAGATACCCTCTAGATAACCGAGCTGGTACTGTTCATTGAACCTTGTGAAGTGTTGTTGCAACAAAGAATGCATGTAACTTGAGCTGTAGAAGTGAAGATAACAGGAATGTCTCATTTCATTTTCAATGTTGTAATTTGGAACATGGCATTATTGTACGTAACTGAAGTTACTGAAACAAATGTGATTCCTGAAACAAATGCCAATCTTGCTTTTGTTTTCTTTCTTTGTGTGCTGTTATTTTATATACTGAATTTTTTTTGAAAGTTTGAACACTGAAGTTTTGTGTCTAAAAGAAACATTTTGAAAGCTTGAACACTGAAGTTTTGTCTAAAAGAAGCATTTTGAAAGCTTGAACACTGTTTTGTGTCTAAATTTGGAAAAGCAATAAAGTTGAATCAACACAAAGTGGAGAACATTGTTTGTTTCTTGTTTCGTTTCAGGTCAAATGTGTCCCTTTGACAAAACTAACCCAACCAAGAAGTTAAGAACCACTACTATGGGACCGCCCATGTTGATGTTGTCTTTTTAAAGCCACAGTAGGCTCCAGGTGCTACATTTTGAATGTAGTAATGTTCAGCAACTAGTAACTAAATTATAAATATTTTTATGGAAAAAATGAGAATCGTGATCTCAAAATCGAGATTCACATTTGAGCAAGAATCGTGCAGCACTAGAGCGGAACATCAGTGTCAAGGTCATTTGTATTGCTTGATGCTTTGTTAGCTGGAGGGCTAAACATAGTAAATGTTGTGGTGGGACATGCACAGGGGTAATGAGATACTGTATTATTGTCTGTCTGCTCAATAATTCATTTGGACTTTGCTTGTTTGTGTTTGAGAGATCCATAGAATATGGTTACAGTTATACAAGTGATGCTAATGCGGATGTCTTCCAAAAAGGAATTCTAGTCATTGATGACATTACCCGTAGGCTACTGTGTGCCAAATAAGTGTCATTGATTTTGTTTCTTCATTGCCATGTTTTACAATCTGGCTCGACAACATTAATATGAATAAAGTCATCCGAAACCGACACATTTGTCATCAACTTGTCTTGACAGCATTCAGTGAAGACATAATTTGATACCATCTGAGTTGTTGATTTAGTATCTCATCCACTAAATCAATACATTTTTGTTTGTTTCTCGATATATTTGGATCATTGATGATAGATGGGCTGTCATGTAAGGGCCTGCAAACAATTGGTATCACTGCCGTGTACACACACACACACACACACACACACACACACACACACACACACACACACACACACACACATGAGGGTTCATTCAATATGGCAACATAACCAGCACACTGCAATTAAGAAGTAGGCAATCACTTGACCTTGACTTGTGTTTTCTCTATCAACTGATTGGACTTTTGGGGGGCTTTTAGAGGAAACTCAGGCACGAAAAGAATATCTCTAGGTTATTATCACACAAAGGATGGTCCATATAAATGTAAATTGAAATCCAGACTGTAACCACCAAATTAAATGGATAATGGAAATTAAGTAATAGGCATTCTAATCTACTTTTTCAGTTTCACTCAAGCCTGAAGGCACAGCCTTTCATTTACCCCAAATAGAGCTTTTATTTCCGTGCAATGTCAGCCAGCAGGGCAATTTTGCATGGTGGAGCGCACAGAAACAGCTCAGACTATTTCAGGGACCTCTTGTATTTCACAGTTTCTAATTTGAATTCTGGTTGCCCACAAAGTAGGCTAAACTAAGCCAAGCGTGTATACAATACAAGTAATGTATATATTTTAATTTAAAGCATTTAATTCGAGCACTGCTCGAGTAGATGAGACTGCAGTTGCTGGTTCGTTTGAAATGTGCATAGTAAAATTACATTATGTTTACTTGACCATAAGTGGTGACATGAAACCACAGATTATTATTATGGAACTGTGATACTAATAAATCAGTTAGTTAAATTGGTTGTTATGCAGGAACTGGGCAACAGATGGCGCTGTGGACATAGGCATTTACCGTAATGTTTAGCTATAATTTTAATTAAGGCAATGATTCATTCTTTACTTGATCTGTGGGCTCTTTCTGGTGTGAATGAATGATGATTTCCACTGCACCAGAGTAGTAGAATTCTCTTTAACACCGGAATTAAGAAAACCGTAAAACAATTATTTCAGGAGGCGCTTGCACTTCATTCTTTACTGTAGGCAGCAGACGTAGCAAGGGCGCAAATCTCGCGACGTTTGTGCAGCAGCTGAGCTCTGAAGAAAAGCAAGGGGCTTTTGACATAATGTCAACAAAATAGATAAATTAACACACCACAGGTAATGAGACCTAAATATTATATTGTTTACCATTGTAATATGATTGATAACAGCGATGCGAAGGCATTCCTTATGTCCCAGAATAGATATTTAATGTAAAAAGTGGCTTAAGAGGCAGTTACAGTTGGAAGTGTCGCGGTGCGTGTCATGTCTCTGCAGCCAGCCAGTGACTGTACTTTTGCATGTGGACAGTTATGCTGCCTTTTGCGGCACCGGAAATAGCAGACCTACAAGCTCACAACGCGTCGCGGGCAGACGCCTTGTGAGCTTGTAGGTCTGCGACACCCCGGCGGCGTGCAAACAGTTATAAATCAGCGGCTACAATCATCATCATCTATATTACTATTTATATTAAGCTATTATAACACAAACATTCAACACTATTTTGGATACGTTTACTTTGCGTATATCTCTATCTATCATCATGTCGAAATTGTGTCGCAAATAGAACACACTATTACATTCCATTCCGATCTCCTAAAGTCCTATGATATAATTGAACGCTAAAAGACGAGTGTTTATCATATAATATTGTCAGCAGTAATTACCGTAACCGTACCTTCAGGCTTCAGTGCATTAAGACAGTGGTTTTCAACCAGTGGTCCGAGGAGGGTACAGGTGGTCCCCAGCTAAATAATGAGAGAGTTGGTAACCAAATGGACCCTTATAGACCTTTAACTCTTGAGAGTGTAAAATGAAACATCATTTGAAACAATCATTTTACACTCTCAAGAGTTCAATTCTTTTTAAACATCTGCATAACTTAATATACTAGAAGTCTACACAATTAGAGAATGTAGAAGAATTGTTATTTTTGATCAACGTTTGCCTGTTATCTCTCCTATACATATGGTACCAGACCAGTGCAGTGCCACGTCAATAAACCATGGAATTGTGGACAAAATCTTATCCAACAATTTCGAAATAGTCTTTAGTTTGGGTCTGAGAGGCTAAATTTCATCCAATGGTGGTCTGTGGCTCAAATGTCGAATAAATAATGGGACTTGACATGAAAAAGGCTGAAAACCACTGGACACCAGCATGTACACTGTGCATAGTATTATTATAAACAATATAAAGCATCATATCATATAATAACTAGAAAAAGTGCCCTTCTGGGCACAGGTCTCCACCAGGAGGATAGGACTGTGTGAGATGTTTGGCAAAATGTTTAGGAGTAATATAAATAAGTAATATGTTTGCCTTTGATGGCAATTGGATGATTTGAGGCATTTTGTTCCAAAAATGTGTTTTGCAAAAATCAACCTGTTGGTGGCGCTATAACAGGCCAATGTGAAAAGGGTGGGATATATTCCTCAGCCTAGTAAGAAAATGTGTGAAAGATTTGACGTAAATTGCATGCTGCGTTCATGATTTGAGGCTTTTGTTCAAAACGGGGCAATCTTGCAAACTGTGAAAGCCAATTATAGCCAATTAGGATGGAATATGAAATATCGGACAGATCCGACTTGAGCACATGACCATAGAGATACTGTGTAACGATTTGTGAGATTTTTGGACAGAATCTGGAGGAGTAATATCCAAAAATGTGTTTTACAAAAGTCGGCCTCCTGGTGGCGCTATAAAAGGCAGATGCGGAAAATGCAGGTCAAAGGTTTGTCCTTGGCCTCTAGGGAGTGTGCATGCAACGTTTCACGCAGATCGGTGCAGTTTTAGGTAAACAATGTGAAAAGCTGCCTCATGGTGGCGCTATAACAGGCCGAAAATGCGGCGCAGAGGTTCATTGTTGGCATCCAGGGAGTGTGTGTGCAAAGTTTGGCATCGACCGGGTTAACGGTGCCGGAGATTAGCTGGTAACGGACGGACGGAAGGACGGACGGACTGACACACACACGGACGGAGTGCAAAACATACTCTCTCCCCATGCCTTCGGCCTGGTGGAGACAACAATGCACGTGCATTGTTATGTTATGTAATAGTGGAAATACTGTATAGCCTACAGTACAAGCTCACATTGCGATGCTGTATGTGTATAAGATGTAACAACTAGAAAAAGTGCCCTTCTGGGCACAGGTCTCCACCAGGAGGATAGGACTGTGTGAGATGTTTGGCAAAATGTTTAGGAGTAATATAAACATGTTTGCCTTTGATGGCAATTGGATGATTTGAGGCATTTTGTTCCAAAAATGTGTTTTGCAAAAATCAACCTGTTGGTGGCGCTATAACAGGCCAATGTGAAAAGGGTGGGATATATTCCTCAGCCTAGTAAGAAAATGTGTGAAAGATTTCACGTAAATTGCATGCTGTGTTCATGATTTGAGGCTTTTGTTCAAAACGGGGCAATCTTGCAAACTGTGAAAGCCAATTGTAGCCAATTAGGATGGAATATGAAATATCGGACAGATCCGACTTGAGCACATGACCATAGAGATACTGTGTAACGATTGGTGAGATTTTTGGACAGAATCTGGAGGAGTAATATCAAAAAATGTGTTTTACAAAAGTCGGCCTCCTGGTGGCGCTATAAAAGGCAGATGCGGAAAATGCAGGTCAAAGGTTTGTCCTTGACCTGTAGGGAGTGTGCATGCAACGTTTCACGCAGATCGGTGCAGTTTTAGGTAACAAATGTGAAAAGCTGCCTCATGGTGGCGCTATAACAGGCCGTACTGGAAAATGCGGGGCAGAGGTTCATCGTTGGCATCCAGGGAGTGTGTGTGCAAAGTTTGGCATCGACCGGGTTAACGGTGCCGGAGATTAGCTGGTAACGGACGGACGGAAGGACACACGGACACACGGACACACGGACGGACACACACACACACGGACGGAGTGCAAAACATACTCTCTCCCCATGCCTTCGGCCTGGTGGAGACAATAAATAAACACATTTATATTGCAGTGGAGGAAAACTGATCCTTACTGTGACAATGCTGGGTATCTATCAGAGGTGTCAAGTTGTTCTCTTCCTGTACTGTTTCTATTTGTATTATGTATTTGTATTTGTATTGTTGGCATGGTAGAGTTAGAGTAGATGAGCAGTTTTGAGCACTTTAGGGTGGGTTGTTTAGGCCAGTGGTACTCAAACTTGTGGGGCTCAGGGCACCCCAGTATACAGACCCTTTCATCCACGGTAACCCTAACTTTTCACTATAACAACACTGTATAGGTCACATTTTACATAACAGGATGGTAGGCCCTACTATTACTTGTATCATTCTAATGATTTATAACAATTCTTATTCTTATTATAAGCTGATGACGGTGACCACAACATTCAAAGGAATGAGCACAGTACATTCACTCTTTCATCTTGTGATTTAAATCCCTTAAAACGGGGGGTTTCAACCCTTTTCATTTCAAAGGCCCATTATTTATTCTGTATTTGAGCCACGGATCACCATTTGTTGAGATTTAGCCTCTCAGACCCAAGACTAAAGAATATTTTTGTAGGATTTTGTGCACAATTCCCTGCTGTATTGATGTGGTACCATGGAGAGAAAATAGGCGCTGACAAAATAACAATTCTTCTACGTTCTCTAATTGTGTAGACTTCGTGTAAATTAAGTAATGCAGATTTTTAACAATAATTACGGGTCCATTTTGTTTAATTTTACACTCAAGAGTTAAGGATCTATAAGGGTTCATTTGGTTACCAACTCTCCATCATTTAGCTGGGGACCACCTGGAACCTCCTCAAGGACCACTGGTGGTCCCCGGACCACTGGTTGAAAAACACTGCCTTAAAATATTGAATGTCTTTGGACTTGTATCCTGATTTGAGAGAAAGAGAATATCCGTTTTGCTTTGAATGCTTCAATTAACTTTGTTTGAACTTGATGTTGGCTATTGTTGTACTTGTATGTTTGGATGTTTAAACTCATGTAAAATAATCTTATTTAGTGATTGGTAAATTCCAAATATTATCAAAGTATTCCATGGCGCCACCTGGATTAGCTTTGTGGCACGTAGGCACCCACTTAAAGAAACCCTGTTAGAAACCTGGTTTAGGCACAGTGGTTAGCAATTAGTGTAGCAGAGTGACTCAGGCTGAAGAACAGAAAACCTATTATCTCCCCTGCCAAGGGTGGATTCCCTTTTATAGGCTATTGGATTAGATGTTTGGCTTCAGTGTCCCTTCTCTCACACAGGAGACCCAGGTTTGAATCTACATTAGCACTGTTGTCTCTTAGCAAGAAAGTCCTGGGTTTGAATGTGACACGTCCATTTTTGAATCTGAATCTAATAAACAGGCTCTATGAACCATATTGGAAAAATGGAAATTAGGTCTCATACTAATTGAGGCTCTGTTCCATTTAGTGGTTCTCAAACTTTTTTAATTTCAAGCACCCCCATGACTCCCATGAGTTACAGTGTTACACACTTGTGAGGGGCTATTTGGAACCCTGTCAAGGAACCACGAGGGTACTTGCCTGGACCACGCTTTGAGACCCACTGGTGTAGCACAGTTTTTCCAGTGAACCAACATGCACAATATCATCCTGATTCTTGTTACGACCGCAGGTCGCATTTACTATGCAATCGTGTATTTCCCGTCAGTTGGTTGGTTGGATGGAGATCCCTGGTGTCATCAATATTAAGCCCATATATGGGAATGCCCATATATGGAGATCCCTGATGTCATCAATATTGGCCAGCAACTCTAGTCTACATCTGACCTCAAACCCTTACATCTCCATACATGGAGCTGACCCTTCTGACATTCCATATGTTGATCCTTCCCCATGCATCCTTCATCTTCGATGTCTCCCTTTTGACTGATACCTGTCCATTTAAACTCTAGACGGGCCTGCTCCTGCGCCCGGCAGCCGGCGAATACTAGAGTTCTCTACAGATTAACCCATCTACTGCCACCTGGTGGACGCAGAGCCAACTGCAGACTGCCGAGCCGGTTGTAATGTGACACACACTGGATTCACATCCTGTTTGGGCGGCCATCTTAGATGCTAAGATTTCGAGTTATTCAGCTTTTTAGTCAGCCTGTATAAAGGGAGGTGAACGGCAGTGCGGATGCGCAAACCCGTCTAGGATCACTAAAGAAGGAAAGGCCAAGCCAAAAAAAAGGGAAAAAAAGGAATCAGCGATCCGGTTTGATATCAATAATAAAGCTTATCTGACGGAACGTTGCGCCAGAAGCAGTTGCCGGTTGGATTCTAATTGGCGGAACGTTCCATCATGAGCAGTTAATTTGTTAAGGCCCGGCCCTAACTGGGCCCTCATCAAACCCTGTACACTCAAGACACTGCCCCCGCTGCCACCCTTAGATCTCCAGATATGCAACTGACCTGTTCTGACATTCCATATGTTGATCTGACCACATCAAACCCTGTACACTCAAGACACGCTCCATATATGGCCAGTTCAGAATTCATTCCATATGTTGATCTGACCCCCCATGCCAAGGCGCCAGTGCTCGCCCAGCAGTCTGCTGTCACCTAGGCGGATGCGTGCACGCGACTTCGCCCTACCCTTAGATCTCCATACATGGAGCTGACCTGTTCTGACATTCCATGTGTTGATCTGACCACATCAAACCCTGTACACTCAAGACAAGCTCCATATATGGCCTGTACAGAATTCATTCCATATGTTGATCTGACACCCATGACAAAGTGTCATCGCTCGCCCAGCAGTCTGCTGTCACCTAGGCGCCGGCGGATGCGTGCACATGACGTCGCCCTTTAGGGAGGTCGCTTCTCGCCCTCAGGCGTCTTACTGGTTTGACCAGAATGGAACAGTAATTTAATTGGGAAGGAAGTAAAGTGAGATCCTCGTCATCCCAAGCCCTGTTGGTTGTTCCTCCCACAAAACTAAAGGTGAACGAACCTTTGCGAGTTTCGCCCCCAGGCTATGGAACGACCTCCCCTACCACCTGAAATCTGTGGTCTCTGTGGAACTTTTTAAAAAACCTTTAAAGACCCACCTTTTCAGACAGGCCTTTGTAACATAGTCCCGTATTGATTTCTTGATTTTCACCAGTGCCAATTGTTCCTTGCTTTATTGTTTTGCTTTTATTGTTGTGAAGCACTTTGTGAAAGGTGCTCTATAAATACAATGTACTTACTTTACTTACTAAAGAAGAGGTCCAATTTCTTTCTAATATATACAGTAGCTGCTGTGCATAGAGTCTCTATTAGAGCCTATTGCTTACCTCTTCTGTACGTGTTGATTCCACCTCACTGTCCTCTAGGCATGTAAAGGTGTACCAGTGTGGAATAGCCTGACAGGTAGCTCCGCCTACACCTTCCTTCTCTACCATCTGTCACCATGACCACGCCTCCCCTGGTGACGCCTTTTGGTGGGCAACAGCAGCAGCAGCAGCAACAGCAGGCTCAGGCAGCGCGTGATGTCAACACGGCCTCGCTATGCCGCATCGGCCAGGAGACGGTCCAGGACATTGTCCTTAGAACCATGGAGATCTTTCAGCTTCTCCGCAACATGCAGGTTAGCTAGTGGGTTGACCGGAGCCTGTATATCTGTCTCGCTGTACCTTTGTCTGTTTTGTGCTCCATGGTTCTGCTGCAGTGCTGTCTAACTCCTTCAATTTATAGTTTTCACTGTCCCATCACACTTAAGTCCCAGAAGTACTGTGGGCCCAACAGCACACAGGTGTGTGTGTGTGTGTGTGTGTGTGTGTGTGTGTGTGTGTGTGTGTGTGTGTGTGTGTGTGTGTGTGTGTGTGTGTGTGTGTGTGTGTGTGTGTGTGTGTGTGTGTGTGTGTGTGTGTGTGTGTGTGTGTGTGTGTGTGTGTGTGTGTGTGTGTGTGTGTGTGTGTGTGTGTGTGCTTGTGCTTGAATATGTAGAATACAATACTGTTCCCTTTTCCCCACCATGGAATTAGATAACTGTAACGCGACATGACAAGCCTTTTCTCTGTCATTGTGGTAAGAATTGCTAGGCAAGCTTTTTGTTTTTCTTGCCTTTGCAGTGATTCTTCCTAGATATCTGGACCACTATTGTTTCTCTGTCACTCATAAGGTGACCGTAATCACTCAAACCCTATTTACTGACCATATTGTTCACCCAGGGATCTGTACTCGGTCCCGTCGTAAAAGCTCACAACGCATCGAGTTGAGGGCTTGTAGAATGACTATTTTTGACAAATCTTCTTTGAATGTGACATGACCCTAAGACAGCCAACTCTAAATAGTCATACACTATTATCATCACTATATATAGCAAACTTTATATATGAATGCAAAACACCATAGCTGTGACTTGTAGTTCCAGATCAAAGACTTTCCATATACCGATACTCTCGCATGTTTTCTGTTCTGGCTCACTCACTCACTCACTCACTCACTCACTCACTCACTCACTCACTCACTCACTCACTCACTCACTCACTTTCCTCTCCCTTTCTTGTTTTTCACCCTCTTGTTATATCTCTATCTCTTGTTTAGTAGTCTCTCTCTCTCGAGACAGACTCTTGACTCACATCAATAAAAAGCTGTTTTTCCTTTATTTTTTGACGATGGGTTCTCAGATTGCTTGTTTAGGTATGCATGCCTGAAAGACATTGTTTTATGCTTCTTTCACGTTATGAAGGATGTTTAAAATCAGCCGGTGCATCCCTAGAGGCTTTCTGTTTCTGATCCTCTCGATCGTAATGAGCCTGGTTATCTTTAACAAGTAGTGTAGTTAAACCCAATTATTTTTGGTGTCGTGCAGCGAAAATAGCGGATCTAGCTCACAGTTCATTGCATTGCAATTAGTTGTGTTCTTGTAGATCTGGTGTTTGAAGATTTTTGTCTAGATTTGTCCTATAATGACCAATGTTCCATGTTAATAGCAAGGTTTTGTTTTTACTAACTAGGACACATTCCCATGGAAGTTGGGCCTTGAATTATTTTCATTGGTTTTAGTGGGAAAGCAAAGCAGAGCTCTGTAGGTCCTGAAAATTCTCCCACCTAGAGCTGGCTAAATGTAGAAAGCAGTTCCAACGTTTATAGCATTGTACAGGCATTAAAAGAAATGGGTTTTGTATTTTATTTTTTAATAGCAAAATTTGACATTATTTTGTATAAACTCATGTCCTATGTAAAATGTACTGTATATTGGCCACTAGCTGAAACCTACTGTTTGCCTAGTCAACCAGCTGCTTGTGCAGATAACCTGCCACTGTTTGGAGATTTCCGTTGTAAATTTACCAGCCACAGCGACCTTTAGATGAAAGATGTTCGTTTCCAGACCTGTGTCAACGTGACCTCTCCTCTTTCTGTGTTTGCCTCCCAGTTGCCTAATGGGGTGACATATCATCCCAACACCCATCAGGACAGGCTGGGGAAACTCCAGGAGCACCTGCGCATGCTGTCCGTGCTCTTCCGTAAGCTACGGCTCGTCTACGACAAGTGCAACGAGAACTGCACCGGGCTGGACCCCATACCCCCCGAGGTGAGACTCCAATGCATATATACAGTGAGACTCCAATGCTATCTATACCAGTGGTTCCCAAACCTTTTCATGTCAAGGACCCCCACATTGACAATAATTAGCCTGCCAAAGACTGAAGAAGATTTTTACAGCTCTAGCAGTGATTTTCATTTCAAGGACCCCCAGTTTGATATGCAACAGGCTACGGAACCCCATTTAATGGCATTTCTATCTCTGAGAACCCAATTTATATTGTTAATTTATCTCTGAGAGTGTACAAATGGAACCAAATGGACCATTTGGTTCCATTTGTGCACTCTCAGAGTTACAGACCCATAAGGGTCCATTTGATTCCAAACTATCATTTAGCTGGGGACCCCCTGGAACTCCCTCAAGGACCTCTGGGGGTCCCCGGACCGCACTTTGGGAACCACTGATATATACAGTGAGACTCCAATGCATACCATACAGTAACTGGATTTGATTTAACAAGGTAAATGGAGGGCCAGTTCATTGCAGCATGCCTAGGCTCAGAGGTAGCCTAAAGACAGAGAAGCAGATGTGTTGGCGGAAGTTTGGCGGTTTAAAAAAAAACAATCGGAGCAGCAGAAACAGCCTGGGCAAGGAAAGTAAATAAGTTTACTTTCTTATTCCTCAGCATTCTTCTGTTATATTGGCCCCGAGCAAGGAACATAAGCCCTAATTGTTCTATAGCTGCACAGCAGCGAACAGCAGAAGTCTGCGGTTGTACCGTTATGGTCCCTGGCCTTCTGAGCAGTGGTGGAAAGTAACTAAGTAACTAACTTTTCTTGAGTCTTTCCAATTCCCAGTACCTTTTCTTCTACTCCACTACATTTATTTGGAAACTTTAGTTACTAACGTATATTAACCACTACATTTCAGCTATTTGAGAATAGCCGATCTACAAGCTCACAATGCGTCGCGCATTGTGAGCTTGTAGCTATTTTAAACGGAATTTTATACATTTGACTTGTGCAATGGGAAATACTACATAATGAATACTTTTACTTTTAGTACTTTAAGTACATTTGTATGCCAATTCCTTTGTACTTTTACTCAAGTACATTTTGAATTCCAGACTTTTACTTGTAACGGAGTATTTCTATAAAGTATTGGTACTTTTACCTAGGTAAGAACTTTGAGTACTTGTTCCACCGCTGCTTCTGAGAATGAGTGCATCTCTGTGAACATGAAGCAGGAGGACACGGTTGAAAGATTACTGTACATGCTAAAAAAAACAAAAAACAACCACAACCCTGACCTGAATTAATACAGGTTAATACCCCTGTTCCCTTTAGGATAATATATTACAAAGCAACCTTTTTTCAGTTGAAAATAGATCAATCCTTTTGGGTGACACTTGACAGAATTATCTTTCAATTAAGTATGAATGTCTAGTGAATGCAAGGGTGATGTCATCATCCCTCTTAAACTAACCTCAAACCAACCCCCTGCACATATAATATATCATGTTAGATAGATTGTATTTTTGCCTTTTGAAACTCCACCGTTGATATCCAAGATGTAGCATTGATTCTTGATTCTTTATTTAACATGGATCATGTGACTTTTGCAGTAATTTTAAGTAGAACAGAAGTGCAGAACACGCACTGCTGTATATTTTTACAAGATGCCAGCAAAGACTAAATCCAACATAACAGTAAGTCGCTGCACATTTGTAGCAGCTTTAGTGTAATCCCTTTATGCAGCACGATAAGAAATTCTTTGAAACATATAGTATGTCTTTTGGAAACAAATCCCAAACGTATTTGGTTTGCTTGGGTTTCTGTAAAGCCCGATTTAGAATTCCTTGCACGCAAGTGTCGCATCCAGAAAATAGCTGATCTGAAAGCGTGCCACGGTGTGACGACGCATTGTGAGCTTGTGGTTCGGCTGTTTTCATGTGTGACACCGAAACGCAACGAACAAATCTGGCTTAGGGATTCTTGCGTAGGGCGACTTTGTGGTCCGAGACCAAGCACTGGCACACATGATGCATCACAGCTTTTCCCACAAACTGCCTGACGTTAGAGGTGGGAAACTGTGAGTTTAAAGGAAGTAGGTCATTGGTAGCCCCCTGCTTCACACGCATGCACGCACGCACGCACGCACGCACGGTCACAAACACACACACACACACACACACACACACACACACACACACACACACACACACACACACACACACACACACACGCGCACGCGCGCATGCACGCGCGCACACACACACGACACACCTACACAGGCACACATGAACACAGACATATGTCATGCGCACACGGACACACACGCACACACATGCACACCTCAACCCAGGGGGACTCTTACCGCCTCCACTCCCTCCAGGTCTGTTTCATCTCAGCTCAGAGCAGATTCATTGGCTGCTCCAGGTGGGTCTCTAGGGCCTTTTTACCGGTGGTTACGGTCACCCACCACCTCTAAAGCAGCTGTCAAATGCCAACGCACACACATGCACGCACACACACGCACGCACGCACACACGCACGCACGCACCCTGCCCACCACCAACCTATATGCCTGCCTGACTTCACATAAACCACATGCATGACTCTGCAGGAGTCTTATGTGTCTATATTAGAGGGCCAGTCTGTGTGTCTGTATGTGTGGCCGGAGCTAATCTCACGAACCTACCTGACTGATCAGCCCCAAATGTCTTGTGCACTACCTCCACTCATTTATTTTCACGTGTTAAATTATTTATGACATTTACGAAACCTTTAATGGAAGTCAAAGGCTTCTGATCGGGCTGAGACTTTTCCCAAATTTGGAGTCATACATCTTATAGATACATTATAAATGACTGTTGTTACAGTCTATTGATCATTCGTGTCATAGGCTAGCCGAGATCCACAGGATTCTATTATTTATTTTAAATAAGAATTTCACTTGTGTTGACTACTCTAAAAGGTTCTGACTGCCTTCCTTCCTTGAGCATGCAGTGTGCCATGCCTCATGCAGGGCTGCAGCTTGGCTATTCTCTGTTTGATTGGATTTATGGCTGCAGTGGTCCCTTCCCAATTTCTACAGATTGACTTGGAGCTAATCTCTTTCACCAGACTCCTACTGAGGATAAAAGAGGATGTGGGAGGAGAGACACCACTCTTAAATTGGAACAAATCTGAAATGGCTGCTAGCACAGTATAAGCTTTCCACATTGAATTAGACGGCTATTCGGAAGCAGTTGCGATGAACACGCATTTACGGGTTATTAAACAATTATACATGGCCATATCTTAGGTTTTAACCACTTAAACCCTCTATACTGAGTAAACCTGACCTGAGTTGGCTCTGTACTTGGACTGCTCATTTTTCCCTCTACACCAAATCTCTTTGCCGAAAACGTTGCCACCACATGGAGATGGTTAAACTCTCCATGTGGGGCGAAGGTGACATTTCCATTTGTTACTGTGCTTATATACTGTTAACTCATCATTGAGTCGTTACACCATACAGTGTTTTTGTTTAGCCTTTTGTGCGCCATTCCACTTTAGTCAGATGTTTATACCTCTGCCCCTCGAGGCAAAGACTCAGTCTGCTGCTGACCAGCCAATATTCCAGCTCGCCATGTTTTGTCTGGGCCGGGAGGGTTGTTGATTTTGGCCCCGGCTCCGCTGCCATTTATCATCGGCGAGAATTCAGGTTGCCTGACAGCCGCTTGCTATTGGCTGCCCCGAAACAGGAAGTGGAATCGATGACTCAGGCACTGTGACCTCATTGCAGCCCAGTAATTAGCAACAGGCTCATTTAATGAACAGCTGGGCCCCCGATGCCCACGTCAGCAGCACTCGTCAGCCGGCCCCTGCAGTTGCTACCATGTTCACTCTTTCTTTGTCTCTAATTCGGTCTTTTCTCTGCTGCCCCATTCTGCTGCCCCATTCTGCTGCCCCATTCTCGTACGGTACAGTACTGTATGTCTCCTCCCTTTCTCTCCCTCGCTGTCATTTCCTGCTTTGGACGGACATGCCTTTTCATTTACTTCTGGAAGTCCTTTTCTCCTCATTGTTCTCGCCTGTCTCTGCGAGGCAACACGGAGAACTTCATTAAACCATTCTTCTCTGTCAAACAGGAAACCACATCCATCTTTGTGCAGAGGAGGAGGAGGCAGGGGGTTGTGACTCTCTCTCTCTCTCTCACACACACACACACACACACACACACACACACACACACACACACACACACACACACACACACACGCACACGCACACCGACCAAACACCATCCATCCATCTTTCCCACCATGCTTTGCACATTTCATTTTCCACCCTCAAGCTGCCAAAGTCAGCTCGCCGCCTCTAAAATTCAATATGCCGTTGGCCCGGGTCTGGAATTATCAAATGAAAACACTTTCTTCATTTCTGCATTGAATATTCCGTGACCCTTGTGACAAGAACCAGAGTTTGTCTAATATAATATCCTACACATGTCTCTGTCTTCTTATCCCCCCCGAGAGCCACATAGCTTTGAGTTTGGCACCAAACCCTGCCCAGAGACGGATGAGAGCACGAGAAAAATCAATAGCGTTTAATTTAACCCAGAGAGCACACCAATGTAACCGAACGGACCCACACAGGGTCCGTTCGGTTACATTGGTGCACTCTCACCGAGTTAAATTAACACTCAGGGAACACTGTGGGGAATGCTGCTCAGGTTTCTCTATCTCAGATCTTTTTCTCTTTGTGTGTGTGTGTGTCTCTCTCATTCTTCCCTTATGTCTTTTTCACTCCCATCTTCTACTCCCATCTTTGTCTCTCTTCATCTGTCTCCTTGTCTCTCCCCGTCTCTCTCACTTTCTCTACGTGTCTCTCTACGTCTCCTTTACTCTTCTTAAATTGTTCCCTCTCTGTCTCAGACAGAACTCTCTCTCTCTCTCTCTCTTGCTCTCCCTCTTATTTTTTTCCCCTTCCTGGTCTATCCTTTGCATCCCCCTGTCTGTCTGTCTGTCTGTCTGTCTGTCTGTCTGTCTGTCCGTCCGTCCGTCCGTCCGTCCGTCCGTCCGTCCGTCCGTCCGCCTCACAGGAAGCCACGGGTTAGTTTTAATCTGCCGTAAATTATAACCGGCCGCGCCGCCATGGGTTAGTTGTAACCAGCCACACATGTCGGGAACGACGGTGTTGTCGGACTAATGCCTGTCGGACGGTTAGTATGTCTAACCAACGTATGCACCCCCCCCCCTCTCTCACTGTGCGTCTGTCCAACTGTGCTCTGTCCAACAGTTCCAACCCCAACATAATATTTGCAGTAAATGGGAGCCGTGCCTCCAGACGAGGCAGCCTGCTCTAATCATTCCATAGTGTCTGTGGAGACCTCCGCCAGCTGCTGAACCGACGGGGCAAGCGCTACAATTGAAACAGAATTAGCCCTAGATCTCCTCCACTGTTTAGAATAGCACGGTGCCAGACCGTTGCTGGAGCATGCAGCGGCGTTTTCACTTGTTTTCCCACCTGGCGGCAGCTTTCATTGGCTGGTAATTGTTCAGAGGTCTCGTATCTAATCTGTGTTTAGGATCTGGACCTGTGCGATGTTTTTTTTTTTGCTTTGGCAAGGATGCCCCAGAGAGAGATGATAGTTTTCCTTTGCATAAGTACTCCCTGCCAGACGGGCTCAAAAATGTTTTTTTCTTTTTACACCGGGTGCCAGGAGATTAGACCTGATTTATACTGTTGTGCAGAAATAGCAGATCTACAAGCTTGTAGATTTGCTATTTTCGGTGCATGATGTCATATTGTATGACATCTATCTATCAATGTGCCTGTTCTGACATCACAATGATGTTCTGACATCACAATGATGTTCTGACATCACAATGATGTTCTGACATCACAATGGTGTTCTGACATCACAATGATGTTCTGACATCACAATGATGTTCTGACATCACAATGATGCGGGCGAGGTGGCATCATTGCCCAACATCATTGCACTGTTCTAAATGTTTTTTTTTGTGGCTTTCGCCTTTATTTTATATATTTTATGGAGGGACAGACAGTAGGCAACGGGCACTGTTCTAGTAGTATAAATGAAGCATTAGATTTAGTAAATTCTCCCAATGTAGAAACACTTGAACCCGAACCATCTGGAGATGAAAACAAAGTATCAATTAATTCTGTTTAACCAAGGCCTGCTTGTCACCGGTGTGCTAATTATGGCAGCTTCCCTCAGTAGGCAAAACCCACTATGCAACTTCATTACATGAGTATCATTTGGATTGATAGCCAGAAAAAATATTGACAAAGATGGACTTGAGGTTATAGTCTAGATGATGCTTACGGAACTCTGCGCAAATGCCGCCGTCCTGACTGCATCACTGCTGTGCCAGTAATGATGGCAAAGCACACCCTCTCCTAATGTAATATTTACTTAAGTGCCAACTGCGGCACCCAAGGCTGGGAAACAATAACCACCTACCAAATTCTGGTCTCTATCTGGGATGTTAGTCAACTCTAGCAGCCAATTTGACAACTGAATTGATGACCATTACCATTTTTATGTTCTAAAAACGTACATGACTGGTACAAGAGGTACACTCCCAGTGCACGGCTGACAAAAATGTACCCACCCTGGCCAAGACAGTTGCCAGTTCTAGACTGCCTGCCTGTAGCTCACGTTGTGTATAGCACACAATTCTGCATTGTTGTTGTTGGTCTGCTGCAGATTAATGCACCAGGCACTTCTAGTATGGGATCCTGTGTGAGGTGACAGGAACAATGTGTTCCTGGGTGACTGACTGTGTGTGTGTGTGTGTGTGTGTGTGTGTGTGTTTGTGTTTGTGTTTGTGTGTGTGTGTGTGTGTGTGTGTGTGTGTGTGTGTGTGTGTGTGTGTGTGTGTGTGTGTGCGTGTGCGTGTGTGCGTGCGTGTGCGTGTGCGTGTGCGCGCGCACGAGCGCGCATGCGTGCGTGCGTGCATGTGTGACGGCACTAGCCTCCAGCCCCGATCCCCTCGTCCCCCCTGTTCCCCTCATTGCCCAGCTTACCACTAGGGGGCAGTGTGCATCTAAAGGAGGGCTCTCAGGAATGGCTCGCTGTGAAGAGCCTCACACATCAGCCTCACTGTTGTGTCAAGCAGACAAGGTCAAGCACACAGAGCGTTTAAAAATGAATTAATCTCCCACTCCCTCTCTCTTTCTTTCTCTCTCTCTCTCTCTCTGCATTAAAGAGAAGAGGGGTAAGATAGTACAAGGCGGGGGTCCAAGAGCTTACACAGAATACCCATTTTCACCACTCCATGGAAACAAGATTATTATGCGGAACAAAGATAGGCGGCATGTATAAAAAAGAAATCCAGTCATGTGAAGGGATTGTTCGTTGGCACGCAATCCAGAGTATGAGTGCACTCAGCAAGTAGGGCCGAGGTACAATATGTACTGGTATACAGAAACAATGAAGAGACCACTGCAAAAAGGTTCTTAACCCATTTTGACCTGAGATCAGATTCTAAAAATGTCTTCTACATCCTGACAGTTTTCTGAAAAAGCTATGTTTCTATGTCAGTCGTTCTTCAATTTTTCAAAAAATAGCAGACCTACAAGCTCGTAGCGCGCCACTCGGTGGCGCGCTATGAGCTTGTAGATCTGCTATTTTTCAATAGCTAAAGCATAACATAATGCTAACACCAAAAGGGGTTCCCGCCCAAAATAAGTTAAGCATCTCTACATGTATGTTATGTTAGCCATTCCATTATCTGTTGAATTCCAACGCAAGAAGCAACCTCATTTTACTATTTAATTACATACCGATGACCTGAAAGTTGAAACGAATCTTATTTTAAGAGGAAAACTATAATTGCAGTAAGAACAGCTGGATGGATGAAAACAAACTGTGCTAGTAGTTAATTAGTTACACAGAAATTATGTTTATTTCACCAAATAGTTCTCGCTAGTATATACTCTCCCATAATTTAAAACGAATTCACATTTTGCTGTTTAAAAATGAATATGAACTGTCTGAAAACACATGTTCTGTTCATATGGGACCTGTCATTGTCTCCACCAGGCCGAAGGCATGGGGAGAGAGTATGTTTTGCACTCCGTCCGTGTGTGTGTCCGTGTGTGTGTGTGTGTGTCCGTCCGTCCTTCCGTCCGTCTGTTACCAGCTAATCTCCGGCACCGTTAACCCGGTCGATGCCAAACTTTGCACACACACTCCCAGGATGCCAACGATGAACCTCTGCCCCACATTTTCCAGAACGGCCTGTTATATGCCCCGTTTTGAACAAAAGCCTCAAATCATGAACGCAGCATGCAATTTACGTGAAATCTTTCACACATTTTCTTACTAGGCTGAGGAATATATCTCACCCTTTTCACATTGGCCTGTTATAGCGCCACCAACAGGTTGATTTTTGCAAAACACATTTTTGGAACAAAATGCCTCAAATCATCCAATTGCCATCAAAGGCGTATGAAGAAATGGCACCCTTTTCACATTGGCCTATTATAGCGCCACCAGGAGGCCACAACCTGACCTGCCCTGGTGGAGACCTGTGCCCCGAGGGGCACTTTTTCTAGTTTTCATCTTCTTCAGGAAGAATTCGGGAAACATTTTGTCAGTATAGTTATTGGAATCAACATAAATCATCTTTACTCACAACACATACCTATGAATGCTGGTCATTTGCAGTGGCCTCTTAATGTTTTCCAGAGCTGGTATGTTTTCATGGAGTGAAAACTGGGATAAAGTACAATGTTTTTGTACTCGTTCCAATATAGATGAAGTAAGAGAGGCACAAGACAAGAGGGTGACGCTTCCTAAGTTTCAAACTAGATTAGCTTACTAACAACAGAACCACTTTGTTTGAATCAGACAAGAAAAAGGCAACACCCTATCTTGTAAAAATCGATTCCAGAAAATAAAAACAAATTACGGTATGGAATGGCTTTAAAGGCGACGCAAGGCACTAGATGATGAAATGATAACGAGTTTTCAAACTGTCTCTAACTCCTAGAGCAAGATTTAAATGACATCTGATTTAATGAAGTAATCATTCAATGGGCTATTGCAGATTCACACTGTTTCTCAACCAGTGGTCCACAGATCACTATGGGGTCCATTGGCATCATTTCAGGTGGTCCATAGGATTTAGTTTTTATGTTTAATTTTTTGAGTGGTGTAAACCACTCCTACAACTGGCTTTGTTAGTTTACGTGTCTGTCCGTTTACGTGTCTGTTCGTACCAAAAAGAGCATGGTTGCTATGGTCACCCAGTTCACACGGGTGTGATTTAATTACGTCAGACATTACGTCAGACCACAGCTGATCAGTCTATATAAGACCTTACACCACTCAGTTCACACGGGTGTGATTCTTTTTTTATTACCCTTGTTAAATGGTATGTACAATAGGTCCATGTATCAAAATATGTAATATTTCAGTATATTAGGCGTACTGTGGGAAAAACACTGCGATGCGTTGTGAGCTTGCAGATCTAATTTTGGTGTGCGACACTAGCGCTAAACTAACTATAAAGCTTTCAGATCATGAAATAAATAAAAACTTGAAAAGTGTGATCCTCGGAGGCCGGGTTGCCTACCCTCTTGAACCTACGCCAAAACATGAAGTGGGCCACCGTGTGAAGATTTGAAATATAATTGGGATGGAGGTTCTTCCTTGGCTTAGTGGGAATGTTTCCCAGCAATCGGGCACTGCATTCATGATGTGTGGCATTTTGTGCAAAACGGGCACGGCCACCCCCACAACCATTGGAAGCCAATCATAGCCAATCGGAAAGGAATATGAGAAATGTGATCATATGTGTACACTGTACAGAGATAAAGTATACCGATTTGCGTGAGGTTTGGACAGAATCTGTAGGAGTAATAACAAAATATGTGTTTCGCAAAAATCTGTCTCATGGTTGCACTATAACAGGCAAAGCAAAGCAAAGTTACTATATTTACCCAGGGTAACTGGACTAAGCATCAGATACTTGTTTACAGCCAGGCCCTGCTCATAGAACATTTCATGGTAGTGGTTCAATGCCTTGCTCAAGGGCACTTCAGCGGTGGTAATTAAGGTAGTGAAACATTAAGGTAGGTTTTTCCTTGGCCATGTTTCATGTGGATTGGTCCAGTACGCCAATAATAACAATAAAAAGCAGGTGCTTCTCTGGCCTCCGGCCAGGGAGTGTCGTTTCCCACAGATTGGTCCAACAGTGTCGGAGAAGGACGGCTGAACAGGGGCAAAACCATCGTCTGCGACCTGGCAGGGACAATAAATATCCCTTCTTATACAGTTATTTACTAATTATATAGCCTACAGTGGTTGTGGCCGAACGGATTGCGGAGCGGTCTTGATACCGGAAGGTCGCCAGTTCGAATCAGCGGTCCGACACGTTAACATTACCACCGCTGAAGTGCCCTTGAGCAAGGCATTGAACCACGACCATGAAATGTTCTATGAGCAGGGCCTGGCTGGAAACAAGTTCTTGAGCTTATAGTAACTTTGCTTTGCTTTGCTTTGCTTTGTGCGGAGATGGGGTGGGGTAGTCTTTGAGGATTGTTCGAGAATATGCTGGTGGTCGAAATATGCCAGTGAGAGAACCTCTGGTTCTTTCTGACACTATCTGAGATTTCACTTCCAGTAACTGACCTGTGTTCACTGTTCCTCTCTCAACATTCCAGCAACTGATTCCCTTTGTGGAGGATGACAGCTCTAAACACGAGGACCGTTCAGCCAGCCAGAGCCGCCCTGCCACGGAGGAGAGAAGAGAGATACTGGAGGTTAACAAGGTAAAACTAAAGACAACGAGTCGCATGTTGGATGTTCACATTGCACAATCATTCATATCAAAACCACAGGTTTTTATCACAGCCATCTTTACATATTTGGCTGTCACCGCTAGAAGTAGGTCAGGAGTAGGGCAGGAATTTCACGGCGGCCATGGCCGTCGTTGCCCCTCTCTTTGGCCGTGTGCCCCTCGAAAAATGATATGCCCACTGCCCAGATGGCCGTTGTGCCCATGTGCCCGACCGGCGCCCACAGCAGTTCATTTTACCACTTTTCCTCTGCGCAATTTTCCAGTCATTACGGTAACCAATGTTCCCCAAACGTCCCGCGCAGAACGAATATGAGTAGCGCACATGAACACCAGACATATATTTGTGTATTGTAGTTGTGTTGCCATTTGCCAAGTGGTTTGATTATTTTGTGTTACTTTGCCTTAATAACGACCCCCGCTGGTCGTCATGACACGCGCGCGCGCGCACGCACGCACGCACGCACACACGCACGCACGCACTCAAAACAAAATAATGTTTTCTACCGTCGCGACCGTGTGACAGTCCTTACAATGCGCTAGACCCCTGGGAGATGGATTGCTGAGGTGGAGCGCCACACCTACCATCAGCTCCCACTACTTACTGCACGACTTGCTGCACCCAAGCCATGCTACACATACGTTGAGTTGGCGGTGGCCGGGATCGAACCCATGGCCTTGTGGTCCAAAGTTGAGAGCTCTACCGACTGAGCTACCTGGACAATAGCAACAGCTAAATATGCATTCAAAGACAGTACAGTGCTAATAGTACCCTCATGGGTAGTCAGATGGACGAGGCAAATCTGTGGTAGCTGAACATGCTCCGAATAGTAAGAAAGGATTATTGTACCTTGTGTTTGAACTCAGTGCAAGGGGGGAGAAAGCTGACATGAGCAAAATAGTAGCTGACTGTGTTTAAAATGTTAAAGAATGAGATGACTTTATTTCTCAAGGCAGTGATGTATGATGCACTCACTTTAGAGCTGTTTCAGTTGTCTGACATCAAGCGCACCTAAAGCACTTTCGCAATTTATTCACTGTCAGGCGGGTTTTTAGCCCGGCTCTGATAGAGAGCCTCTTTTCTGATACTGACGCATAGAAGGGTAGTTCTTTTGACACGCGCCACACTGTCAGTCAACGGGGAACCTTCACTGGAATGTTTAATCTTGACCAGGTTTTGTTACAGAGCTGCAGAGGAGCAAGGTAAACGGAGTGCTGCATTAGTCAGGGTACTAATCCTGCAATAGAATCACACTTAATTCAGTAGAAAACATATCCCTTGGACATTTCTGGAGCACGCTTTCAGCCCACATAATGCCATAGTTGAACTCAGTGCTTCTGTTACCATTGACTGGCCCTTGATGTTGTGGCATACTACCATAGATAATTCTGAGTCGAGGATTAGGCCTAATCTCTCTCTGCAAGAGGTGGCCTTGGCCCATCAAGTTGACATTTCCATGTGGTGAGTAATGGGGATGGGGGCGCGTGCATGGATACCCGTAGGCTTCATGAAAATAAATCACTCTGCACTGGGAGAAAAAAGAAATAAAAAACATATAACATTATAATATTGCATTCAATTGTAACTCTTACAATACTCTAGCAGTCTGTTTAACATTGTTCTGTTTTTCAAAGTAACCCTTCCTAGACTGGAATTACAGTAAAACATTAGTTAGTTAGTCTGAAAACCCACCACTTCAGACTCCATCTTAGCCTACTTGCTAGCACTTTCCCTAGCCTCGACCTTACAGGCAAAGGCTCAATTTATGTAATTTAGATTTTAGATTTTATGTACAGTAGACATAGAACTCTATAGTCTGTCTATATGCATAGTTTCATTATATAGATATTCCACGGTTAGACGGATGTTAGGTTCTTAGCTTACTTACGTATTTGATAAATGTAACTTTGAAAGGTTAATCTGTGTAATTTAAGTAAATATTGTTTACTCTTGTCGCTAGTACCACTGAATATTTATTTTCTCCTCCAAAGTCAACGCGACAGAACTGCCGGTATTTAACGAGACAGCTTGCTTGACACTGCAGGTTTCTGGGCATATTTTCCTCCCAGAAGACATTCGTTCTGAGTTTTGTTACATTTTGTTTTCTGCCTCAAAGCCAAATGAGGCATAGTATACCTGTGAGATGTGAGTGTCATTTGACGTTGTTTTATCCTTCATCAGAACAGAAGTAAATCCTCAGTGTTCTTATATGCTATCCATTTTACACTCAAGAGTGAGTGTACAATACATGTAAACATTTCCTAAACCCTGTTTTTCTGCCTGTAAACCAAACGTGTAGCCAACATGTGAGGTGTGACTGGCATTGCAATTTGTATCGATGTTGTAAATACCGATACAAATGTCTGTGTGTGTGTCTCTTTGTGTGTGTGTGTCCGTGTGTGTGTTTGTCCGTGTCCGTGTCCATGTGTGTGTGTGTGTCCTGCCCCCTAGGATCCCTACAGGCATGCTCAGTACAGAGCAGTGCTATTTTCAAAATATTTTTATACATTTTCTAGATTTGAAAAGTTGTGGAAAATGGGACATTCTGCATAATGAGTACTTTCTACTTTTGTAATTTTGTTACCAATACTTTTGTACTTTTACTCAAGTAAATTCTGAATTCTGGACTTTTACTTGTAACAGAGTATTTCTACATTGCAGTGTGTGTGTGTGTGTGTGTGTGTGTGTGTGTGTGTGTGTGTGTGTGTGTGTGTGTGTGTGTGTGTGTGTGTGTGTGTGTGTGTGTGTGTGTGTGTGTGTGTGTGTGTGTGTGTGTGCGCACGTGTGTGTGTGTGTGTGCGCACGTGTGTGTGTGTGTGCGCGTGCGTGTGTGTGTGAGTGACTGTGTGCCTTGTCTTGTCTTGTCTTGACTGCTGCGGTGATGATAATGGTCCAAGGTCACCTGTGTAAGATAGAGGCAGAGATGAGCACTGGTTATTTTTTAAAGATCGCTGTATTGGCTCCCCCGGCTGCCTTTTAAATGTTAACACTACAGTAAGTGAA
This sequence comes from Electrona antarctica, assembly GCF_951216825.1. Taxonomy (NCBI): domain Eukaryota; kingdom Metazoa; phylum Chordata; class Actinopteri; order Myctophiformes; family Myctophidae; genus Electrona; species Electrona antarctica. The sequence continues at coordinate 14,867,406 of NC_136796.1, read as the reverse complement.
ACATTGCAGTGAACCGTGCCACTCGACTGCACTCTGCCCAGTCTGAAATACACTCATCACAGTATCACACCTCTCACAAACCACCTCACAAACCACGGAGTGAGGGCCCAGGGATGCTTAACCCATTAGGCCTGAGGACGCATCTGTGTCATATTTTAACCCATTTTGGCTGTGTTTTAACTAAGCATTATGTTATACTTTAGCTATTGAAAAATAGCAGATCTACAAGCTCATAGCGCGCCACCGAGTGGCGCGCTATGAACTTGTAGGTCTGCTATTTTTGAAAAATCGTAAAAATGCGGCACAAATCTTTGAATATATATTCTTTCAGAGCGAACGTTTTTTTTATTTCGACGTCAGGCCTGAATGGGTTAACGCAGTACCCGTGAAGAAAGAACAACAGTTTATTATTCATGTTAAGGCATATACCAACACACCTATACAGCACAGACAACGCACGCATGCACGCACACACAGATATACAAACATGGAGATGGAAGTGTACAAGAGACACACAGCCTTCGCTTGTCTCATTATATCTGAACAGAGAAATGGTATATTATCACACAGACCTTGGTTGTTTTGCATCAATCCCCCAATTTGGATTCTCCGCTGTGTTCGAGTCATCCTTACTGCTACGACATGTGGATGATACAAAGATAAAGAGATTGAGACAATAAGCTTGTTAATAGGATTAGGATTAATGCAGACTGACTTTCCATCTTTAGGTTTTTAGCACAGCACAACATTGCACAAGCTTTAGCAAAGAAAATATATAAACAAATGAAAATGCTCAATGTTGACCGATAGATAGATATATAGGCTATATATATAGGCTACTACACATACGCATTACGCACATACAAACCTTATTCCAATTATATTAACACATTGTTGATATCATTTGATTAAAGCTGCAATCAAATTCCCGTTTGGGAATTTAGTCCCGGTCTCCTGCATGACGGACCATAATCCTACCAATAGGGCATTCTGCTTGGACAGGGGAGATGTTACGTTATGAGCTTCAGGCAGCGCTACCTCTCAACTATTAGGTGTGTTATTATGGTCGATGCATAGTACAATGTTAAAGCATAGTACAATGTTAAAGCATAGTACAATGTTCGGGAGGGGTACCCGACCTGATTTTATTTCGGCTCTATAAAAGTTATGTCATACTAATGTGGCTCGCGCCGTCTCCATATACAGTATGAAGATCACAACACTGACCTCATCAAAAAGTGAGAAACCAACACGAATACAACCTATTTAAAATTCAAAAGTACCAGTCAATCTGGTGTGTTAGCTCTCTACTCTTATGGTAGTCGTTTCCTTTTAGAACAAGCCTTTTCCTTTTATACTATAAATATCACCTGGATACCTCCATAGTATATTTGACCAGACCTATAAAATACAGCCCTCTTTATTGAATTGGACTTATAGGTAGACTTATAGGTTATTAGTCCATCTCTCACCGAGTGGAATACCGGTATGTATGCGTATTAATTTGATGTGCTAGCTTTATTGTATTAACATACTCTACCATACAAATTGGTTAAAATACCATTTTACCCATTAAAATAAGTTCCAGATTGCAGCTTTAGGCACTTACACCAAGTAATTGCTTAAATAATGTACTCTAAATAATTTAATTCTCTGGATGTAAAAATGTAATTATGAAGTGTTTCCCATTATACACACATTACACACATGTAAGTCACATGGACACATTTTGACAAACAAAACTGTGTATTTTGGGACACACACATTGAAAACCACCCATACACATGCATATATATGTGAACCCCGAGGCTAACAAACCAATTAATTAGACACGCTTATTTCCAATCTGGCCGTGGGCCTTCCGATGCAGTCCGCAAGTATTTGTAGCATATTTAGCCATGATTTCTGCCCAGGCTGCACAGCTGCATATTAAGGCGGCAATAAGGACAGCATGCGTTGGGGAGTTGTGATCAGCAGAGGAGACGTGCATACGTACAGCAGGACGGGGGGGGAAGCAGATGTTAGCGGTGGCCACAGTCTGCACAAGCAGACAGGACGGTCCTGGAACACAGTCTGCCCAAACAGACAGGACTGTCCTGGAACACAGTCTGCACAAGCAGACAGGACGGTCCTGGAACACAGTCTGCAGACTCTGCACAAGCAGACAGGACTGTCCTGGAACACAGTCTGCACAAGCAGACAGGACTGTCCTGGAAGTTGGAACACAGTCTGCAATAAGCAGACAGGACAGTCCTGGAACACAGTCTGCAGTCTCTGCACAAGCAGACAGGACTGTCCTGGAACACAGTCTGCACAAGCAGACAGGACGGTCCTGGAACACAGTCTGCACAAGCAGACAGGACGGTCCTGGAACACAGTCTGCACAAGCAGACAGGACGGTCCTGGAACACAGTCTGCAGACTCTGCACAAGCAGACAGGACTGTCCTGGAACACAGTCTGCACAAGCAGACAGGACGGTCCTGGAACACAGTCTGCAGTCTCTGCACAAGCAGACAGGACTGTCCTGGAACACAGTCTGCACAAGCAGACAGGACTGTCCTGGAACACAGTCTGCACAAGCAGACAGGACTGTCCTGGAACACAGTCTGCACAAGCAGACAGGACGGTCCTGGAACACAGTCTGCACAAGCAGACAGGACGGTCCTGGAACACAGTCTGCACAAGCAGACATGACGGTCCTGGAACACAGTCTGCACAAGCAGACATGACGGTCCTGGAACACAGTCTGCACAAGCAGACAGGACGGTCCTGGAACACAGTCTGCACAAGCAGACAGGACGGTCCTGGAACACAGTCTGCACAAGCAGACAGGACGGTCCTGGAACACAGTCTGCACAAGCAGACAGGACGGTCCTGGAACACAGTCTGCACAAGCAGACAGGACGGTCCTGGAACACAGTCTGCACAAGCAGACAGGACAGTCCTGGAACACAGTCTGCACAAGCAGACAGGACGGTCCTGGAACACAGTCTGCACAAGCAGACAGGACTTTCCTGGAACACAGTCTGCACAAGCAGACAGGACTGTCCTGGAACACAGTCTGCACAAGCAGACAGGACGGTCCTGGAACACAGTCTGCACAAGCAGACAGGACTTTCCTGGAACACAGTCTGCACAAGCAGACAGGACGGTCCTGAAACCAGAATTTATGATGAAAAATGTTCGTCGACCACATTAATTAAGAGGAAAACCCGAATAACTGATCTACAAGCTCACAACTTCAGCTCTTGTTGATCGGAGTGTAAACAAGTGTAAAATCAGGCATTATGACACCATCAAGGCCTGCTGTAGATTTAGTCGACTAAAATCGTATGATATTTAATCGACTAAAACTAGACTAACACTAAAACATTTAAGCTGAATAAAATGTGACTAAAACTAAATCAAAATTTGCTGTCAAAATCAACACTGACTGGAACACAGCAGGAGTGGAGTTGGGCCTGGCCGGGCGATATTATGTCAAATCAAGAACACGGTTATTTAAAACTAACTTTAGCCTCGATTACAATTACTAAACAATTAGCCTATAAAAATAGCAGACCTACAAGCTCGTAGCAGGTCTCATCGCGATGCATTGTGATCTCGTAGAGCGGCTATTTTCTCACGTGACGATACCATTGTCCAATGAAGTATAATACAGGGGTTAAGTGGTTAATCTGACTAATCAATTTCATCGATTATATAAAATCTGTTGATATATTAAGGAGAAAAAAGGTGATTCTCGGTTATTTAACCGAGCAAGATTAAGTCGCCAGAGTCGGTTATTAGATCTAAATGTCTGTTTCAATATATTTTTGGATAGAGAAGGATGATGGATGGATGGATGGATGGATGGATGGATGGATGGACAGACAGAAAGGTAGGGAGGGAGGGATGGATGGATGGATGGATGGATGGACAGACAGACAGACAGACAGAAAGGTAGGGAGGGATGGATGGATGGATGGATGGATGGATGGATGGATGGATGGATGGATGGATGGATGGACAGACAGACAGACAGACAGAAAGGTAGGGAGGGATGGATGGATGGATGGATGGACAGAAAGGTAGGGAGGGATGGATAACGGGAAGGAAAGATGGTTTTATGAAAATAGAAGGATTGAGAGAAGGAGGGGTTAGAGAGAGACAGGGAAACGAATGGTGGGATGGAGCGGGAGATGGATGGAGAGAGGAAAAGAAAGGAGTAGGCATGGAGATAGCAGAGGAGAGGGGTGACGGAGAGACCAGAGGAGAGGAGAGAGGGGTGACGGAGAGACAAGTCCCGAATGAGGGATGCATGGATAGGAAAAGGGGGAGGGAGGGATAGAGGTTAACAAACGGAGGTATAGAGAGTTAGAGGGAGCAGATAAAATGAGGATAAGAGTGAAGGAGAGCTATGAATTGTATAAAACTGCATATTTTGTATTTTTTAAGTCAAAGTGACATATGACATTTACGTAGGATAACCAACCCCCACCCCCACCCCCGATTTGTGAATGGCAGATTTGTGATAGAGAAAACAACATTACATATAACAGAGGATGAGGGAGATTGAAAGCATTCTGAAAGATGAAAAAAGGGTAATTCTGTAGTCGGCGGAAGAGATGGATGGATGACCAGACGCAGACAGATAGCTGTGTTGTCAAGAAAAGGTACCGGTAGACGGGGGAAGTGGAGGGTAAAGAATGAACGAATGTTGGCAGCAAGAAAAAAAAAAGAAGATAGTCAAAGAAGACCACTTGATGCACACAGTCACACACATGAAAGGAACGAGATGATGCTGGAAGACGGATGAAAGCGGCATGGTTTGATAGATGTGGAGACAACAGTGGATTGTCACAGTTAAGGATGACGATATGGGCTCTAGAATGGAATAGCAGGAGACACCTGCACGTGACAGAGAAAATATGATGGCTGCTCTGAGAACATGCACATAGAGAGAAGAGATTGATGCGTGAGCGGATAGATAAAGTCCAAATGCGCATTTTGGCTGACATGTTACAGTAGCTCAAGATTGTTGGCCCCCATATTTCCCCTCCATAGAATAGATAAAAGATTCCATGAGATCCAAGATTCCATTCCGTTCCATGGAGTGCATGATCCTAATTTAAGATTCTCTCTATTATTGGGACGATAATAAACTGCGGCTGAACACATATTGATGGAAAATAAACGGGTGATGGAATGGTTGGATGTTACTAACATGAGTGTGTGTGTGTGTGTGTGTGTGTGTGTGTGTGTGTGTGTGTGTGTGTGTGTGTGTGTGTGTGTGTGTGTGTGTGTGTGTGTGTGTGTGTGTGTGTGTGTGTGTGTGTGTGTGTGTGTGTGTGTGTGTGTGTGTGTGTGTGTGCGTGCGTGCGTGCGTGCGTGCGTGCGTGCGTGCGTGCGTGCGCAGTGGTCAATGGGCCTGTGGCTGCTCAACAGTGACACTTGGTGGTCAAGCAACGCTATTGCCGTACTCATTCGGACATACACAGTCAGGGACAGACATACATATATAGGGATAGACAGGTACATTGTCATTGGAGTGGCTAGCACCACTCAAAAAGGTAGTCGACAAACATTTTTCGTCATAGTTTTAGTCGACGAAATGAACACTGGCCCGAACACCAACATCATTGCAGGACTTACACTTACCAATATTCAGCTCGATTTCAGCTCGATTTCAGCTCGATTTCCCCCCCCGACCACCACCACCACCCCAGAATCCATCATAACTTTTAAATCTTTACTTAAGACCCACTTATTCTCCCTGGCCTTTAGTGTCAGTTGAAGTAGCCCTGTTCCCCTCACTAGTGCAATATAGTCTGCTTTGTTTGTTCCTTAGTATTGTCTGCTTATATTGTATCGTTTTGCTTTCACTTCTTCTAAAAATGCCTGTTTGTTTTTCATGTTTCAAATGGTTGTTTACATTGTATTGTTTTTGTTCTTTGCTTCTTTTGAACCTGTACAGCACTTTGGTTGACCTGGTCATGTAAAATGTGCTATATAAATAAAGTTGAGAGAATGAACAGGTAGCAGTGAAGAGTTTAGACTAGAGACGTGTGGTTGTGGGGGCCTGGGGGGGAGGGGGGGGGGGGCGGGGGGGGGGGGGGTAGGAGAGGCAGATGAATGACTCTCTCCATGGTAATGTCTGGCTGCTTTATGGGCCATCTTGGCTGTGAGTGATGGCCTTGCTCTCGTTATCTGTCGATTGGGGTAATTGCTGTTTGTCGGAGTCTGGTTGACTGATGGTGATGCAATCTGCCCCGCCGTTCCGGGGGGGGGGGGAGGAGGAGGGAGGGGGCATCCCTCTCATCACTCTCCACAAGTGTGTCCTCACTAGGACGCACGCTGTGTGTGTGTGTGTGTGTGTGTGTGTGTGTGTGTGTGTGTGTGTGTGTGTGTGTGTGTGTGTGTGCGCGTGTGCGCGTGCGTTCCTTGCACACGTGACCGTGACAGTGTGCTTGCCTATGTCTTTGTGTCCTTGCAACGGATGGGACAGGCATGTACTACATCACGTATGCACGCGTGTCGGTGCATATCTATGTGTTCTCTGAGCTGCTCCTGTGTGCATTGGAGATAGAGTATGGACAGTCTAGCCGCCGCGAGAGCTGTTTGTGTACGTATCCATGAGTGGGATTGTGTGCACGTACAGAAATTAATCCATGTGTGCGCTCGCATGTAAACTAAAAGTAAGTGGTGTTTGCATACACGTTTAACCCATTAAGACCATGAAGGCATCTGTGTGACCTTATATAGCTTTTAATTTTTGGCTATTCAAAAATAGCAGATACAAGCTCGTAGATCTGCTATTTTAAGAAAAATCGTGAAAATGTGTGCAAATCTTTGAATATATGTATATTTTTAAGTGAACATTTTTAACTCAAATATTTGCTTCTGGGGGTCCCTGGAACAATATATTATTTTGAGATGCAGGTCGGCGGCCAAATACATATAATTTAGGGGGGCCTTGACATGAAAAGGTTTGAGCACCGCTGACATGGAAACACAACTGTTAGGATTCAGAAGACATGTGTAGAATCGGTCTTTTTTTGTGTTTTTTCGCCTTTATTTTATATTTTGTATGGAGGGACAGACAGTAGGCTGACAGGAAATGGGGAGAGAGATGGGGGGAAGACATGCAGTAAAGGCCGTCGGGATCGGGAGTCGAACCCGCGGCACACTGCCAGACTGGATTACCAGCCAAGGTGCCTGGACCACTGAGCCATGGCCCAGGCCTCGGCCTCGTGTCTTAATGGGTTAAAATGCATTATCCAATAATAGCCGTAATAATTAATTGGTGCATAATGGGCTGCAATTGCTCAGTGTTGTTGCGTGCAGACCTTTGGTGCCATCCTTTGGATGTGATGGTGCATATCAATTCAACGGACACAGTCAGCTGCGCTGCTTAACTTCCAATGAGAAACACAACACTGAGCGATACCCCAAGTGCCTGCAGAGTACGTTCATAATGAACACCCCACATTACTGGTCACACCCCAATTAAATGGGGGGGGGGGGGGACGACGACGATGCATAATGACAAAACAGATGCGCCCTCTGAATCCCTTACTGATCGTTAACACATTTATTTAGTTCTTTTTTTTATCCCACGATTTTGCAACACATTTTTTCACCCAGTGTCAATTATCTAATAATCCTGGGTGCTACACTTCCTCTGCCAACCTGGGGGGGCAGCGGACTGACCTCATGCTTCCTTCAATACATGAGGAGTCCAAGCTGTATCTTTTCACCTGACAGGGGGGAATTTCTCCAGCCGGACGTAGCGCGTGGAATGAACACGTTATTCCGACCAGTTCCTTTATTGTATTATTTATTTATTTATCACCAAGGAGTAACCTCGCATTAGACTATCCAGCATATCTACCTCGGAGGAAACTCTGGTAAGGCCGGAGGTCGGTCTATGGTGTCGCTAGGCCAATCACAGGCAGGCGGGGCGTTACCATGTCTATGCTCGGACGTAGAATAGATATACGCCTCCCGGACATGTCACATCTTTGTTTAAGGGCAGACAAATCCTGCTATTATCTCTGAATCTACGGTGCTGTCCGTGGTTTTGATCAGAACGCTGATGTTCTGTCCTAATTTCTGACCAAGCATCTCGTTTGGAATATTAACACTTCTAAAGAGAGATCAGACTTGACAGCGTGAGGTATTAATGGAACATTATACCTCCCGGTTTTGGGGGAAATGGAAGGCGGAGCTTTTCAGAGTAAAATCTGCCTCATCTGCTTGGCACTCTAGCGCCTTTATTCTGAAGAACTCTGGCAGCAAGTGTTAATTTCACTCAAGATTTTTGTTTCTTTTTTCTGTTTTTGTTTTTAACGAGCCAATTACATTCTGTTTTCACCAGCTGTCTGTTGCATGAATGGTACAAAGGCATCCTGTCTGACTGACTGACTGACTGACTGACTGACTGACTGACTGACTGACTGACTGACTGACCAAATGGCTGTTTGGCTGTCTGTCTGGCCTGAGTGACAGCTCATATTCCTGAATAAAAATGGACAGATGATTCATTATGAGTCAGTCAGGATTGCTTGCTAATCATTCCATCTGGGCTGTGGGACCGGGCTGACGTGTGGTGACGACATCACTCATTCTCTTTATATAGCGCTCCCACCCCTCCCGTCAATCCAGCCAAAGTGTGGTGGTGATGGTGGAGGTATAAGGGGGTACTTCGCCGATGGCCGTCTCCCTCAATGTGTCATGGGAGTCACCGCGGACAGTGTGACAGGGGAGACACCCTGAACTCGCCCACCCCCACCCCTACTCTCTGCCACCAACCTCCCCCCCGCCCCATGTCCCCGCTGCTGCAGCCTGCCACCGCCACTCGCTCTGCGTTTGATTTAATACCAACCTAAGTGTGAATAAATTCCTGTCACAGCCTGTTAAGGAGGCCTTGGAGAGATCTGGCCTGTTATTAATTCACCACCGCTCTCTCTCTCTCTCTCACACACTCTCTCTCGTGCTCCCTCTCTCTCTCTCTCTCTCCCCACCTCTCTCTCTCTGCGCTCTCTTTCTGTATCTTTGGTACGTCTTCTTGCCCCCGCCACCCCCTTCCCCTCTATCCCCGTACCCCCTCGCTTTTCTAAGACCCTGTTAATTACCGCGTCTGTCCTCTTTATTCAAATGAGAATGTGAGAAATTAAAAGAAGGGAGAAAGGCAGGTAGGCGGGCAGGCAATGCTAATGGCCGTTCCTCTCCTAATCCTGTGCTGGCGGCTGCCAGTTTGGCGTGTTTAATGAATTCCAGTGGCATTGGTGGTTAGTGTTATCTGAACGGCAAGCGGGGAGTCTGCCGCGCCCTGCCGATAAACAAAACACAACCTCCAAACGGTAATGAGAGCGGGACAGAGGGACACATACAGCCTGGTTGGCAGATGCTCCCCTCCTCTCTCTTGCATATCAGCCTCGTTCCCCTCTCTCATTCTGTCGTCCTGCTGGACTGTCTGTCTTAATCTCTCTCTCTCGCGTTCCATTCCCTTCTGCTCTCGGACCCCACCCCGCCCTCCTCTTTCTTTGTATGTCTTCTTCCTCCTCTCCGTCTCGGTGTGTTTACACATCTCTTGGCGATTAGTAGTCTATGCACAGGAGGTGGGCATACCACCGTCTTATTAGCCGCCACATGTGTACCCCATTAGAAGCTCTCTGCATGCCAGGGACTTTTTAATTGGGTGGGCAGGGGTCATGGGGGTCATCTCAGTAGTGGCACAGCACTTCCACAGCGGTGGACTGAGGCTGTTTTGGGGAGAACACGCATGTTTTTCTAACCTTTTATAACACTCGGTGTCGAGCACCCCTGATTATTCCTGCTCCGCTGTATTGCGTGTTTGACGTCTGTGTAAGCAATTAAACGTGGGATGCTTTGGGGGTCCCCTGTCCCCCTCTACCTGTGCCTGACTGGGTTTATGTACAGTAAGGATGTTGCAATGTTTTCATATTTCTTGTTCCAGTGGTTCTTGTAGCAGAAAGCAGGAATCAGCCGCCAAGGGTGTCTGCCAGAAATATCCACGGCCGGGTGAGGCTTCCCCTCCCCTACTGGGTGGGGCTTCTTTAGTTTTATAGTAGTTGGGCGATCAAACAAAATAAATTTTATTTACATATATACACAACATATCCAGCTGGTAAAGTATGTAGGCTACATGAGGTTCAACATATTCACATTAATTGAGCCATAGGCAGCTATATATAGTGATGTAAATAGGTTTTCAATGTAATGCTAGGGGTGGTCTTTTAGATGGGTCTCAGGAGGCACATTGTATGAGTCCCACTTCAGTGACGTTAGGAGTCATATTTTGTCATTTTTCTTTGACAGTGCATATGCAAACAGAACAATAAAGCAAATTAAATGGCGCCAAAATAAATAAAGTCAAAATATAATAAGTAAACTAAATACTTTGTGGTACACTCAGTGAGCTAAATAATTGTTTGGTGCGTTTATGCACAGCTCAATCCCTCCTCCGTTAATGAGCAATGGCCATTCCAGATCTACGAGCTTGGAAAAAACACTTTTGGGGGGTCCGCGGTAGTCCGCGGATACGGATATGTTACCCATTCAATCAGGTCTGCTCGTGTCACGGCAGAGAGACGCCACTGTTCCACTGCTCCGCCGCGTTGTACTGTTATGCTCAAAGAAGTGAATTTGGTCTTTGGTCTGAGGCAGTGCCCTTTAGATGAGAGGGTTGCGACAACTCCATTCACTTCATGGGGCCACACTCTCAAGCATTGCATGGGTCACGTGACTGTGCTCTTTTCTGCCCCCTCAATGACAGCACTCTCTAAAAACCTCTGGTGTCTGTGTGTTATGATTATCATTTGTAGCGTGTTTCTAGGACGATTCCTACGTGGATTGTATTGTTTATAACGTAGGATGAATCATGCAAAATGATTATGTCAGTGGATTATTCTTTTTTTTAACCACGATTTATTTGTCACATGGATTCTGTTACAGTACAGTACTGAGTACAGTATTGCGTCCCAGGACCCCCGGGGGGGACATGATAGCATTTATCAATTCGTTGCTTGTTCGTTTTTGGACGCATGATGCAACGAATTTGCATCTCTGACCCCTTACCCCTAAACTTATTTGTCATTTTTTACTATTTTGAAAAACATTTTAAAATAGTTCAAATAGCTGATCTACAAGCTCTCAACGTGTCGATGTAGATCGTCTAGTTGAACTATTTTAAAATTTCTACCATTCATTGTCATTGGAAGCCAGTGACATGAAGATACAAAGATGCATCCAACGTTTGTAGCTGCTGCAAAAGCTACAAAGCTACAAATTTAAGCCGAGCTGGGTTCAACTTCCAGATGCAAAGCTACAAAGCTACAACTGCAGCTGCAATGACACGTCACTACAGACGCACGCTTGATGACGTCAACGACCGCGTGAGCAACAGATATACAAAGCGACAGATACGCTGTGATCTTTGCATCTTTTGCATCTGCCCGTGTGATCACAGCATGAGAGGTCTGGAGCAGAATGATCAGACATGTATTTAGCCCTAAACCATTTAACCCATTGAGACCTGGAACGCATCCATGTCACGTTAGCGTTTAACCACATTAACCATTAACCCATTTTGGGGCGGGAACCCCTTTTGGTGTTTTAAACATTGTTATAATTTAGCTATTGAAAAATAGCAGATCTACAAGCTCATAGCGCGCCACCGAGTGGCGCGCTATGAACTTGTAGGTCTGCTATTTTTGAAAAATCGTTAAAATGTGCCTCAAATCTTTCCGAAAATTGTCATGATTTAGAAAACTTTTTTTTTTTAAATTTCGACGTCAGGCCTGAATGGGTTAAAGCTTTATAGGCCAACAGTGGTATCAATTCTTTGACACACATGTGTACAGGGAGCCAGTGTAAGGATTTACGAACTGGAGTGATATGCTCCACTTTCTTGGTATATGTAAGGAGTCGAGCCGTATGCGTTCTGAATCAACTGCAGTCGTCTGATTGATTGGAAGCTGCTCATAAATAAACCTGCCGGTCTTGGGCTGTGAGTTCATCCAAACTGATCAAATCACATATCTCTATTGGATCAACCATTATCAATTCATGTCATCTTGCCAGTCATGAACATTTTCCCAGAATGCATTCAATAGACACATTTTCTCTCTCTCCCTCTCTCTCTCACGCTCATATATCCATATCTGTCCACCAATTGTTTTGTGATTTCTTATTTGTGATGATTATCAAAGATTCTGATAGATTCTGATATATATGTAGTTATTATCAATAGTCTACAATACATATTATCAAGTGATGGCTATGATGTACCCTGTTCATAAACTGATGCTGTTTGTTTAGTCAACTCATGTGCGTATGGTCCTTGTGTAGCTGGTAGAATTAAGTGTGATTATCTTTATCTTGTGCGCCAAAGCCACGCATACGTACTTTGGTGTAGCTCGGATGTTAGAATTAAGCCAACCTAGATGGTTTGAGTTCAGTGAGGGGCTGTTGTTGTTTGGACTGAACCATTATGTCTAATTTGAAAAAAGGAGATGAAATTCTCAGAAGGGATGTTATCTAAATCTAGTATTTCGACTATGACTGATTTCTTTAATGCCTGCCTGGTATTATCATTAAAGCACGTTGGGAAAGAAGTGTGTAGAAATGTGTCCCGTTGTGATCGCCCCCTAGGAGTCATGGTGAGTACCTAGAGTGAGAGTTCAGAGTTTCAATGGTTCTTATTTCTTACTTCAGAGCATCACCTCTCATCCTCCTCTGTGTCTACCAAAGGGAAAACCGCTATATCAGATGCCGAAGGAGAATTAAATATGTGGATGTTACCGCAAGTGCTTCTCACTCCTTTAAGGATATATGAATCGTAGATTAGGCCTTTGACTGGGATGAAAAACTAGACAGTGCCTACTATCTTTCTAACCTGTAAATCTGCATTTCACACCCTTTGCATATAGAAGAGAGGATAAAGAAGGGTCCTGTGCTGTGGGTTAGCAGGTAATACAGTAAGGTGGAATTGCATTGCTTTACGTTTTGATCTTTCCAGAAATCTGCTTGCCAGACCGGATTCCACTGTTAACGTCCCTCTAAAAAAGGGAGATGGTAATTGGAACTTTCTTAGCAGTCCCATAAGGCAACTGATTTCTCATTGCTATTGCAGATTATAGAAACTGATGAGATGCTTTGATATTACGAAGAATCAAAGCTGCCACCTGACCTGAAAAACCTTTGAAATTATTCAAAGTTGTTGCTTTTTTCCACCAGGAGCCTAGCCTGGCTCCAGCCCTGAATCGCTAGCCATGCATTAAAAAAATAATATGTTCTGGCGATTCAGTGACTCTGCTACGGCAGTGTCAGTTTGCATCGAAAATCCTATGCAGTGGCTGATTGTCCATCAGCGCCGTCACTTGATGACGTCAAACAACAAACATGGCTGCCCTCACTGTGGTAACTTGCGACCGTATCGATCTCGCCCTATGATAAATAGGTTTTACATCTGTCGTTCATCATCATCCGACATATTTTACAGTGTTTGTTTACATACTAGTAGCCCTCGTTGACTGTGTTTGTTTAGTTAGCAACCGGGTTAGCCATAGCCACATGATTGACAACGACGTCATCTGCTTTCCTACTATTTTGATTGGTTGGTATGAACCAATCGCCGAAGACTGACGCTTTGGCAACGTCCATCCCAGAAACCGCTGCCGTGGGAAGGGCTTTCAGTCTGAATAATGTAAGAAGAGTGTGTGGGTGGAGGCTTGCTGCCTGGCCGCGCTGAAGCTGTAACTAAGTAGCTCCCAGTGGTGGAAAAAAATCGTTTTTACTTAAAAGTATCAATACTGTAATCTAGAACTAGTCTGTTACAAGTAGCCTAAAAGTCCGGAATTCAAAATGTACTTGAGTAAATTACAAAAGTATTGGCATCAAAATGTATTTAATAGTACCAGAGTAAAAGTGCTCATTATGCAGAATGTGAATTTCAACTTCAAGTTTTAAAATGTCAAAAAATATTTTGAAAATAGCCGATCGGAAATCTACAATAGTTATAACTGGTCTAAAAAAATGTCTAGGGGGCACGGTGGCACAGTTGGTAGTGCTGTCGCCTCACAGCTAGAAGGTCCTGGGTTCGATTCCCGCTCGGGACGCTGTGGGTGCTGGCGGCGTGTTAACTCCTCCGTGTCATCGGTGCCCATACCCGAGGCGGGGTTGGCGAAATGGCCTTTCTGTGTGGAGTTTGCATGTTCTCCCCGTGTCCCCTAGGGTAGGTACCCTCACAAAAAACATGCAGTAATCCTGGTCTCTAAACTGCCTCCCCCTGGCCAGCCAGGGCGCCTGATGGAGGGGAAAGGAACTGGTTGGAATAACGTGTTCCTTCCACGTGCTATGTCCAACCAGGGAAACTCCCCCCTGTCAGGTGTAAAAGGAGCAACTTGGACACTCAGGCATGAAGGAAGCATGAGTTCAAGTCCGTTGCTCTCCCCATGTCCCCCATATATGGGGACTAGGTTGGCGGAGGGTGTGTAGAGAGCCCAGGATCACATTAGATAATTGACACAGGGGTGAAAAATGGGTTACAAAATCGTGGTATAAAAATTAAAAAAAGTCTAGCGGTCTAGGCTTAGGTTAGACGTTGAAACAACGTCGTTTCAACAGCTAGTCGTTTTAAAAAAACGTCTACGGTCTATATATATAGGCTAGACATTTAAGAAACAGCTAGTCAACGTCTAAGCTAAGCCTAGACCGCTAAAGAAGTTTCACTGTTTTTCACTGTTTTAGACGACTATTGCTCAGTGATGGCTTCCTATAGAAGCTCTTCTTCACTACCACCTATAGCCCTTCAGTGATGGCTTCCTATAGAAGCTCTTCTTCACTACCATCTATAGCCCTTCAGCGTTGACCATATCTCATGCACCGCCTTTATTCTACGGCCACGCCCACTGTGTCGTTCAGCGTTGACCATATCTCATGCACCGCCTTTATTCTACGGCCACGCCCACTGTGTCGTTCAGCGTTGACCATATCTCATGCACCGCCTTTATTCTACGGCCACGCCCACTGTGTCGTTCAGCGTTGACCATATCTCATGCACCGCCTTTATTCTACGGCCACGCTGCCCTTGAAGGAGAATTCAGCCCAAGCTGTTTTTTTACCTTAAGTTGTAGACCCGTATCCATTCGTCACTGGAAAAAAAAACAGCCGAGCATTCCATACCGTTTTAGCGGATTTACCCTCCGTAGCAGCCCTTATGCTAGATATCTTCTTCAATCGCGCAAAAATGTTTTTTTTTAAAGTTTACATCTGTTCTAGATGCTGTGAAAAGTAAGTCCCATGGAGTGTTGTTCCATGACATCCACATAGTGTAGAACCAGCCTATCTATTAATTAGCATTACGTGCAGCATTACGTGAGTAATTCATTGGATATGGGTTTGACGTTTGTGGTTGTGCTAATGTTAAACGGACAGCTGCTGCTAGTGGGATTCTTGACATTATTCCGGTAGAGTTTCTCAGCCCTAGCGGTCACTTTATCGCCTTTACGGCGTATTACTGGTTATTATTATTATTATTATTTGTATCAAAAGTTCTCTAATTAAACCGTGAGAGTGGGAAGCCTCAACCGTTTGGCACTTTGTGACCCGTGTTGGGAATTTAACCCGTAACTCTGAGGCTTTGTCCGTTCATCGGTAATTACCCTCTCCCACCAGCACGGCTCCTTCCAGGGAATCTTAAATGTGTGCAGCTAATCCAACCGCAGACCCAGAAGCAGGTTTGGGATTCTAATTCCAGTCTGCCAATCAATTCCCAAGTTGCCAATCAATTCCCAAGTCGCCACTCGCCGGAGCCCCAGCTCACCATGCTTAAAGCATGAGTGCTGCTTTGAAGATGTGCTGAACTTTTCAACCTGATGGATTAGGCATTTACTTAAAACACGCCCCCACACATTACACCCCATGGCTAAGCAATTCCGTCGAAGTGTGGAGGTACTGTACTGTATATATATCAATCTTTTTTCATTTGTTTTTGTTCTACAGTCACTAAGTAGGTTATCATTGGATGTACAATTCTTGAGACAGCTCAGCCATTTGCTTGGCCACCCTTCGTTGCTTTTAAGGTAACAGAATCCAAACCCTCTAACCCCTCGTTTATTATCACCGGGAACCAAATCACAAAGGAAAGTCCAATCAATAGGGCTACCTGAAAGAGAGTCAGGTGCTTATGAGAGAGAGAGAGAGAGAGAGAGAGAGAGAGAGAGAGAGAGAGAGAGAGAGAGAGAGAGAGAGAGAGAGAGAGAGAGAGAGAGAGAGAGAGAGAGAGAGAGAGAAAGAGAGAGAGGGGAGAGAGAGAGAGGGGTGGGGGGGGGGGGGGGGGTGGGGGGTCTGTACGGGCCATGCCTAGCCTCCTGCTCAGATGGTTCTTAAAAAGAATAAATCGATGGCAACTGTTCTGCAACACTTGGCTGACACTGCAGGCTTTCCAGCTCAGTACTGACGATGTACCGAACGGGCCCAGTCAGTAGGTGTATGCAGCAGGGATGACAACATTGCTATTGTATTTCTGCCACCTTCAGTGTAGAAGGCTTTATCTGTCTTCAAATCCATGTTAAAGGTCTTTGTTCCCTCAGGAGGGCCCACACCGGACAGTGGACACTACTACTTAAACTTAACTCTCCTTTTCAGAAAAAGCTATAAAGTTTATCAAGTCAATTACGGTGTTTTCAAGCGATGTCAGGCAAATTCAGGCTGCTTGGTTGGTGCAGGTCCCTGTGGGTTTACTGTCCATGGTTTGTATATAGTCCATTTACATGTAGCATCCCAGAGGTGTTCAGGTGGGACACAGACACTAATTAAGGATAACTTGCTTGCCGCTGCTTATCTTCTCCTTTATTTTTTTTATTAGGTTTTCTTAACCAATTTAGACCTGAAAATTTTACTTTTCCGAAAGAATATATATTCAAAGATTTCTGCCGCATTTTCACGATTTTTCAAAAATAGCAGACCTACAAGCTCGTAGCGCGCCACTCGGTGGCGCGCTATGAGCTTGTAGATCTGCTATTTTTCAATAGCTAAAGTATAACATAATGCTTAGTTAAAACACCAAAAGGGGTTCCCGTCCAGAATGGTTAAAGTGATGTTGGTTGGTAGAACGTTCGGTTTTACAGACATCTGGGCATGATCTAAGTCCAAATATTATTGATCGTTTTTATGAGCGGGCAACCGAAACTAACAATTCCATTCACTCCACTCACTTATAGAAGTTACAGTATAATGAATGGGAAACATACAGTCCTCGCTTGTATCTACAACATGTTTGTTCCGTGCATATTTCACATAGTGATGGTGTCATCATTGCTTGCTTTCACTGACATTGGTGACAATTTGTTGTACTAGAGAACTTAATAATAATTGATACAGCAATTTCACGTTCTGCCAAATTATGTAGTTTAATATAATATCGACAGAAGAATCTGCTTTGTTTATGTGTGTTTATGTGCTGATAAAAGTGAAAATGAATCACTACTTCTGTTTAATCGATCACACCGCTCAGACACAACAGATAAGGAAGGATGATTGCAGGACAAGAGTTCTTCTAATTCTATACCTTTGAGTTTGTAAAAGTTCACAGTGGAAAGCAAATTTAAGGTGGCGAACTTTAAAGATGATCCAACGCACCTCTGTTTCAGTTGAAGTAGAAAAACGACCAAGGCATTTCGGCCAGAGGCCTTCGTCAGCGTCCAGTGGACTCTTGCTTTTCCAATGAAATAAAGGATTTTCTACTTCAACTGAAACAGAGCTGCCTTGGACCATCTTTAAAGTTCGCCACCTTCAATTTGCTTCCCACTGTGAACTTTTACAAAGTCAAAGGTATAGAACTTTTAAAGAACTCTTGTCCTGCTTGCATTTAGTAAAACCCTCTCCAAAGAGCACCTGTTTGCAGTTTTCTACAACTAAGGACCCACGAAGCGGCCTCATGGTGGCGCTATAATAGTCCACTACGTTTTGACCTATAACCTTTGGTCATAAAGTCACAAATTATTTCCCCCCGGATTACTTGGATCATGACACAACAAAAGATTTTCCACCATTTTGTCTAGATTTTCCTTCCTTTGGGCAGGTCTTCATCACCATCGACCACACCTTTCTCTGAGCTCAAAACAACTCCAACTATGCAACCTCTGCAGCTTCAAACCCAGAAATGGTAAATGGTGCATTTATATAGCGCCTTTATCCAAGGCGCTTTACATAGATTGTGCATTACATTCACCCATTCACACACACATGGCAGTGGAAACCATGCAAGGCACCAACCAGCACATCAGGAGCAATTAGGGGTTCAGTGTCTTGCTCAAGGACACTTCGACACTAACTCTGGGGGAGCCCGGGTTCAAACTAGCAACCTTGCGGTTACCATCCAGCCACTCTACCCCTGATCCACCGCCGCCCCAATAATTGTGACATAAAACAATCATAGTTAATTTGAGTTTCTTACCATCATGATTGAGTTCTTGTTAGGTGCACTGGTCAAATAAAAACGACAGAACGACTTACACCACACAGCCTTGACATGTGTCACTAGACCAGTGGACCACCGGTGTCCCTTTCTATAAGCTCAGCTAGTGAGTGACCTTTTCAACCTGTACTCCAAGCCTTGACTCTCAAAATCAGATTAACTGATTAACAGCAGAGTTCGTACCCAATAACCTTGGACACACAAAACAAGGTCCTTAACCCACTGCGCTACATGCTGCTGCTACAGTACATCACAGTGTTCACTTTGACATTTTCCACATTTTTGAATTTCAAACGTTCAAGCTTTTTCTTTCTGTATGCTTTTTATTACAGATCATTAGAGAGAGAAATGAAACTAAGGGAAAGGAGAGACATGATGATGTTGCGAAAGGATGATGATAATGTTGATATCATCATCATCATGATTAAAGTATTCTATCCGCATATGTCTTAACATCTCATACTGCCGAGTAGACAGTGTCCTTTTACTGATTGTGCAATATATTCTGAGGATCCAGGCAGTTTGTACACGAGGGGAGTCTGTTTAAACACAACTCTTTATTTTATTATCGTCTGCTAAACTTGATCCAGATAAGACATCCAGAAAGACAAACACTGCACACACCGGATGTTCATACACACACACACACACACACACACACACACACACACACACACACACACACACACACACACACACACACACACACACACACACACACACACACACACACACACACACACACACACACACACACACACACACACACACACACACACACACGCGCACACACACACACACACACACACACACACACACACACACTATCTGAAGCCTCTTTCTGCTCTCATGTGCATGCAGGGAGTGACCTGGGAGTGACAGAAATGTGTGCCCTCAATCTTGGAGAAAAATACTGTGGTCCCGAGCAGCCTATTTTATCAGAATTCCCCACAAAGATAATTGAAAAAAAAAAACAACAACGATCCTATGTCTTTTGTTTTCGTGTTGATCGTGGACATACTGTATATGCAGGACGCAACAAAGGCATTTACTTCTAAACTAGGTAAGACAATGAATGACACATTATGCAGCCACTGCACTGAACTGTCAGTACTGTGTAACTATATGCAGCTGTGCGTACTCATTTGGATCAGTAGGCTGTGCTTCAGTTGTGTGCGCTCACGTTTATATATAAGTAAGACGCGCAAACGCGGGAAGCGAACGCAGCTCGTAAATTGCAATAACAACAATTAGAATAGATTACGTACTTTAAGGTTTTTTTTAAGTTATTTTTTTATTTTGTAAGTGTTTTTTTAGTATGTGTGTGTGCGTGTGTGTGTTTTTTGTTTTTTTTAAGTTTTCTTTAAGTTTTCTTTTTAAGTTTTTTCTTTTTAAGTTTTTTTTAAAAGTTTTTTTTAAGTTAAGTTTTGTGTGTGTGTGTGTGTGTGTGTGTGTGTGTGTTTTTTGTGTGATACAGCTGCGCCCTCTGGTGGCGGGCAGGTGGTGTTACAGCGTGACACACACACACACACACACACACACAGACAGACATGTTCTGCTAGGTCTCATTGTTAGTGCTCACTGCGTTCGCAATAAACTATGAAAAGCAAATAACCTATATACTGTATGTGTGACAGATAGTGGTTTATCACTGTTTGGAGTCACTGTATTGTACAGTATATGGGATAATGGCAGAGTCTGGCACAGTAAATTGTATTTGTATTTGGTACTGTAAATGTGGACTTGTAGAGCAGCAATACATGCAATCTTTCTGTTCTGTTCCCTTTTGTGTTCGCCACTATGAATACGATGTGCAGTACTAATACAAAACATGTTTCTGCGCAATGCTGGCGCTGCCTCCCCACCAGGGCAAATGTGAAACTCCATGTTGAGGTGTGTCCCTGTGCACTTGTTGGGAGAGATGTGACACACAGATGAGGTGGACCCATAGAGTATATAAAAGGATAGAGACTGAACTGGCGCGAAGCTCCGCCCCCCCAGCTATTCATGTCAGTGGAAGTTGCTCAGTGGCGTTTTGAAGCACCCGGAAGACTGCCGGAAGTACCGTCTCAGAACGTCTACTTCCGCATTTGACCACCAAAATGTGGTGGTCAAATGCGGAAGTGCAACCGAGCGCTCAATGTTAAAGCCCAGCTGCACGGGGTTTCCCGGTCATGAATCCACGGGTCCGCTTGTAGTCCCTCCTCCTACCACTAGGGCCCAGTGCTTCAACGTTGAATAGCCTCACTGGACCCTTGGGTGAACCCGATTAGCTCCGTAGCACCATAGGAAAAAATCTAATTGTTCACCAAACCACATAATTTTGATTCCCAGCTGCAGAATGTGTGCCTTCATTGAAAATTCAGCTGCTGGGAATCACAAATGTTTGCAGATGATGTGGGTTTGTGACTTCATTAGTTAACAATGAGACTTCATTCCTTTAAAGTTCTGCAAAGGTAATCATGTCCACCTCTGCTATATCACATCTTTCCCAGTAAAGGGACACACATGTACTGTACCTCATGCATGGTAAGTTACAGAAAGCAGATTTTAGAAAGTGATTTATTTTCTCTCTCCTCCTTCTTTGTGTCTTTTGTCCTCATTCCGTTTTTGTGTGTATAGTAGGACTGTAGGTGATGTCTACTGTCCTTGTCTTAAAAGAATGCGACACTATGATTTAATGATGATATAAGCACAAGTGTGTATACAAGAAAGGGAGCTTAAATTTTAAATAATTGGGACTGCGCTACATGGCATACAAACTTTGCAATTATGTTTCTTGTCAAATAGTTGACACAAAAACTTTGCCATTAACGTGTTAATTAGCACTCTAATTAATGATAAAACTATAAAGTTGGCTCCGTGTTCGATTGCTTCCCCTTCAGCCTCAATGCATTGGAAAAAGAGCAAGGTAGTGGATGAGGCCTTTCTTCCTTTTTAAGAGTTTTCCATTTCAAATCGCGCTGGATAAATAAAGCGACTGTGAATGCATCTAAAGACTCTTAAGGCTAATTCATAGTCTGGATTTTCGGTGGTGGGGTGACTACCGAACTACAACATGACGTCACGAGCCGCGGTGAAGAGCAAACCACCGCCCCAGCCCTTCTCTCTGTTTTTACTCACCACCGCTCAACGTTATTTCAGCTCCGGTGGTCACCTCACCACTGGAGCGGTGGTCACCTCACCACCGAAAATCAAGACTATGAATGAAGTGATTAATCCGATCGACGCGACCACCTTCACCATTGTTGTTGTCGGTAGAGGAGGAGGCCGTCTTCTTTTACAGCCAAATAGAATGGTGGTGAACGGTGGCGGTTGCTGAACTATCGGCGCCCCCTGCTGGCCTGGAATGAGTTAAGTAGCCTACGATCAGATCTCCCTCCTCTGAAAGGTTGGCAGCCCTGTAGGGTTTTGGTGCAAAGTGGAAATGTTCCAAATGGCATCCTTGAACAAGCAACCTTCTGTCTCTAGAACATGGACTTACTGTATCACGGGGCCACAGAAGCATGGAAGATAAACAGTGACTAGTAAAATACCTAGGATTTGAAATCATGTTGGATAGGACATTTGAAATGAAAGCTCTTAAGTAGCCTCGATACCCAGGCTTTCATTTCGTCTGCGCGAAAAATGAAAGCCTGGATTTACGCATGGGCTGCACTGGCATAAACGTGGGAGTCAACCCTTCCGCGTAGGCGTCGCTTCAAATGATGTGACGTCAGGGCTCTGATCGGTGTGCACCCGTCAAAATAACACCGTGAGGAAATCATTACCAGTGGAACTTCAAACGAGGCTATGCGAGGAAAATGAGGAGAATGGCTAAAGAACCCACCACACCGTCTAAGAAAAAAACCAACGTGTGCCGACTCTGTGGAAATAACTTTGACAGTCCGTTAGAATGGTATACTCCAGCAACCAGTGGTTTCTGCTTCTGGTCGACACAATAACAGTGCTGCACTGGGGGGGAGGAGAGACCGGGGCTGACGGACAGATCGGTGAACCAATGGTAGGGGTGCGTAAATCTGAGCCGCGGCCCTCCCATCTAGGCCAGAAAGGTCTAGCGTTAGCTCAGGCTAGTTCTTAAGTAATGTTCACTCCCACATTTCTGAATTCCCCACAAAGATAATTGAAAAAAACAAACAACAACGATCCTATGTCTTTTGTTTTCGTGTTGATCGTGGACATACTGTATATGCAGGACGCAACAAAGGCATTTACTTCTAAACTAGGTAAGACAATGAATGACACATTATGCAGCCACTGCACTGAACTGTCAGTACTGTGTAACTATGCAGCTGTGCGTACTCATTTGGATCAGTAGGCTGTGCTTCAGTTGTGTGCGCTCACGTTTATATATAAGTAAGACGCGCAAACGCGGGAAGCGAACGCAGCTCGTAAATTGCAATAACAACAATTAGAATAGATTACGTACTTTAAGGTTTTTTTTAAGTTATTTTTTTATTTTTTAAGTGTTTTTTTAGTATGTGTGTGTGCGTGTGTGTGTTTTTTTTTTTTTTTTAAGTTTCTTTAAGTTTTCTTTTTAAGTTTTTCTTTTTAAGTTTTTTTTAAAAGTTTTTTTTAAGTTAAGTTTTGTGTGTGTGTGTGTGTGTGTGTGTTTTTTTTTGTGTGTGATACAGCTGCGCCCTCTGGTGGCGGGCAGGTGGTGTTACAGCGTGACACACACACACACACACACACACAGACAGACATGTTCTGCTAGGTCTCATTGTTAGTGCTCACTGCGTTCGCAATAAACTATGAAAAGCAAATAACCTATATACTGTATGTGTGACAGATAGTGGTTTATCACTGTTTGGAGTCACTGTATTGTACAGTATATGGGATAATGGCAGAGTCTGGCACAGTAAATTGTATTTGTATTTGGTACTGTAAATGTGGACTTGTAGAGCAGCAATACATGCAGTCTTTCTTTTCTGTTCCCTTTTGTGTTCGCCACTATGAATACGATGTGCAGTACTTAAAAGTAATAAAAAACATGTTTCTGCGCAATGCTGGCGCTGCCTAACCTGACTCCGCCAGATGGGGCAGCAGAGAGTACACTGCAGCAGCTAGAGGCGGGATCAAGGCATACACAGTGCTGCCTTGATCCCGCCTCTAGCTGCTGCTGATTGGCCAGGCCGTTTTGTGGCCGGGCATCAAGTCTGCCTGAGAGTTCCCAGATGGGAGCAGGAGGGGGGAACCCAGTGTACTCTCTGCTGCCCCATCTGGCGGAGTCAGGTTAGGCGCTGCCTCCCCACCAGGGCAAATGTGAAACTCCATGTTGAGGTGTGTCCCTGTGCACTTGTTGGGAGAGATGTGACACACAGATGAGGTGGACCCGATTAGCTCTGTTCACCAAACCACATCATTTTGATTCCCAGCTGCAGAATGTGTGCCTTCATTGAAAATTCAGCTGCTGGGAATCACAAATGTTTGCAGATGATGTGGGTTTGTGACTTCATTAGTTAACAATGAGACTTTATTCCTTTAAAGTTCTGCAAAGGTAATCATGTCCACCTCTGCTATATCACATCTTTCCCAGTAAAGGGACACACATGTACTGTACCTCATGCACGGTAAGTTACAGAAAGCAGATTTTAGAAAGTGATTTATTTTCTCTCTCCTCCTTCTTTGTGTCTTTTGTCCTCATTCTGTTTTTGTGTGTATAGTAGGACTGTAGGTGATGTCTACTGTCCTTGTCTTAAAATAATGCGACACTATGATTTAACGATGATATAAGCACAAGTGTGTATACAAGAAAGGGAGCTTAAATTTTAAATAATTGGGACTGCGCTACATGGCATGCAAACTTTGCAATTATGTTTCTTGTCAAAATAGTTGACACAAAACCTTTGCCATTAACGTGTTAATTAGCACTCTAATTAATGATAAAACTATAAAGTTGGCTCCGTATTCGATTGCTTCCCCTTCAGACTCAATGCATTGGAAAAAGAGCAAGGTAGTGGATGAGGCCTTTCTAGGCCTTTTTAAGAGCTTTCCATTTCAAATCGCGCTGGATAAATAAAGCGACTGTGTTTAGTGGCTCAATAGCTCTTCCACGTGACCGCGCATCTAAAATATGAATGCATCTAAAGACTCTTAAGGCTCATTCATAGTCTGGATTTTCGGTGGTGGGGTGACTACCGAACTACAACATGACGTCACGAGCCGCGGTGAAGAGCAAACCACCGCCCCAGCCCTTCTCTCTGTTTTTACTCGCCACCGCTCAACGTTATTTCAGCCCCGGTGGTCACCTCACCACCGGAGCGGACTATGAATGAGCCTTTAGCGAGTGATTAATCCAATCGACGCGACCACCTTCACCATTTTTGTTGTCGGTAGAGGAGGAGGCCGTCTTCTTTTACAGCCAAATAGGCTGTAAAAGGCCAGCAGGCGCCCCCTGCTGGCCTGGAATGAGTTAAGTAGCCTACGATCAGATCTCCCTCCTCTGAAAAGTTGGCAGCCCTGTAGGGTTTTGGTGCAAAGTGGAAATGTTCCAAATGGCATCCTTGAACAAGCAACCTTCTGTCTCTAGAACATGGACATACTGTATCACCGTGCCACAGAAGCATGGAAGATAAACGGTGACTAGCAAAATACCTAGGATTTGAAATCATGATGGATAGGACATTTGAAATGAATTCCGGGCAGTATTATGCGTGTCTTAAGTACCAGGTCTTATTACTTAACTTAAGACCTGGAGGCGTGATCAATGCCATTTGGCTATTCTGAGTGGCCAAACAGCATTGACCACGCCTCCAGGTCTTAAGTTAAGTCATAAGACCTGGTACCTAAGACACGCATAATACTGCCCGAAAGCTCTTAAGTAATGTTCACTCCCACATTTCTGAAATGCTTACACTCATGGCACTATATAAACACTTTGGATAGAACTAGCTTATTTGACCAATTCATCCTTTAAGTCCCGCCCGTGGTTGTGCCCCTGTTCGCACCCATTGGTTGCAGTTTCGTGGTTGGACAAAAAATCCTCTCTCTACATCCACTACCATTGAAATAACATGTTTTTCAGTTGCTTCATATTGATATTCTGTGCACTCAATTGTTATTGTAAACTCGGTGTCAGTAAAAAGGAACATCACAGGTGCAGCACGGTGACTCGGCATATCATGTTTGTTTTTAGTTTTTTCCAAAAATGATGTTTTCGCAAATTCAACATGAACAAGGCGGAACCAGGGCGGAACAATTAGTCAGTCAGCTGGTTAGTCAGTCAGGGACCAATCAGAAGGCTGTCACATTGTGAATAGAGGGTATGCGCATGACATCATCATCAAACCAGGAAGTTATGCAGGAACGCCTACTGAGTGGCAAAAAACTACTTTCTGGCCTTGACAGCCCATACATCCACACAGAAAAGTCATATCTGATTGCATTAAACAACATTAAACAATGTTAAACTCACTTTGCCTGTTGCTTTGCCACTCGATTTGCCACTCGATGTGCCATTCACTTTAAGCATGTGCATACTCTATTGGTATTTTTAGTCACGTGTAGTCCCTGTTTGTGTGTTTGGTTGATGGACAAGGCCCCTCGGCCGTGACACACCAGCTGCTAGCAGGCATGATGGACAGAAGAGGACTGTGGCTGGAAGGAGAGGAGGAGAGAAGCGGCCTCATCCTTGAATCATCCAATGACAGCCTGGCAGTGATGGATGATAAGAGGATGTATTGTCACCGTCCCTCCTCTCTGGTCCTCTCCTCTCCTCTCCCTTCCCATCTCCCTAATCCCTTCTTCTCGCTCACAGACACTTACACTTGTAATTCCCAGCCAGATCCATTGGCATGAAAGCAGTGATTTGAGTTGCCAGAGACAGGGCGGATTAGCAGTGGAGAATCCTGAGTGAAGCCATGGTTTAGCTCAACTCGCTGTATTGCTGCTCTTTTCTCCATTCCTTCTCTGTTCTTTGTTAAGAAAAAACGACATCGTTTTTTTCCCCCTTGTTTAGTTAGTATCCTCTGATCAAAAACCAAGAGTTCATAACATGCTGAGGTCAGTGTAGTAATGTTTCTAATCCTAGACAGAATGGGATAATTCACAATCTGTTCTGTTGTTCATATATATATATATATATATATATATATATATCTCACATTGCTATGTGTTTTTTACAGCATGGCTCCTAGGAGGAGAATCATCTAGAAGAGGGTCTGTCTTTTTTTTGCATGTCTGAACTATTTCGACAATGACAGTGAGAGAGCCTGGAAAGGAGTCAGTTGAGGTGGTTCGGGCATCTGGTTAGGATGCCTCTCGGGCGCCTCCCTAGGGAGGTCCTCGACGCACGTCCCACTGGGAGGAGACCCCGGGGCAGACCAAGGCGCAGTTGGAGGAAACACATCAACTCACTGGCCTTGGAACGTCTCGGAATCCCCCAGGAGGAAGTCACTAATGTTGCTCTGGAGAGGGAAGTCTGGAGCACTCTGGTGGAGCTGTTGCCCCCGCGACCCGACTACGGATAAGCGGTTGAAGATGGATGGATGGATGGACAGTGAGAGAGAGAGAGACAGGCAGACAGAGAGCGGGGAATAACACAGCAAACATGCGGACATGCTATGGACCCCAACCACCCTGTGGCTATTTGGTTAACAGATTTGATAATCTTGGAATTACTTTGTTGTTTCATAGCCTACATTTGGATCTCTTTGAGATTACTGAGCTGTCTCTGGTTGTCTTGCAGCCGTTCCAGATGTGAAAGTCTACTCACCTTTAATTGACTGCAGTTTTCCAAAAGGCTGGGGATATGAATATATGAATAATACTGTGACTAATGGCGCTCGGGTCACACAGTCTTTTTGGAAGGTTTAGCCATGATCTTTCCTGCCACTCTGCACAAGGTAGACTGGAATTTTTTTTATTACTTTCTAATAATTCTCCCTACTACTTCAGTGTCTCTTTTCCACGCTATTATCAAGGACAGCTGCTTTGATCTGACTTGGAAAGGTGTACAGGGAGAGCCAGATGAAGTGCATTTGAGAAAGCAGGAGAGTGAGAGACGGAGGGAAGGAGGAGACTGCTTTACAGCCCTTCATCCATCTGTTCTCATTGTGTCTGTGAAACGCAAACCATTGCTGGCGTCGGTATCAGAGATCTCCTCATCCGCCCCCTGTTTAAAAGACTTTGGCTTAATGACGGAGAGACCGCCTCGTCTTTAAAGTGTGTCATGTGTGTTCAGCTAATCAGCTCTCAGATATGCACAGCTGCCTTATTGTAATCTTTGGCTATTTTACCACTATGATCATATGCTTCACTTTCAGGATAAAGGAAAAGGTTATTAATGAGTCATGGCTATCATCTGGTATATCTTTCTATACCTCATGAAGATCTAGGGTCTTTTCTTCTGCTGATTCAGAGGGTAAGGAAATATAGATTGACATGGACGATCTGGGTGCCTATGGCGTACAGCTAATTCACTGCCAAACAGTGTGGACATTGATACTATTTGGAATATTTGGAGTATTTGGACTACAAGTGATGAATTGACATACGGTATACACTAGCCCCACACACAGACAGATGCATACCGTATGGGACTAAAATCATTCAAATCAAATCTCAGTCTCCGATTGTTGTTTTCCCTCCCTCTGCTCGTGTCTCCTGGCTGTGTTTAAAGGTCCTACAACATGAAGTGCAACTTTTACCATTTTTTTCTGGGCTCCCCCATGTGTCTTCTATCCCCACCAAATTCTGAACAATCAGTCTTTCTCGTCGTATTTATGTACAGTGGTCTCACAACAGGCCAACTGATTTGGTGCTACTCGTGATGTCATAGGTATCCCTACTTTGTATAATCCCCCCCACTCTTCAGTTCCACATTTCGTCTTTGGAGACTGTGGGAGGGGAGGATTGGTGGGCCTTATTATGATGAGTCAAAGATGTTGGAGGGGAGGTGGGCTCCATGCAAAACACAAACAATAACAATAACAAACAAACAAACAAAAATAAGCCTCCACCGTCATGTTCATGTGTACTCTGTATGGCACTGGTTCTTCATTCCACAGTCCTGGGGAGCCAGTGTTCTAATGGTTTTCATTCTCACTTTTAGACCAATTTAGATACTGATACTGACCATGATACTGACATGATATTGACATGATAGAAACATCTAAAATGACACATATGCTGTTCTGGTTTAACAGTAAAATGAGGTATAGTATGGCTCTCCACCTCCAGGCAAATCTCAACTTTGAGCACATGGTATTTTGCGGGTAATTATCAATTACATATTTTCTTTTTCTTTCATGGCACCAGTGGTAATCACTTTAACAATTTACTGCAACAAATTCCTTGTATTCAAACAA
Organism: Electrona antarctica; assembly: GCF_951216825.1. NCBI lineage: Eukaryota > Metazoa > Chordata > Actinopteri > Myctophiformes > Myctophidae > Electrona > Electrona antarctica. The sequence continues at coordinate 14,838,611 of NC_136796.1, read as the reverse complement.
CAACTCTTTTCAAAGCCAGATGTAGAAAAACCACATCTTCACTTGTATAAGTGTGCAATTCTCGGTTTCACGAGCTTAAAGTGTATAAATGTAATTAGAAAAAGGCTTGAGTATCATCTCATCAATTCAGAGTAAATGACAGTTATTTAAAGACTCACTAGTCGGAGTAATGAGGCATGTAGTTGGTAGACACAGACGCACGCACGCGCACGCGCGCACACACACACACACACACACACACACACACACACACACACACACACACACACACACACACACACACCACACGTGCACACAGTCTCAGAATGAAACTCTTAGACAGGGTGGAAGGCAGGGAGAGAAAGCATGAAAGGACCTCAAGAGAGAGAGGGGTTGAACGAAAGGAGTAAAACCTAATTCATATGTTGTTGTATGACGGTGAAGCCCAAAGACAGAATAAAAACTGAAAAATAGTTTCAGCCTAGAGACACCGGCGTATGGTATAGGAATTAGGCTGAAGAGAGATCCCAACGCAGGCAGCATGATGGCCCCCGGAGAGAGCCGATGGAACCGTTCCAAATGTTCCACTCCAGAATATCTTCAAGGACAATCAGCTAAACAGTTGATAATAAGAGGGCCGTGTGAAATCGATTACTCAAGGTGTTATCTGTGCCGCGAAAAAATGGCTGGTAATTAGTCACGGCTAAAGGAGTGTTACTGAGAGAGTGAGATGGGATTTAATCTTAATAGATTTCCCTGCACGACACATACTGTACTCTGTAGCTCTCCTCCTGAGTGAACTCTCTCATCTGACTCCCCCCCCCCCCCCTCCTTCCTCTGTCTCTCTAGGCCAGTTATCATTTCGAAAGATTAAAAAATAAATACATCACATTTTCAGAAAAACAACAACTATTTATTTTTCAAAAGAACATCATACATACATTCCTGCTGTTTTAGAGAAATTTGAACAGTTTAGTTCAATATCAGGCTATCAATTTAGGCAATTAATCCACAGCGATTTACAGTAAGCAAGAACTACACAAGGTAATACATCAAATACATTAAAAGCATTGTCATCTAGAATCATAAGGAAGCTAAGAGTTGAGTAGGCTATACGATTAATTCATAGAAATCAGCTTTACTACTGTACCATTAAATAAGGCAATGTTAGACACTGAGATAGACACCACAATCCCTACAGTGCAGTATCTTTTGCGACCGAAGGTCGCTCGCAGTTAACTATGGAATCGTGCATTTCCCGTCAATGTGTGTGTTGATTGGTCGGGGTGAGAGAGCATGCGTGACATCATCAGGTATGGAGCACGTGACATCACGTAACATCATCAGGGATGGTGATCAATGTCATCAATTTTAAGACCATAATGGAGATCCCTGATGTCATCAATATTGGCCAGCAACTCTACATCTGACCTCAAACCCTTAGATCTCCATATATGGAGCTGACCTGTTCTGACATTCCATTTCCATATGTTGTCAAATCTCCAAAATATTGGTGCATGGTATGAGTTATGCTCAAAGATGCATTTATGTTCATGTTTGGCAGATGTTCTGGCCTTTTTTTTTGCCGTGGCAGCTTCGGAGACCTTATTTGCTTATGCATAAACCTTATTCGACGAGGTACTGGAGTTCAACGGCCGCTTGTTGACTGAGCAGACTGAGAGTAGAGAGTGTATTCAGGGGTAACCGACAGACAACAAAACCCCTCTGGGCGATTGACAATGGCGGTAGAGTGTTTGCTCCTTGGAGAGACAGACCTGAGGCACGCCATATGTGTTGGTTTAGCGATTAACCGGCTCCCGGATTGATAAAGTCAACTGCCGTGGTCGCTGCCTCTCTGTACATACTGTACTGTAGGTAAAGAGACCCGGTGGGAGGACTAAAGACACTTTTCCGAGGTGCCTTTTTGCTTCAGCCCACACAAATTCTTTGCATAACCACTAATGGCCACGAGCTGTTTGTGTTCTGCTCAGCGTCTGATTGTTTGGTCTCCTCGACTTTCCGTGGGTTGTTTGAACACCTGGTTTTCTAATGTTTTGCTTTGTGCACCTGTAATAGAGCAATTGGCTTGTTAGGTCTTTGCTGGAAATGTGATTGGTTGGGGTGTTTCTCCTTGTTTATTCGCGTGCTACACCAGCAAAAACAATCTTTATATCTCTTATTATTACCTACAATGTAGAAGTCGAAGTTGCTCTGAAGTGTCTGATATTAACAGTATAGCTACAGTATATGCTGACTGGATGATACTGCTTATTAATTTGTTCTCATTCTCAATTTGAATTTCCGTTGCTCTTGCAGAAGCTGAAACAGAAGAACCAGCAGTTAAAGCAGATAATGGACCAACTCCGCAACCTCATCTGGGAGATCAACTCTATGCTGGCTGTCAGAACCTGAAGCATGCCGAGTGCGCACACACACACACACACACACACACACACACACACACACACACACACACACACACACACACACACACACACACACACACACACACACACACACACACACACACACACACACAAAGCAAAATGGACTGGACGTCATGGCTATTAACCAGAGATGTGAGTAGGTGTGCTACAGTGGAAATGTAGGCTTTGACAATACAATCATCACCACCACCCTGAAGATGGCGTGGCAACGATAGAGACGGACGGGAGCGAAGAAATGGGAAAGATGGGGGTAGACACTAACATTTTTGGTGTTAACAGTAGAATCTCTGGGCGGGTTAAGGTGTGCACCATAGCCTACTTATGTATCTGATGCAGCTTGACAGCAAGTCTTGTGTTCGATTCCTGAGCCACGCCTACACTCTTTCCCAGTTTCCTGTCAAGTCTCTGCTGTACAGTACTGTCAATAAAGGCAGAAAAGCCCCCAAAAACAACAACAGTAGAATCTTTGAGTGTTCATTTAACCCTAGCGTCCCATTTTGGGCATGTCATTATAGGTAGAAAAAATGTATTCTCTATAGAGCGTCGCAGTCCCTCCCCCTACCATGGACCAGGAAATTAATCCCAATGCATTTTTCCCATAGACATTTCAGAAAGTATTTATTTAAAGAGGTTACGCCACGGACAAAGCCAACTCGAGTCGTGACAACACAAACAATATTTTGGACCAAACAAATAATTACAAAGAAGAAAAACAACAAAAAAAGTGTTGTAACCTGCCTTTTTTTTCTTCTTTCTAATTATTTTTTCGGCCCCAAAAATTGTGTTTGTTGTCATGATTTGTCACGACTCGAGCTGGCTTTGTCCGCAGCGTAAACGTCTTTAAATAAATACTTTCTGAAATGTCTATGAGGAAAATGAACGGAGAATCATTTCTTGGTCCATGGTAAGGGGCGGGACTGCGACGCTCTATTAAGATTACATTTTAAAAGCTCACAACGCACTGCAGTGCGATGCATTGTGAGCAATTTTTGAAATAATTTAGAATTTGTGGTTAACACTGAGGATTTTAATGTGCAGAGAAAGTCATGTAAGGGCATATACTGAAGAGATTTTTGAAGATGAATTTAACTGATTTTGATAATATATAAAATAGATACAATAGATATGGTACATGATGATGTACTACTGTATGTGTTATGATCTTGATTTGATCTCTCCATTTTGGTAGAATCTTCTTTTTGTTTGTGTGTGTACGGCTTTCTGCCCTTGTTATTTAATGTAAAGCCAACAATATACCACACCCACTGGATTCTTAACAGTCATGATGCTTTGGGAGTTCTGCTGATCTATAAATGTTGCTTTGATACAGTATTTTGGAGTCTGTTTTGTGTTCTCATTCTGTTTATCGTTTTCGACGTATGTCGTTTTTCATGATTTTCGGCTATTTAAATAATAATAATGAAAAAACGACATACTATAGTTCATGGGTTTTCGACGACACACTACAGTATGTCGTTTTTCATGATTTTCGCAACAGGCCCACCTTTGCAGGTACTCGCTCCTGCACCATCTGTGAGCCAGTGGCATCGCTCTCCCCGTCTCTCCTTCCTTCAAGGCACCGACGGGACTCTGCATGGCAGGGGCGTCCTCCTCCCTGAGCCAAGGCTAGGCTTGACCTCAACTAGACAGGAGTTGGGTGGCTTCAGCAGGTTATCAAATACTGGTGTTTCGTTGATGTTGTTTTTCAATGATAAAAAACTGCATGATGACATGCTATAGTACTTTATATTACTAACAATTATCGTTGTAGAGCAGTAGACTGTACTAGGATTAATTTTCTCAGTAATTGTCTGTTGAAGCCATTTGTCACAATGTTGGACTTGAACCTGCAGCCTCCTGATTCCCAGGCAAGCTCTGTACCCAGTGAGCCACTGTGCTTGCTGTGTACAAAAAGCCAAATAGATTATGATAGAAGAGCCAGAGGCTTGTTTCCATTGTGGCTCATAAACATTCTAACGTCTAGATAAACAGCACAACATGCAATAGACAAATCTTTTTTTGTTGTTTTATAACCTTTTGTATCGTTGTTACTCAAAGGCAAAAGAAGACTATGTTGTATCAGATTGTAAGTAGCTGAGTGAGTTAGCACACTGACTACATGATCTGGAGGTTGTGGGTTCAAACCCCACCCCACTTGGAGCTACCTGGCTTTCTGATTTCTGTTGTGGTTTCTCCTCTGTATTATCTGATTAACAACCATGATAACACTTAAAGCACTAAAGACACCTTTGATGCACAGCAATTACCAATGAAAATGTCATTGGTGTCACTTTTCAAATGGGGCCTTGGGATCATGTACAGAGCATTTAATGCGCTGTACATGATCCCAAGGCCCCATTTTAAAAGTGACACCAAGAAGAACAACTTAAAACTTAAAATCTCAGAGAGCTCACTGGCACCCTTGTTAAGATGACATCCATGTGAGCCAGAGCTTGAGAGTTCAAATCCAGCTGAGTTCCTCTTACTTTCACTCTGCAGTATGTTTTGGAGAAAAACATCGAGAAGAACAATGGAAAGAGATGGAAAACTGAGGAGATTCCCAGAGAGCATGGTGGCACTAGGACGGCTGCGGTGTCGGAGTGATTTTCGTCTTTTTTTCAAATCCTCGCTTTTCATCATTTATAGCCAATGGTCTCGGACGGCATACTATAGCATGCCGTTTTTCATCATTTTTGAGGATTTGAAAAAGAGACGAAAATCACTCCGAGACCATGGACTATAGCCCATGGTCTAGGACGGCAAACTATAGCATGCCGTTTTTCATCATTTTTGAGGATTTGAAAAAAAGACGAAAATCACTCCGAGACCGCATACTATAGCATGCCGTTTTTCATCATTTTTGAGGATTTTTTTGGACCATGAGCTATAGCCCATGGTCTCGGAGTGATTTTTTTTCTTCCAAATCCTTGTTTTTCATCATTTTTGACCAAATAAAAAAACGTGTGACGAAAAAGTGACATAGAGCTGCCATTGAGCCCCATTATAAATGTCTCAAATTTGAAAGCACTATATTTCTAAAACTATGAAACATTTCAAAGATTCCTTTTCAGGCAAACATGTCCACCGTAAGATGAACCGAAATAGGTTTGAATGGGGTTTCTAGGTGTAGAATGCCAAAGTTTGTGCTATTGCCATTGAGAATGCATTGGGCGTTTAAGTTAAATAACTCAGAAACTACAAAACATTTCAAAGTAAAAAGTTTCAGCATTTGTCTCCACAGTAAGCTGAATTTGAAACAGTGTGAATGCAGTTTCTAGGTGAAAGTGCTTTTTTGACGTGCCATTGAGCCGCATTGTAGATTTTTCAAATTTGAAAGCACTATATTTCTAAAACTATGAAACATTTCAAAGATTCCTTTTCAGGCAAACATGTCCACCGTAAGATGAACCTAAGTAGGTTTGAATGGGGTTTCTAGGTGTAAGTATGTAGGACTAGTAGCGTGACGACGAGTATAATAAACTGGAAGAAAAGTAACGAGTGTGTGTTCTGGTCCTGTTGATTGAGCAGAGCAGGACCTATAGGTCCTTCTCAGCTCAATCAATCGTCTCTGAGTGATTTTCATCTTTTTTTCAAATCCTCAAAAATGATGGAAAACGGCATGCTATAGTATGCCGTCCGATATGGGCTATAGCCCATGGTCATAAATGATGAAAAACGAGGATTTGAAAAAAGACGAAAATGACTCCGAGACGATGGGCTATAGCCCATGGTCTTGGAGTGATTTTCGTCTTTTTTTCAAATCCTCAAAAATGATGGAAAACGGCATGCTATAGTATGCCGTCCGATATGGGCTATAGCCCATGGTCATAAATGATGAAAATAGAGGATTTGAAAAAAAGACGAAAATGACTCCGAGACGATGGGCTATAGCCCATGGTCTCGGAGTCATTTTCGTCTTTTTTTTAAATCCTCCAAAATCATGAAAAACGACATGCTATAGTATGCCGTCCGATATGGGCTATAGCCCATGGTCATAAATGATGAAAAACGAGGATTTAAAAAAATAGACGAAAATGACTCCGAGACGATGGGCTATAGCCCATGGTCTCGGAGTGATTTTCGTCTTTTTTTCAAATCCTCAAAAATGATGGAAAACGGCATGCTATAGTATGCCGTTCGAGACCATGGGCTATAGCCCATCGTCTCGGAGTCATTTTCGTCTTTTTTTCAAATCCTCAAAAATGATGAAAAAGGGCATGCTATAGTATGCCGTCCGATATGGGCTTTAGCCCATGGTCATAAATGATGAAAAACGAGGATTTGAAAAAAAGACGAAAATGACTCCCAGACGATGGGCTATAGCCCATGGTCTCGGAGTGATTTTCGTCTTTTTTTCAAATCCTCAAAAATGATGGAAAACGGCATGCTATAGTATGCCCTTCGAGACCATGGGCTATAGCCCATCGTCTCGGAGTCATTTTCGTCTTTTTTTCAAAAACTCAAAAATGATGAAAAAGGGCATGCTATAGTATGCCGTCCGATATGGGCTATAGCCCATGGTCATAAATGATGAAAAACGAGGATTTGAAAAAAAGACGAAAATGACTCCCAGACGATGGGCTATAGCCCATGGTCTCGGAGTGATTTTCGTCTTTTTTTCAAATCTTCAAAAATGATGGAAAACGGCATGCTATAGTATGCCGTCCGATATGGGCAGGACCTATAAACCTTGAAGGTTTATAGGTCCTTCTCAGCTCAATCAACAGGACCAGAACACACCTGGGCTGACTGCCAGGATCACATCCACCAATGGGGAGGCTGTCTGTGTCCTGTCATGGTTTCTCCTCTGTATTATCTGATTAACATCCACGATAACACTTAAAAGCACTAAAGACACCTTTGATGCACAGCACCATTCAAATGCTCTGTACATGATCCCAAGTCCCCATTTGAAAAGTGACACCAAGAAGAACAACTTACAACCTAAAAATCACTGAGAGCTCAGTGGCACCCTTGTTAAGACGATGTCCATGTGAGCCAGAGGTTGTGAGTTAAAATCCAGCTGAGTTCCTCCTACTTTCACTCTGCAGCATGTTTTGGAGAATAACATCCAGAAGAGAACTGGAAAGAGATGGAAAGCTGAGGAGACTCTCAGAGAGCATAATGGCACTCTGTGAAAAGCTGCTCTCTATGTGAGCCACAGGTCGTGGGTTCAAGTTCAGCCCATGGCCTCAGACGGCATACTATAGCATGCCATTTTTCATCATTTTTGAGGATTTGAAAAAAGACAAAAATCACTCCGAGACCATGGGCTATAGCCCATGGTCTCGGAGTCATTTTCGTCTTTTCTCGAATGTTTATGAACCACAATGGAAACAAGTCTCTGGCACTTCTGTCATTATCTATTCGGCCTTTTAAGAACAGCATGCACAGTGACTCACTGGGTACAGAGCCTGCCTGGGAATCAGGAGGCTGCAGGTTCAAGTCCTGGTTCTGACATAGTGTCCCAAAATCATGAAAATATGACAAAATATATTATGCCGTCCCAAACCATGGACTATAGTATGTCATTTTTTCATGATTTTCATCTTTTTTTCAAATCCTCAAAAATTATGGAAAACGGCATGCTATAGTATGCCGTCCGATATGGGCTATAGCCCATGGTCATAAATGATGAAAAACGAGGATTTGAAAAAAAGACGAAAATGACTCCGATGGGCTATAGCCCATGGTCTCGGAGTGATTTTCGTCTTTTTTTCAAATCCTCAAAAATGATGAAAAACGGCATGCTATAGTATGCCGTCCGATATGGGCTATAGCCCATGGTCATAAATGATGAAAAACGAGGATTTGAAAAAAAGACGAAAATGACTCCGAGACGATGGGCTATAGCCCATGGTCTCGGAGTGATTTTCGTCTTTTTTTCAAATCCTCAAAAATGATGGAAAACGGCATGCTATAGTATGCCGTCCGATATGGGCTATAGCCCATGGTCATAAATGATGAAAAACGAGGATTTGAAAAAAAGACGAAAATGACTCCGAGACGATGGGCTATAGCCCATGGTCTCGGAGTCATTTTCGTCTTTTTTTCAAATCCTCAAAAATGATGCAAAACGGCATGCTATAGTATGCCGTTCGAGACCATGGGCTATAGCCCATCGTCTCGGAGTGATTTTCGTCTTTTTTTCAAATCCTCAAAAATGATGAAAAACGGCATGCTATAGTATGCCGTCCGATATGGGCTATAGCCCATGGTCATAAATGATGAAAAACGAGGATTTGAAAAAAAGTCGAAAATGACTCCGAGACGATGGGCTATAGCCCATGGTCTCGGAGTGATTTTCGTCTTTTTTTCCAATCCTCAAAAATGATGGAAAACGGCATGCTATAGTATGCCGTCCGATATGGGCAGGACCTATAAACCTTGAAGGTTTATAGGTCCTTCTCAGCTCAATCAACAGGACCAGAACACACCTGGGCTGGCTGCCAGGATCACATCCACCAATGGGGAGGCTGTCTGTGTCCTGTCATGGTTTCTCCTCTGTATTATCTGATTAACATCCACGATAACACTTAAAAGCACTAAAGACACCTTTGATGCACAGCACCATTCAAATGCTCTGTACATGATCCCAAGGCCCCATTTGAAAAGTGACACCAAGAAGAACAACTTACAACCTAAAAATCACTGAGAGCTCAGTGGCACCCTTGTTAAGATGATGTCCATGTGAGCCAGAGGTTGTGAGTTCAAATCCAGCTGAGTTCCTCCTACTTTCACTCTGCAGCATGTTTTGGAGAATAACATCCAGAAGAGAACTGGAAAGAGATGGAAAGCTGAGGAGACTCTCAGAGAGCATAATGGCACTCTGTGAAAAGCTGCTCTCTATGTGAGCCACAGGTCGTGGGTTCAAGTTCAGCCCATGGCCTCAGACGGCATACTATAGCATGCCATTTTTCATCATTTTTGAGGATTTGAAAAAAGACAAAAATCACTCCGAGACCATGGGCTATAGCCCATCGTCTCGGAGTCATTTTCGTCTTTTTTTCAAATCCTCAAAAATGATGAAAAACGGCATGCTATAGTATGCCGTCCGATATGGGCTATAGCCCATGGTCATAAATGATGAAAAACGAGGATTTGAAAAAAAGACGAAAATGACTCCGAGACGATGGGCTATAGCCCATGGTCTCGGAGTGATTTTCGTCTTTTTTTCAAATCCTCAAAAATGATGGAAAACGGCATGCTATAGTATGCCGTCCGATATGGGCTATAGCCCATGGTCATAAATGATGAAAACCGAGGATTTGAAAAAAAGACGAAAATGACTCCGAGACGATGGGCTATAGCCCATGGTCTCGGAGTCATTTTCGTCTTTTTTTCAAATCCTCAAAAATGTTGCAAAACGGCATGCTATAGTATGCCGTTCGAGACCATGGGCTATAGCCCATCGTCTCGGAGTGATTTTCGTCTTTTTTTCAAATCCTCAAAAATGATGAAAAACGGCATGCTATAGTATGCCGTCCGATATGGGCTATAGCCCATGGTCATAAATGATGAAAAACGAGGATTTGAAAAAAAGACGAAAATGACTCCCAGACGATGGGCTATAGCCCATGGTCTCGGAGTCATTTTCGTCTTTTTTTCAAATCCTCAAAAATGATGAAAAACGGCATGCTATAGTATGCCGTCCGATAGGGGCTATAGCCCATGGTCATAAATGATGAAAAACGAGGATTTGAAAAAAAGACGAAAATGACTCCGAGACGATGGGCTATAGCCCATGGTCTCGGAGTGATTTTCGTCTTTTTTTCAAATCCTCAAAAATGATGGAAAACGGCATGCTATAGTATGCCGTCCGATATGGGCTATAGCCCATGGTCATAAATGATGAAAAACGAGGATTTGAAAAAAAGACGAAAATGACTCCGAGACGATGGGCTATAGCCCATGGTCTCGGAGTGATTTTCGTCTTTTTTTCAAATCCTCAAAAATTATGGAAAACGGCATGCTATAGTATGCCGTCCGATATGGGCTATAGCCCATGGTCATAAATGATGAAAAACGAGGATTTGAAAAAAAGACGAAAATGACTCCGAGACGATGGGCTATAGCCCATGGTCTCGGAGTCATTTTCGTCTTTTTTTCAAATCCTCCAAAATCATGAAAAACGACATGCTATAGTATGCCGTCCGATATGGTCTATAGCCCATCGTCATAAATGATGAAAAACGAGGATTTGAAAAAAAGACGAAAATGACTCCGAGACGATGGGCTATAGCCCATGGTCTCGGAGTGATTTTCGTCTTTTTTTCAAATCCTCAAAAATGATGGAAAACGGCATGCTATAGTATGCCGTCCGATATGGGCTATAGCCCATGGTCATAAATGATGAAAAACGAGGATTTGAAAAAAAGACGAAAATGACTCCGAGACGATGGGCTATAGCCCATGGTCTCGGAGTCATTTTGGTCTTTTTTTCAAATCCTCAAAAATGTTGCAAAACGGCATGCTATAGTATGCCGTTCGAGACCATGGGCTATAGCCCATCGTCTCGGAGTGATTTTCGTCTTTTTTTCAAATCCTCAAAAATGATGAAAAACGGCATGCTATAGTATGCCGTCCGATATGGGCTATAGCCCATGGTCATAAATGATGAAAAACGAGGATTTGAAAAAAAGACGAAAATGACTCCGAGACGATGGGCTATAGCCCATGGTCTCGGAGTGATTTTCGTCTTTTTTTCAAATCCTCAAAAATGATGGAAAACGGCATGCTATAGTATGCCGTCCGATATGGGCAGGACCTATAAACCTTGAAGGTTTATAGGTCCTTCTCAGCTCAATCAACAGGACCAGAACACACCTGGGCTGGCTGCCAGGATCACATCCACCAATGGGGAGGCTGTCTGTGTCCTGTCATGGTTTCTCCTCTGTATTATCTGATTAACATCCACGATAACACTTAAAAGCACTAAAGACACCTTTGATGCACAGCACCATTCAAATGCTCTATACATGATCCGAAGGCCCCATTTGAAAAGTGACACCAAGAAGAACAACTTACAACCTAAAAATCACTGAGAGCTCAGTGGCACCCTTGTTAAGATGATGTCCATGTGAGCCAGAGGTTGTGAGTTCAAATCCAGCTGAGTTCCTCCTACTTTCACTCTGCAGCATGTTTTGGAGAATAACATCCAGAAGAGAACTGGAAAGAGATGGAAAGCTGAGGAGACTCTCAGAGAGCATAATGGCACTCTGTGAAAAGCTGCTCTCTATGTGAGCCACAGGTCGTGGGTTCAAGTTCAGCCCATGGCCTCAGACGGCATACTATAGCATGCCATTTTTCATCATTTTTGAGGATTTGAAAAAAGACAAAAATCACTCCGAGACCTATAGCCCATGGTCTCGGAGTCATTTTCGTCTTTTTTTCAAATCCTCAAAAATGATGAAAAACGGCATGCTATAGTATGCCGTCCAATATGGGCTATAGCCCATGGTCATAAATGATGAAAAACGAGGATTTGAAAAAAAGACGAAAATGACTCCGAGACGATGGGCTATAGCCCATGGTCTCGGAGTGATTTTCGTCTTTTTTTCAAATCCTCAAAAATGATGGAAAACGGCATGCTATAGTATGCCGTCCGATATGGGCTATAGCCCATGGTCATAAATGATGAAAAACGAGGATTTGAAAAAAAGACGAAAATGACTCCGAGACGATGGGCTATAGCCCATGGTATCGGAGTGATTTTCGTCTTTTTTTCAAATCCTCAAAAATGATGGAAAACGGCATGCTATAGTATGCCGTCCGATATGGGCTATAGCCCATGGTCATAAATGATGAAAAACGAGGATTTGAAAAAAAGACGAAAATGACTCCCAGACGATGGGCTATAGCCCATGGTCTCGGAGTGATTTTCGTCTTTTTTTCAAATCCTCAAAAATGATGGAAAACGGCATGCTATAGTATGCCGTCCGATATGGGCTATAGCCCATGGTCATAAATGATGAAAAACGAGGATTTGAAAAAAAGACGAAAATGACTCAGAGACGATGGGCTATAGCCCATGGTCTCGGAGTGATTTTCATCTTTTTTTCAAATCTTCAAAAATGATGGAAAACGGCATGCTATAGTATGCCGTCCGATATGGGCAGGACCTATAAACCTTGAAGGTTTATAGGTCCTTCTCAGCTCAATCAACAGGACCAGAACACACCTGGGCTGGCTGCCAGGATCACATCCACCAATGGGGAGGCTGTCTGTGTCCTGTCATGGTTTCTCCTCTGTATTATCTGATTAACATCCACGATAACACTTAAAAGCACTAAAGACACCTTTGATGCACAGCACCATTCAAATGCTCTGTACATGATCCCAAGGCCCCATTTGAAAAGTGACACCAAGAAGAACAACTTACAACCTAAAAATCACTGAGAGCTCAGTGGCACCCTTGTTAAGATGATGTCCATGTGAGCCAGAGGTTGTGAGTTCAAATCCAGCTGAGTTCCTCCTACTTTCACTCTGCAGCATGTTTTGGAGAATAACATCCAGAAGAGAACTGGAAAGAGATGGAAAGCTGAGGAGACTCTCAGAGAGCATAATGGCACTCTGTGAAAAGCTGCTCTCTATGTGAGCCACAGGTCGTGGGTTCAAGTTCAGCCCATGGCCTCAGACGGCATACTATAGCATGCCATTTTTCATCATTTTTGAGGATTTGAAAAAAGACAAAAATCACTCCGAGACCATGGGCTATAGCCCATCGTCTCGGAGTCATTTTCGTCTTTTTTTCAAATCCTCAAAAATGATGAAAAACGGCATGCTATAGTATGCCGTCCGATATGGGCTATAGCCCATGGTCATAAATGATGAAAAACGAGGATTTGAAAAAAAGACGAAAATTACTCCGAGACGATGGGCTATAGCCCATGGTCTCGGAGTGATTTTCGTCTTTTTTTCAAATCCTCAAAAATGATGGAAAACGGCATGCTATAGTATGCCATCCGATATGGGCTATAGCCCATGGTCATAAATGATGAAAAACGAGGATTTGAAAAAAAGACGAAAATGACTCCGAGACGATGGGCTATAGCCCATGGTCTCGGAGTGATTTTCGTCTTTTTTTCAAATCCTCAAAAATTATGGAAAACGGCATGCTATAGTATGCCGTCCGATATGGGCTATAGCCCATGGTCATAAATGATGAAAAACGAGGATTTGAAAAAAAGACGAAAATGACTCCGAGACGATGGGCTATAGCCCATGGTCTCGGAGTCATTTTCGTCTTTTTTTCAAATCCTCCAAAATCATGAAAAACGACATGCTATAGTATGCCGTCCGATATGGTCTATAGCCCATCGTCATAAATGATGAAAAACGAGGATTTGAAAAAAAGACGATGGGCTATAGCCCATGGTCTCGGAGTGATTTTCGTCTTTTTTTCAAATCCTCAAAAATGATGGAAAACGGCATGCTATAGTATGCCGTCCGATATGGGCTATAGCCCATGGTCATAAATGATGAAAAACGAGGATTTGAAAAAAAGACGAAAATGACTCCGAGACGATGGGCTATAGCCCATGGTCTCGGAGTGATTTTCGTCTTTTTTTCAAATCCTCAAAAATGATGGAAAACGGCATGCTATAGTATGCCGTCCGATATGGGCTATAGCCCATGGTCATAAATGATGAAAAACGAGGATTTGAAAAAAAGACGAAAATGACTCCGAGACGATGGGCTATAGCCCATGGTCTCGGAGTGATTTTCGTCTTTTTTTCAAATCCTCAAAAATGATGGAAAACGGCATGCTATAGTATGCCGTCCGATATGGGCTATAGCCCATGGTCATAAATGATGAAAAACGAGGATTTGAAAAAAAGACGAAAATGACTCCGAGACGATGGGCTATAGCCCATGGTATCGGAGTGATTTTCGTCTTTTTTTCAAATCCTCAAAAATGATGGAAAACGGCATGCTATAGTATGCCGTCCGATATGGGCTATAGCCCATGGTCATAAATGATGAAAAACGAGGATTTGAAAAAAAGACGAAAATGACTCCGAGACGATGGGCTATAGCCCATGGTCTCGGAGTCATTTTCGTCTTTTTTTCAAATCCTCCAAAATCATGAAAAACGACATGCTATAGTATGCCGTCCGATATGGTCTATAGCCCATCGTCATAAATGATGAAAAACGAGGATTTGAAAAAAAGACGATGGGCTATAGCCCATGGTCTCGGAGTGATTTTCGTCTTTTTTTCAAATCCTCAAAAATGATGGAAAACGGCATGCTATAGTATGCCGTCCGATATGGGCTATAGCCCATGGTCATAAATGATGAAAAACGAGGATTTGAAAAAAAGACGAAAATGACTCCGAGACGATGGGCTATAGCCCATGGTCTCGGAGTGATTTTCGTCTTTTTTTCAAATCCTCAAAAATGATGGAAAACGGCATGCTATAGTATGCCGTCCGATATGGGCTATAGCCCATGGTCATAAATGATGAAAAACGAGGATTTGAAAAAAAGACGAAAATGACTCCGAGACGATGGGCTATAGCCCATGGTCTCGGAGTGATTTTCGTCTTTTTTTCAAATCCTCAAAAATGATGGAAAACGGCATGCTATAGTATGCCGTCCGATATGGGCTATAGCCCATGGTCATAAATGATGAAAAACGAGGATTTGAAAAAAAGACGAAAATGACTCCGAGACGATGGGCTATAGCCCATGGTATCGGAGTGATTTTCGTCTTTTTTTCAAATCCTCAAAAATGATGGAAAACGGCATGCTATAGTATGCCGTCCGATATGGGCTATAGCCCATGGTCATAAATGATGAAAAACGAGGATTTGAAAAAAAGACGAAAATGACTCCCAGACGATGGGCTATAGCCCATGGTCTCGGAGTCATTTTCGTCTTTTTTTCAAATCCTCAAAAATGATGGAAAACGGCATGCTATAGTATGCCGTCCGATATGGGCTATAGCCCATGGTCATAAATGATGAAAAACGAGGATTTGAAAAAAAGACGAAAATGACTCAGAGACGATGGGCTATAGCCCATGGTCTCGGAGTGATTTTCATCTTTTTTTCAAATCCTCAAAAATGATGGAAAACGGCATGCTATAGTATGCCGTCCGATATGGGCAGGACCTATAAACCTTGAAGGTTTATAGGTCCTTCTCAGCTCAATCAACAGGACCAGAACACACCTGGGCTGGCTGCCAGGATCACATCCACCAATGGGGAGGCTGTCTGTGTCCTGTCATGGTTTCTCCTCTGTATTATCTGATTAACATCCACGATAACACTTAAAAGCACTAAAGACACCTTTGATGCACAGCACCATTCAAATGCTCTGTACATGATCCCAAGGCCCCATTTGAAAAGTGACACCAAGAAGAACAACTTACAACCTAAAAATCACTGAGAGCTCAGTGGCACCCTTGTTAAGATGATGTCCATGTGAGCCAGAGGTTGTGAGTTCAAATCCAGCTGAGTTCCTCCTACTTTCACTCTGCAGCATGTTTTGGAGAATAACATCCAGAAGAGAACTGGAAAGAGATGGAAAGCTGAGGAGACTCTCAGAGAGCATAATGGCACTCTGTGAAAAGCTGCTCTCTATGTGAGCCACAGGTCGTGGGTTCAAGTTCAGCCCATGGCCTCAGACGGCATACTATAGCATGCCATTTTTCATCATTTTTGAGGATTTGAAAAAAAGACGAAAATCACTCCGAGACCATGGGCTAGCCCATGGTCTCGGAGTGATTTTCGTCTTTTTTTCAAATCCTCAAAAATGATGGAAAACGGCATGCTATAGTATGCCGTCCGATATGGGCTATAGCCCATGGTCATAAATGATGAAAAACGAGGATTTGAAAAAAAGACGAAAATGACTCCGAGACGATGGGCTATAGCCCATGGTCTCGGAGTCATTTTCGTCTTTTTTTCAAATCCTCAAAAATGTTGCAAAACGGCATGCTATAGTATGCCGTTCGAGACCATGGGCTATAGCCCATCGTCTCGGAGTGATTTTCGTCTATTTTTCAAATCCTCAAAAATGATGAAAAACGGCATGCTATAGTATGCCGTCCGATATGGGCTATAGCCCATGGTCATAAATGATGAAAAACGAGGATTTGAAAAAAAGACGAAAATGACTCCGAGACGATGGGCTATAGCCCATGGTCTCGGAGTGATTTTCGTCTTTTTTTCAAATCCTCAAAAATGATGGAAAACGGCATGCTATAGTATGCCGTCCGATATGGGCTATAGCCCATGGTCATAAATGATGAAAAACGAGGATTTGAAAAAAAGACGAAAATGACTCCGAGACGATGGGCTATAGCCCATGGTATCGGAGTGATTTTCGTCTTTTTTTCAAATCCTCAAAAATGATGGAAAACGGCATGCTATAGTATGCCGTCCGATATGGGCTATAGCCCATGGTCATAAATGATGAAAAACGAGGATTTGAAAAAAAGACGAAAATGACTCCCAGACGATGGGCTATAGCCCATGGTCTCGGAGTGATTTTCGTCTTTTTTTCAAATCCTCAAAAATGATGGAAAACGGCATGCTATAGTATGCCGTCCGATATGGGCTATAGCCCATGGTCATAAATGATGAAAAACGAGGATTTGAAAAAAAGACGAAAATGACTCCGAGACGATGGGCTATAGCCCATGGTCTCGGAGTGATTTTCGTCTTTTTTTCAAATCCTCAAAAATGATGGAAAACGGCATGCTATAGTATGCCGTCCGATATGGGCAGGACCTATAAACCTTGAAGGTTTATAGGTCCTTCTCAGCTCAATCAACAGGACCAGAACACACCTGGGCTGGCTGCCAGGATCACATCCACCAATGGGGAGGCTGTCTGTGTCCTGTCATGGTTTCTCCTCTGTATTATCTGATTAACATCCACGATAACACTTAAAAGCACTAAAGACACCTTTGATGCACAGCACCATTCAAATGCTCTGTACATGATCCCAAGGCCCCATTTGAAAAGTGACACCAAGAAGAACAACTTACAACCTAAAAATCACTGAGAGCTCAGTGGCACCCTTGTTAAGATGATGTCCATGTGAGTCAGAGGTTGTGAGTTCAAATCCAGCTGAGTTCCTCCTACTTTCACTCTGCAGCATGTTTTGTAGAATAACATCCAGAAGAGAACTGGAAAGAGTTGGAAAGCTGAGTAGATTCTCAGAGAGCATGGTGGCACTCTGTGATAAGCTGCTCTCTATGTGAGCCACAGGTCGTGGGTTCAAGTTCAGCCCATGGCCTCAGACGGCATACTATAGCATGCCATTTTTCATCATTTTTGAGGATTTGAAAAAAGACATAGCCCATGGTCTCGGAGTGATTTTCGTCTTTTTTTCAAATCCTCAAAAATGATGGAAAACGGCATGCTATAGTATGCCGTCCGATATGGGCTATAGCCCATGGTCATAAATGATGAAAAACGAGGATTTGAAAAAAAGACGAAAATGACTCCGAGACGATGGGCTATAGCCCATGGTCTCGGAGTGATTTTCGTCTTTTTTTCAAATCCTCAAAAATGATGGAAAACGGCATGCTATAGTATGCCGTCCGATATGGGCTATAGCCCATGGTCATAAATGATGAAAAACGAGGATTTGAAAAAAAAGACGAAAATGACTCCGAGACGATGGGCTATAGCCCATGGTCTCGGAGTGATTTTCGTCTTTTTTTCAAATCCTCAAAAATGATGGAAAACGGCATGCTATAGTATGCCGTCCGATATGGGCTATAGCCCATGGTCATAAATGATGAAAAACGAGGATTTGAAAAAAAGACGAAAATGACTCCGAGACGATGGGCTATAGCCCATGGTCTCGGAGTGATTTTCATCTTTTTTTCAAATCCTTAAAAATTATGGAAAACGGCATGCTATAGTATGCCGTCCGATATGGGCTATAGCCCATGGTCAATGATGAAAAACGAGGATTTGAAAAAAAGACGAAAATGACTCCGAGACGATGGGCTATAACCCATGGTCTCGGAGTCATTTTCGTCTTTTTTTCAAATCCTCAAAAATGATGGAAAACGGCATGCTATAGTATGCCGTTCGAGACCATGGGCTATAGCCCATGGTCTCGGAGTCATTTTCGTCTTTTTTTCAAATCCTCAAAAATGATGAAAAAGGGCATGCTATAGTATGCCGTCCGATATGGGCTATAGCCCATGGTCATAAATGATGAAAAACGAGGATTTGAAAAAAAGACGAAAATGACTCCGAGACGATGGGCTATAGCCCATGGTCTCGGAGTCATTTTCGTCTTTTTTTCAAATCCTCAAAAATGATGCAAAACGGCATGCTATAGTATGCCGTTCGAGACCATGGGCTATAGCCAATCGTCTCGGAGTGATTTTCGTCTTTTTTTCAAATCCTCAAAAATGATGGAAAACGGCATGCTATAGTATGCCGTCCGATATGGGCTATAGCCCATGGTCATAAATGATGAAAAACGAGGATTTGAAAAAAAGACGAAAATGACTCCCAGACGATGGGCTATAGCCCATGGTCTCGGAGTGATTTTCGTCTTTTTTTCAAATCCTCAAAAATGATGGAAAACGGCATGCTATAGTATGCCGTCCGATATGGGCTATAGCCCATGGTCATAAATTATGAAAAACGAGGATTTGAAAAAAAGACGAAAATGACTCCGAGACGATGGGCTATAGCCCATGGTCTCGGAGTCATTTTCGTCTTTTTTTCAAATCCTCCAAAATCATGAAAAACGACATGCTATAGTATGCCGTCCGATATGGTCTATAGCCCATCGTCATAAATGATGAAAAACGAGGATTTGAAAAAAAGACGAAAATGACTCCGAGACGATGGGCTATAGCCCATGGTCTCGGAGTGATTTTCGTCTTTTTTTCAAATCCTCAAAAATGATGGAAAACGGCATGCTATAGCCTAGTATGCCGTCCGATATGGGCAGGACCTATAAACCTTGAAGGTTTATAGGTCCTTCTCAGCTCAATCAACAGGACCAGAACACACCTGGGCTGGCTGCCAGGATCACATCCACCAATGGGGAGGCTGTCTGTGTCCTGTCATGGTTTCTCCTCTGTATTATCTGATTAACATCCACGATAACACTTAAAAGCACTAAAGACACCTTTGATGCACAGCACCATTCAAATGCTCTGTACATGATCCCAAGGCCCCATTTGAAAAGTGACACCAAGAAGAACAACTTACAACCTAAAAATCACTGAGAGCTCAGTGGCACCCTTGTTAAGATGATGTCCATGTGAGCCAGAGGTTGTGAGTTCAAATCCAGCTGAGTTCCTCCTACTTTCACTCTGCAGCATGTTTTGGAGAATAACATCCAGAAGAGAACTGGAAAGAGATGGAAAGCTGAGGAGACTCTCAGAGAGCATAATGGCACTCTGTGAAAAGCTGCTCTCTATGTGAGCCACAGGTCGTGGGTTCAAGTTCAGCCCATGGCCTCAGACGGCATACTATAGCATGCCATTTTTCATCATTTTTGAGGATTTGAAAAAAGACATAGCCCATGGTCTCGGAGTGATTTTCGTCTTTTTTTCAAATCCTCAAAAATGATGGAAAACGGCATGCTATAGTATGCCGTCCGATATGGGCTATAGCCCATGGTCATAAATGATGAAAAACGAGGATTTGAAAAAAAGACGAAAATGACTCCGAGACGATGGGCTATAGCCCATGGTCTCGGAGTGATTTTCGTCTTTTTTTCAAATCCTCAAAAATGATGGAAAACGGCATGCTATAGTATGCCGTCCGATATGGGCTATAGCCCATGGTCATAAATGATGAAAAACGAGGATTTGAAAAAAAGACGAAAATGACTCCGAGACGATGGGCTATAGCCCATGGTCTCGGAGTCATTTTCGTCTTTTTTTCAAATCCTCAAAAATGATGGAAAACGGCATGCTATAGTATGCCGTTCGAGACCATGGGCTATAGCCCATGGTCTCGGAGTCATTTTCGTCTTTTTTTCAAATCCTCAAAAATGATGAAAAAGGGCATGCTATAGTATGCCGTCCGATATGGGCTATAGCCCATGGTCATAAATGATGAAAAACGAGGATTTGAAAAAAAGACGAAAATGACTCCGAGACGATGGGCTATAGCCCATGGTCTCGGAGTCATTTTCGTCTTTTTTTCAAATCCTCAAAAATGATGCAAAACGGCATGCTATAGTATGCCGTTCGAGACCATGGGCTATAGCCCATCGTCTCGGAGTGATTTTCGTCTTTTTTTCAAATCCTCAAAAATGATGGAAAACGGCATGCTATAGTATGCCGTCCGATATGGGCTATAGCCCATGGTCATAAATGATGAAAAACGAGGATTTGAAAAAAAGACGAAAATGACTCCCAGACGATGGGCTATAGCCCATGGTCTCGGAGTGATTTTCGTCTTTTTTTCAAATCCTCAAAAATGATGGAAAACGGCATGCTATAGTATGCCGTCCGATATGGGCTATAGCCCATGGTCATAAATGATGAAAAACGAGGATTTGAAAAAAAGACGAAAATGACTCCGAGACGATGGGCTATAGCCCATGGTCTCGGAGTCATTTTCGTCTTTTTTTCAAATCCTCAAAAATGATGGAAAACGGCATGCTATAGTATGCCGTTCGAGACCATGGGCTATAGCCCATGGTCTCGGAGTCATTTTCGTCTTTTTTTCAAATCCTCAAAAATGATGAAAAAGGGCATGCTATAGTATGCCGTCCGATATGGGCTATAGCCCATGGTCATAAATGATGAAAAACGAGGATTTGAAAAAAAGACGAAAATGACTCCGAGACGATGGGCTATAGCCCATGGTCTCGGAGTCATTTTCGTCTTTTTTTCAAATCCTCAAAAATGATGGAAAACGGCATGCTTTAGTATGCCGTCCGATATGGGCTATAGCCCATGGTCATAAATGATGAAAAACGAGGATTTGAAAAAAAGACGAAAATGACTCCGAGACGATGGGCTATAGCCCATGGTCTCGGAGTCATTTTCGTCTTTTTTTCAAATCCTCCAAAATCATGAAAAACGACATGCTATAGTATGCCGTCCGATATGGACTATAGCCCATGGTCATAAATGATGAAAAACGAGGATTTGAAAAAAAGACGAAAATGACTCCGAGACGATGGGCTATAGCCCATGGTCTCGGAGTGATTTTCGCCTTTTTTTCAAATCCTCAAAAATGATGGAAAACGGCATGCTATAGTATGCCGTCTGATATGGGCTATAGCCCATGGTCATAAATGATGAAAAACGAGGATTTGAAAAAAAGACGAAAATGACTCCGAGACAATGGGCTATAGCCCATGGTCTCGGAGTGATTTTCATCTTTTTTTCAAATCCTCAAAAATGATGGAAAACGGCATGCTATATATGCCGTCCGATATGGGCTATAGCCCATGGTCATAAATGATGAAAAACGAGGATTTGAAAAAAAGACGAAAATGACTCCCAGACGATGGGCTATAGCCCATGGTCTCGGAGTGATTTTCGTCTTTTTTTCAAATCCTCAAAAATGATGGAAAACGGCATGCTATAGTATGCCGTCCGATATGGGCTATAGCCCATGGTCATAAATGATGAAAAACGAGGATTTGAAAAAAAGACGAAAATGACTCCGAGACGATGGGCTATAGCCCATGGTCTCGGAGTGATTTTCATCTTTTTTTCAAATCCTCAAATTATGGAAAACGGCATGCTATAGTATGCCGTCCGATATGGGCTATAGCCCATGGTCATAAATGATGAAAAACGAGGATTTGAAAAAAAGACGAAAATGACTCCGAGACGATGGGCTATAGCCCATGGTCTCGGAGTCATTTTCGTCTTTTTTTCAAATCCTCAAAAATGATGGAAAACGGCATGCTATAGTATGCCGTTCGAGACCATGGGCTATAGCCCATGGTCTCGGAGTCATTTTCGTCTTTTTTTCAAATCCTCAAAAATGATGAAAAAGGGCATGCTATAGTATGCCGTCCGATATGGGCTATAGCCCATGGTCATAAATGATGAAAAACGAGGATTTGAAAAAAAGACGAAAATGACTCCGAGACGATGGGCTATAGCCCATGGTCTCGGAGTGATTTTCGTCTTTTTTTCAAATCCTCAAAAATGATGGAAAACGGCATGCTATAGTATGCCGTTCGAGACCATGGGCTATAGCCCATCGTCTCGGAGTCATTTTCGTCTTTTTTTCAAATCCTCAAAAACGATGGAAAACGGCATGCTATAGTATGCCGTCAGATATGGGCTATAGCCCATGGTCATAAATGATGAAAAACGAGGATTTGAAAAAAAGACGAAAATGACTCCCAGACGATGGGCTATAGCCCATGGTCTCGGAGTGATTTTCGTCTCTTTTTTCAAATCCTCAAAAATGATGGAAAACGGCATGCTATAGTATGCCGTCCGATATGGGCTATAGCCCATGGTCATAAATTATGAAAAACGAGGATTTGAAAAAAAGACGAAAATGACTCCGAGACGATGGGCTATAGCCCATGGTCTCGGAGTCATTTTCGTCTTTTTTTCAAATCCTCAAAAATGATGCAAAACGGCATGCTATAGTATGCCGTCCGATATGGGCTATAGCCCATGGTCATAAATGATGAAAAACGAGGATTTGAAAAAAAGACGAAAATGACTCCGAGACGATGGGCTATAGCCCATGGTCTCGGAGTCATTTTCGTCTTTTTTTCAAATCCTCCAAAATCATGAAAAACGACATGCTATAGTATGCCGTCCGATATGGACTATAGCCCATGGTCATAAATGATGAAAAACGAGGATTTGAAAAAAAGACGAAAATGACTCGGAGACGATGGGCTATAGCCCATGGTCTCGGAGTGATTTTCGCCTTTTTTTCAAATCCTCAAAAATGATGGAAAACGGCATGCTATAGTATGCCGTCCGATATGGGCTATAGCCCATGGTCATAAATGATGAAAAACGAGGATTTGAAAAAAAGACGAAAATGACTCCGAGACAATGGGCTATAGCCCATGGTCTCGGAGTGATTTTCATCTTTTTTTCAAATCCTCAAAAATTATGGAAAACGGCATGCTATAGTATGCCGTCCGATACGGGCTATAGCCCATGGTCATAAATGATGAAAAACGAGGATTTGAAAAAAAGACGAAAATGACTCCGAGACGATGGGCTATAGCCCATGGTCTCGGAGTCATTTTCGTCTTTTTTTCAAATCCTCAAAAATGATGGAAAACGGCATGCTATAGTATGCCGGTCTCGGAGTCATTTTCGTCTTTTTTTCAAATCCTCAAAAATGATGAAAAAGGGCATGCTATAGTATGCCGTCCGATATGGGCTATAGCCCATGGTCATAAATTATGAAAAACGAGGATTTGAAAAAAAGACGAAAATGACTCCGAGACGATGGGCTATAGCCCATGGTCTCGGAGTGATTTTCGTCTTTTTTTCAAATCCTCAAAAATGATGGAAAACGGCATGCTATAGTATGCCGTTCGAGACCATGGGCTATAGCCCATCGTCTCGGAGTCATTTTCGTCTTTTTTTCAAATCCTCAAAAACGATGGAAAACGGCATGCTATAGTATGCCGTACGATATGGGCTATAGCCCATGGTCATAAATGATGAAAAACGAGGATTTGAAAAAAAGACGAAAATGACTCCCAGACGATGGGCTATAGCCCATGGTCTCGGAGTGATTTTCGTCTCTTTTTTCAAATCCTCAAAAATGATGGAAAACGGCATGCTATAGTATGCCGTCCGATATGGGCTATATCCCATGGTCATAAATTATGAAAAACGAGGATTTGAAAAAAAGACGAAAATGACTCCGAGACGATGGGCTATAGCCCATGGTCTCGGAGTCATTTTCGTCTTTTTTTCAAATCCTCAAAAATGATGCAAAACGGCATGCTATAGTATGCCGTTCGAGACCATGGGCTATAGCCCATCGTCTCGGATTGATTTTCGTCTTTTTTTCAAATCCTCAAAAATGATGGAAAACGGCATGCTATAGTATGCCGTCCGATATGGGCTATAGCCCATGGTCATAAATGATGAAAAACGAGGATTTGAAAAAAAGACGAAAATGACTCCCAGACGATGGGCTATAGCCCATGGTCTCGGAGTGATTTTCGTCTTTTTTTCAAATCCTCAAAAATGATGGAAAACGGCATGCTATAGTATGCCGTCCGATATGGGCTATAGCCCATGGTCATAAATGATGAAAAACGAGGATTTGAAAAAAAGACGAAAATTACTCCGAGACGATGGGCTATAGCCCATGGTCTCGGAGTCAATTTCGTCTTTTTTTCAAATCCTCCAAAATCATGAAAAACGAAATGCTATAGTATGCCGTCCGATATGGGCTATAGCCCATGGTCATAAATGATGAAAAACGAGGATTTGAAAAAAAGACGAAAATGACTCCGAGACGATGGGCTATAGCCCATGGTCTCGGAGTAATTTTCGTCTTTTTTTCAAATCCTCAAAAATGATGCAAAACGGCATGCTATAGTATGCCGTTCGAGACCATGGGCTATAGCCCATCGTCTCGGAGTGATTTTCGTCTTTTTTTCAAATCCTCAAAAATGATGAAAAACGGCATGCTATAGTATGCCGTCCGATATGGGCTATAGCCCATGGTCATAAATGATGAAAAACGAGGATTTGAAAAAAAACGAAAATGACTCCGAGACGATGGGCTATAGCCCATGGTCTCGAACGGCATACTATAGCATGCCGTTTTCCATCATTTTTGAGGATTTGAAAAAAAGACGAAAATGACTCCCAGACGATGGGCTATAGCCCATGGTCTCGGAGTGATTTTCGTCTTTTTTTCAAATCCTCAAAAATGATGGAAAACGGCATGCTATAGTATGCCGTCCGATATGGGCTATAGCCCATGGTCATAAATTATGAAAAACGAGGATTTGAAAAAAAGACGAAAATGACTCCGAGACGATGGGCTATAGCCCATGGTCTCGGAGTCATTTTCGTCTTTTTTTCAAATCCTCCAAAATCATGAAAAACGACATGCTATAGTATGCCGTCCGATATGGTCTATAGCCCATCGTCATAAATGATGAAAAACGAGGATTTGAAAAAAAGACGAAAATGACTCCGAGACAATGGGCTATAGCCCATGGTCTCGGAGTGATTTTCGTCTTTTTTTCAAATCCTCAAAAATGATGGAAAACGGCATGCTATAGCCTAGTATGCCGTCCGATATGGGCAGGACCTATAAACCTTGAAGGTTTATAGGTCCTTCTCAGCTCAATCAACAGGACCAGAACACACCTGGGCTGGCTGCCAGGATCACATCCACCAATGGGGAGGCTGTCTGTGTCCTGTCATGGTTTCTCCTCTGTATTATCTGATTAACATCCACGATAACACTTAAAAGCACTAAAGACACCTTTGATGCACAGCACCATTCAAATGCTCTGTACATGATCCCAAGGCCCCATTTGAAAAGTGACACCAAGAAGAACAACTTACAACCTACAAATCACTGAGAGCTCAGTGGCACCCTTGTTAAGATGATGTCCATGTGAGCCAGAGGTTGTGAGTTCAAATCCAGCTGAGTTCCTCCTACTTACACTCTGCAGCATGTTTTGGAGAATAACATCCAGAAGAGAACTGGAAAGAGATGGAAAGCTGAGGAGACTCTCAGAGAGCATAATGGCACTCTGTGAAAAGCTGCTCTCTATGTGAGCCACAGGTCGTGGGTTCAAGTTCAGCCCATGGCCTCAGACGGCATACTATAGCATGCCATTTTTCATCATTTTTGAGGATTTGAAAAAAGACATGGGCTATAGCCCATCGTCTCGGAGTCATTTTCGTCTTTTTTTCAAATCCTCGTTTTTCATCATTTATGACCATGGGCTATAGCCCATATCGGACGGCATACTATAGCATGCCGTTTTCCATCATTTTTGAGGATTTGAAAAAAAGACGAAAATCACTCCGAGACCATGGGCTATATATAGCCCATTGTCTCGGAGTCATTTTCGTCTTTTTTTCAAATCCTCGTTTTTCATCATTTATGACCATGGGCTATAGCCCATATCGGACGGCATACTATAGCATGCCGTTTTTCATCATTTTTGAGGATTTGAAAAAAAGACGAAAATGACTCCGAGACGATGGGCTATAGCCCATGGTCTCGGAGTGATTTTTGTCTTTTTTTCAAATCACAAAAAGACAAAAATCACTCCGAGACCATGGGCTATAGCCCATCGTCTCGGAGTCATTTTCGTCTTTTTTTCAAATCCTCAAAAATGATGAAAAACGGCATGCTATAGTATGCCGTCCGATATGGGCTATAGCCCATGGTCATAAATGATGAAAAACGAGGATTTGAAAAAAAGACGAAAATGACTCCGAGACGATGGGCTATAGCCCATGGTCTCGGAGTGATTTTCGTCTTTTTTTCAAATCCTCAAAAATGATGGAAAACGGCATGCTATAGTATGCCGTCCGATATGGGCTATAGCCCATGGTCATAAATGATGAAAAACGAGGATTTGAAAAAAAGACGAAAAGGACTCCGAGACGATGGGCTATAGCCCATGGTCTCGGAGTGATTTTCGTATTTTTTTCCGATCCTCAAAAATGATGGAAAACGGCATGCTATAGTATGCCGTCCGATATGGGCAGGACCTATAAACCTTGAAGGTTTATAGGTCCTTCTCAGCTCAATCAACAGGACCAGAACACACCTGGGCTGGCTGCCAGGATCACATCCACCAATGGGGAGGCTGTCTGTGTCCTGTCATGGTTTCTCCTCTGTATTATCTGATTAACATCCACGATAACACTTAAAAGCACTAAAGACACCTTTGATGCACAGCACCATTCAAATGCTCTGTACATGATCCCAAGGCCCCATTTGAAAAGTGACACCAAGAAGAACAACTTACAACCTAAAAATCACTGAGAGCTCAGTGGCACCCTTGTTAAGATGATGTCCATGTGAGCCAGAGGTTGTGAGTTCAAATCCAGCTGAGTTCCTCCTACTTTCACTCTGCAGCATGTTTTGGAGAATAACATCCAGAAGAGAACTGGAAAGAGATGGAAAGCTGAGGAGTCTCTCAGAGAGCATAATGGCACTCTGTGAAAAGCTGCTCTCTATGTGAGCCACAGGTCGTGGGTTCAAGTTCAGCCCATGGCCTCAGACGGCATACTATAGCATGCCATTTTTCATCATTTTTGAGGATTTGAAAAAAGACAAAAATCACTCCGAGACCATGGGCTATAGCCCATCGTCTCGGAGTCATTTTCGTCTTTTTTTCAAATCCTCAAAAATGATGAAAAACGGCATGCTATAGTATGCCGTCCGATATGGGCTATAGCCCATGGTCATTGTGGAAATATCCAGGATATTGGGATGTGTTAATGTTTAATAAATATGTTGTGGAAGTGACAGTGACATGCACCTAAGCTCAAAGCTGCCTAGGACCCCTATCAGACCCCTGGCAGCTGCTGGAGGAACAAGATAAGAGTGTGAATTCCGACACCCTACGGGGGTAGTAATGTTGCCCACTGCCGGTGAAGAGCAACAACATGTCCCAATGACTGTGTTTAACTATAAAACATTATGCCTGCATTATCTAAGGTGGAGATGTCCAGTGCCTAAAAGGAATGTAAATGATTAATGTGTTAAACCCTAAACTCTCATAAACCAGGTGAGAGTAGAGTGGGGAAATAGACCATTCCCCCAGCCCATGTAATTACCATACCATGGCTACAGTAAACCTCACAGCAGGGTGCTCCGGCCATGTGCTAGCACATGGCAGGTAATACTTCCTGGTTTTAAACCAATAGTAAGGTTGGCTATAAACCAACCACAGGAAGCAGCAGCCAATGATGCCAAGTTGGTACGGAACCGCCCACAGGGCGGGCTCCACTGAACAGAGATTTTATAAACCCTGCTTGGGGCTCTAGCAGTCAGATTCAACCAACTACGAGAATCCACACCTCATGTAACCACATGGACATGATGAACAACAACTCACATTAGACCAATGGTAATTATTGATACATAATGCAAACTATTAATAATCAATGAATAATGTGTTATCCATGTGTTGTAACCTGCCTGTAATTGACGAATGCTATGTATATCTGTCTCATTTATGCAGGTTTTTTACCTAACTAAACGAAACTAACCAACTAGTTAAAACTAACTAAACGTCTAACCTAAACTGGGTTAAAACTAACCCTTAAACCAATCCTAGATAAATAGTTCATGTGTTAAATGTATGTTTGTTAAACGACAATAAAAGTATAAAAGACACCTGAGTTATATTATTTAGACAGTTTGAGTAAAGACATACTCTATGTGCAGTTGTGGCCTTTCAGTAGGCGTAGCTATGGACCATGATGCTATCATCTTAGCAAGTTAAATCGTGGATAGCTATAATCTGAACAGTAAAAAACCATAGCGTGCGATTACTATCGTAATCGCGGTAAACTTTACTAAAACAAAAACTCCAAATGAGTAAAAAACCATACGGTGCGATTATTGTTATAATCGCGGTTAACTTACTAAAACAAACGCTCAAAATGAGCAAGGTTTTTACTCCAAACGGAGTAAAAAACCATAGCGTGCGATTACTATCGTAATCGCAGTAAACTTTACTAAAACAAAACTCCAAATGAGTAAAAAACCATAGCGTGCGATTACTATCGTAATCGCGGTAAACTTTACTAAAACAAACGCTCCAAATGAGCAAGGTTAGTGTGCAATTATCAACTTAATCGCGGTAACTTTACTAACAATTAAACCAGTAGCCTTGTAACTAAAATAGCTGTAACTAAATGGTTCAAAGCACGGTTAATAGATGCCACGGCTAGACTCAAAAGTCTCAAGCGTAGATGGTAAATAGCCTGATGTACTAACCACAGGCCTTGTAAAATGTACAATCAAAGTAACTCCAGCGTAAAACAGTACATCGCTAAAAATCCGGTTTAGCACAGAGCCCTAGGAAGAGGCCAGCAGACTTTAGGATAAAAAGCGTTACTGTAAAGGTTGCTAACCTAAACACAGGCGACAATGTGATCCAAGTTCTGGGTTTTAATAGCTACTCCAGAGTCAATGTCTATTCCAGCCTCTGATTCCAAGCAAGCTGAATGTAATTGATTCAGGAGTGATTATTGTAACTAAGAGCTGGGCCATTATTGTTCCCAGTTCCTCCTGGCTTTCAACCAGGGGAAAATGGCCGCCAGAGCAAAGCTAATTTGCTAAAACCATTAGCCTATTGTCTGGTGCCTTCTACTCTGAGACACTTCTAAACCTAGCCATGAGCGGGGGAAGGGCAGAGTAACCAGGCAGAGCAACAAGGCTCAAATAATGGCAACTATTGCCTCCTCACTCTAAACACTTCGGGGGAAGGGTAGAGTTTGGTTAACAGGCAACAACTCCTGTTATCAGCAGGGGTGGGGGAAGGTCGTAAAGACAACCCAAATGCTAATTGCAGCACCAAAGGATGCATGCAGTCAGGGAATGACACAGACCACTAAGGCTAAAACTAATTGAGTAAAATAAGGGAGGCAAGGTATTATTAGCAATGAAATGTGAAACCACTTTTAACTATAATTCCCAGCTTAAATTAGACCAGAACCGTAACAGAAGGAAAAATACTGTAAACGCTAAACTGGCTAAAATCCCCTGTGTCAAAGCTGTAAAACTATAAAACCGTGAGAGCGCTTACTAAAATCCCAAAGATTCATAAGTTTGATAGGTGAAGTAAGGATGGCTTTATTCAACGAGTTAAAAGTTAGAAGCAAAGAGGCGCAATCAATATTCAATAATTTAGCGGCTGAGTGTGAAATAAGTCTGTCACAAAAATCTCCCATCACCGCAAAAGCGGACACATTTGGTAGACTCAAAATAGCTTACGGGAAATTAGCGGATAGTTATACCGACTATTCCGAGGAATTGAGAGAAACTAATTTATCACAAAGTGCTTTGCAAGTAAATAGTGAGCTCCATGACTGCACGACTAAATACTATAACATGAGGAAATTGTTACTGGATTCAGTGTGGTTACAAGTGGAACCACAATGGTCAAACTTGTCTGACACAATAAACAAATTGATTAGTTCAGAGATAAGGGAACCAATGGCATCAAATGCATTAGATAAAGCTCTCGATGTTTTGAATTTAATATTACAGGACACCGAATCCTTAATAAGTCCGAAAAGGTCAATTCAAATGCTCTCTGACTATAAAAAGCTTGTCCGAGGAAGAGACAGGCTTAACCTGCAAGCCGCTCAGGCTGACCACGATCTAGGGCCAATAAAAATAGGGTCACTAACACGAAAGCAGGTCACAGCAGCGGAGCAGAAGGTCGGCGAGGTCAAGGAAGACTACACCAGAGACATCACCTCCGGACGAGCGGGGGAGGAAACGGACGGAAGGCGACAGACGCCTGACCGCACTCTCACCCCAACAGATGACGTCACCCAGCGAGCCCCAGGGGGGCTCGCCACTACGTCAGCGGAGGTCAACCAGGCTCCCAACGGGGCACCAGAACGGCAGGGAACCTGCTGTGTCCTACCAGAAGACTACGCCAGGTCAGCAGCACCGGAGGAGCATGAAGCCTGCGGTGGCCACACAGTGGACACCAGCCGGGCGCCCTCAACAGCCGTGCAAGCGACGGGCCCAGTGTCCGACGTGGGAAATGAGGCGCCGACGGCCACTACGTCAGTGCGCATCGACCAGGCGCGTCCCAACACGGTGCCACGAGGCCCAGCGGAGCCGGCACCTGACGCCAAGTCAGCAGAACCAGCACCGGAGGCCAGGGTGAGTCCAAAGGAAGAAACCACCCAGCGAGCTGCCGGGGCCAGCACAGCGCACGCTACAGAAACTGCCAGGCAGCAACCAAACACGGCGCAAGGCCTCGCAGAGATGGCGTCCGTCGCGGGAGACAACAGGATGTCGACCGCCATGAAACAGTGGTGCACGCCACAGCAAGCCCCACCCACAGCCACACCGCATGGAAGCTGGGGAAAGCTGTACAAGGCGCTCTCCATCCCAAGCCCAGCCATCGGTAAGGTCACAATAAAACCTGCCGATGGCACCGATGGCAGAGGGAAAGTTAAAATGAAAAAATGCAGTCAATGCCAATTACGTCATGAATGAATGACGGATGCACACACATGCCTACCCCCCCAACACCGGCGGGCCCAAAAGGATGACCGCCAGGAGGAATGTTGGCACAATTGGGGAGCGTGCGCGCACGCGCACACGCGCACACACACACACACACACACACACACACACACACACACACACACACACACACACTCCCCCCCCCCCCTAACACATGGAGGGGGGCCAGGCCACCAGGCTGACAAAGTAACTTGTCCAGCAAAACGAAGTGGGACCCATTGCAAAATGTCAGTAAGAGACAATGAGAAATCTGTGTTGTGTTTTTAAACAGTTGTGTGATTTGTTTAACAAAATTAACAGGTACCAAGAAAAATCTCCGGTTGACGAGTACAAGCCAAAAAGTGTAAAAAGTAACTCATAAGTCCTGGGGTAAATTAATGTTTGGTTATACCATGTTAACTCTTCCTTTCCAGCAAGGGAAAAGCCTGGGTGGAAGGTGTGAATCGTGACACTTACAGTTGCCACACACAAACTGACAGCCCATGTCAATGACAGGGACAAAATAGTGTGTAGTAACACTTTTGAAATGTAATGACTTTGTTAAATTGCAGGCCAGTTTGAAATAATTGCCTAAAAAATCCTGAAGGTAATAAAAGTGCCATGCTAAATTACACATTAGTTACTAAACACACAAAATCCAAGGGCTTTTACGAAAAAGACAGTAAAGTAAACCAGAACCCTTGTGAAATCTATCTCCAATCTGCTCAGGACCAAGCAAGTTTATGAGGGGTAAACCTGCTTCTAAAATGTAACAAATTAAGTAGTGATCCACGAAGATATCACAAGTCAAGGTATTTGTTTGAACAAAGTGGAATCAAATTATAACAGAATTACAAGTAAGGAAACAAACAGGAACCTTAGAATGAGTAACTAATTCTGAAAAGATAAAACAAAGAACAATATTATAATTCCTTAACCAGTCAGTTCAAAGGCATGTTAAGCTAATCATAGTATAACTACTCCAAAGTCAATGTCTATTCCAGCCTCTGATTCCAAGCAAGCTGAAATGTCATTTGATTCAGGGGTGATTTCCCATTTTCCTCCTGGCTTTCAACCAGGTGAAAATGGCTTTGTGTTTATCAAACCCCCCCCCCCTCGGCAGATAATCAATGTGTCGAAAACCAAACCCTTTATAAACGAAATGAGTGTTTGAAGAACCTCTTCAATAGGTTTATGAATAGGTTCTTGCGGGGGGTGTGGAAATATCCAGGATATTGGGATGTGTTAATGTTTAATAAATATGTTGTGGAAGTGACAGTGACATGCACCTAAGCTCAAAGCTGCCTAGGACCCCTATCAGACCCCTGGCAGCTGCTGGAGGAACAAGATAAGAGTGTGAATTCCGACACCCTACGGGGGTAGTAATGTTGCCCACTGCCGGTGAAGAGCAACAACATGTCCCAATGACTGTGTTTAACTATAAAACATTATGCCTGCATTATCTAAGGTGGAGATGTCCAGTGCCTAAAAGGAATGTAAATGATTAATGTGTTAAACCCTAAACTCTCATAAACCAGGTGAGAGTAGAGTGGGGAAATAGACCATTCCCCCAGCCCATGTAATTACCATACCATGGCCAGGGCAGGAATTTCACGGCGGCCACGGCGGCCATGGCCGTCGTTGCCCCTCTCTTTGGCCGTGTGCCCCTCGAAAAAGTATATGCCCATACGGCCACAGTGGCCGTGGTGCCCCGACCGGCGCCCACAGAAGTTCATTTTACCGTTTATCGCAATTTTCCAGTCATTACGGTAACCAATGTTCCCCTCACGTCCCGCGCAGAACAAATATGTGTTGTAGTTGTGTTGCCATTTGCAAAGTGGTTTGATTATTTTGCGGTACTTTGCCTTAATAACTACCTCCGCTGCCGCTGGTCGTCATGACGCGCGCATACACACACACACACACACACACACACACACCCGCACGCCTCCTCCTCCGCGCCACACATACACGCACTGACAGAGTAAACAGAGGGCATTTAGCCCACACGCTGCCTACTAGTGTAGCTAATCTAGCTATCCGGTCAAACTGCAACTATCACTCAAAACAAAACAATGTTTCCTACAGTTGCGACAGTGTGGCGGTCCTACGTCACATGTATTAACGTTGGTCGGACATGGTCCAGCTGATTTCCTTTTGTCTAATGCGAAACAGCGTGGCTGTCCATACAAGGAGGAGATCTACCGAATCTATCTAGCCCACCAAAACAAACATAAATGTACTTTTGCGTCGCATTATGGATAGCGACAGAAAGACACCATGGATATAATTAAACAATTGTTCCCCTGTGCACAGCACACACTGTCTCCAGGTAAGAACAAAAAACTGATTTGAAGCTGCACTTTCACTTTGTGTTGACTTACTGCAGAGTCCTCAGTCCTGCAGTGGTGCAGCCCCACAATGGAGAAATTATCTTATCTGTCACTAACCTCTCTACAATGCCATGTTATTCAATATATTAGTTTAGCACAAAATATAGGCTTTTCTAAACCAAGCCCTTATTCAAAAGTTATGTAGGCTGTCATTGTATTTTATGTGAATTAACTCACAGTTTAACCCAATGATCCTCAGCCATTTAAATTTCAAGGACCCCCAAATTAAATTTATATTAATTAGCCTAGGGTGACAGCCTGACAGGCCATTTCATTATGATTTTCATCTCTGGACTGGGTCCCCAAAACATGTTTACAATATTTTAACAGTAGCTACTTATATTTTGTTATTTAAAGCTGTGATTATTTATTTAAGAAGCACTGTTCTGAACCAATGTTCATCGGAAAATCATTTTTTAATTGATGGCCTTCATGCCCTGGCACTTGGCCTTGTGCCCTTAAAAAGTTGACCACACTAAAGGCCAAGTGGCCTTGCCCCTAAAAGGATGAAATTCCAGGCCTGACCATGGCTACAGTAAACCTCACAGCAGGGTGCTCCGGCCATGTGCTAGCACATGGCAGGTAATACTTCCTGGTTTTAAACCAATAGTAAGGTTGGCTATAAACCAACCACAGGAAGCAGCAGCCAATGATGCCAAGTTGGTACGGAACCGCCCACAGGGCGGGCTCCACTGAACAGAGATTTTATAAACCCTGCTTGGGGCTCTAGCAGTCAGATTCAACCAACTACGAGAATCCACACCTCATGTAACCACATGGACATGATGAACAACAACTCACATTAGACCAATGGTAATTATTGATACATAATGCAAACTATTAATAATCAATGAATAATGTGTTATCCATGTGTTGTAACCTGCCTGTAATTGACGAATGCTATGTATATCTGTCTCATTTATGCAGGTTTTTTACCTAACTAAACGAAACTAACCAACTAGTTAAAACTAACTAAACGTCTAACCTAAACTGGGTTAAAACTAACCCTTAAACCAATCCTAGATAAATAGTTCATGTGTTAAATGTATGTTTGTTAAACGACAATAAAAGTATAAAAGACACCTGAGTTATATTATTTAGACAGTTTGAGTAAAGACATACTCTATGTGCAGTTGTGGCCTTTCAGTAGGCGTAGCTATGGACCATGATGCTATCATCTTAGCAAGTTAAATCGTGGATAGCTATAATCTGAACAG
Source organism: Electrona antarctica (assembly GCF_951216825.1). NCBI lineage: Eukaryota > Metazoa > Chordata > Actinopteri > Myctophiformes > Myctophidae > Electrona > Electrona antarctica. The sequence continues at coordinate 14,803,426 of NC_136796.1, read as the reverse complement.
TCATAAATGATGAAAAACGAGAATTTGAAAAAAAGACGAAAATGACTCCGAGACGATGGGCTATAGCCCATGGTCTCGGAGTCATTTTCGTCTTTTTTTCAAATCCTCCAAAATCATGAAAAACGACATGCTATAGTATGCCGTCCGATATGGTCTATAGCCCATCGTCATAAATGATGAAAAACGAGGATTTGAAAAAAAGACGAAAATGACTCCGAGACGATGGGCTATAGCCCATGGTCTCGGAGTGATTTTCGTCTTTTTTTCAAATCCTCAAAAATGATGGAAAACGGCATGCTATAGTATGCCGTCCGATATGGGCTATAGCCCATGGTCATAAATGATGAAAAACGAGGATTTGAAAAAAAGACGAAAATGACTCCGAGACGATGGGCTATAGCCCATGGTCTCGGAGTCATTTTCGTCTTTTTTTCAAATCCTCAAAAATGATGCAAAACGGCATGCTATAGTATGCCGTTCGAGACCATGGGCTATAGCCCATCGTCTCGGAGTGATTTTCGTCTTTTTTTCAAATCCTCAAAAATGATGAAAAACGGCATGCTATAGTATGCCGTCCGATATGGGCTATAGCCCATGGTCATAAATGATGAAAAACGAGGATTTGAAAAAAAGACGAAAATGACTCCGAGACGATGGGCTATAGCCCATGGTCTCGGAGTGATTTTCGTATTTTTTTCCAATCCTCAAAAATGATGGAAAACGGCATGCTATAGTATGCCGTCCGATATGGGCAGGACCTATAAACCTTGAAGGTTTATAGGTCCTTCTCAGCTCAATCAACAGGACCAGAACACACCTGGGCTGGCTGCCAGGATCACATCCACCAATGGGGAGGCTGTCTGTGTCCTGTCATGGTTTCTCCTCTGTATTATCTGATTAACATCCACGATAACACTTAAAAGCACTAAAGACACCTTTGATGCACAGCACCATTCAAATGCTCTGTACATGATCCGAAGGCCCCATTTGAAAAGTGACACCAAGAAGAACAACTTACAACCTAAAAATCACTGAGAGCTCAGTGGCACCCTTGTTAAGATGATGTCCATGTGAGCCAGAGGTTGTGAGTTCAAATCCAGCTGAGTTCCTCCTACTTTCACTCTGCAGCATGTTTTGGAGAATAACATCCAGAAGAGAACTGGAAAGAGATGGAAAGCTGAGGAGACTCTCAGAGAGCATAATGGCACTCTGTGAAAAGCTGCTCTCTATGTGAGCCACAGGTCGTGGGTTCAAGTTCAGCCCATGGCCTCAGACGGCATACTATAGCATGCCATTTTTCATCATTTTTGAGGATTTGAAAAAAGACAAAAATCACTCCGAGACCATGGGCTATAGCCCATCGTCTCGGAGTCATTTTCGTCTTTTTTTCAAATCCTCAAAAATGATGAAAAACGGCATGCTATAGTATGCCGTCCGATATGGGCTATAGCCCATGGTCATAAATGATGAAAAACGAGGATTTGAAAAAAAGACGAAAATGACTCCGAGACGATGGGCTATAGCCCATGGTCTCGGAGTGATTTTCGTCTTTTTTTCAAATCCTCAAAAATGATGGAAAACGGCATGCTATAGTATGCCGTCCGATATGGGCAGGACCTATAAACCTTGAAGGTTTATAGGTCCTTCTCAGCTCAATCAACAGGACCAGAACACACCTGGGCTGGCTGCCAGGATCACATCCACCAATGGGGAGGCTGTCTGTGTCCTGTCATGGTTTCTCCTCTGTATTATCTGATTAACATCCACGATAACACTTAAAAGCACTAAAGACACCTTTGATGCACAGCACCATTCAAATGCTCTGTACATGATCCCAAGGCCCCATTTGAAAAGTGACACCAAGAAGAACAACTTACAACCTAAAAATCACTGAGAGCTCAGTGGCACCCTTGTTAAGATGATGTCCATGTGAGCCAGAGGTTGTGAGTTCAAATCCAGCTGAGTTCCTCCTACTTTCACTCTGCAGCATGTTTTGGAGAATAACATCCAGAAGAGAACTGGAAAGAGATGGAAAGCTGAGGAGACTCTCAGAGAGCATAATGGCACTCTGTGAAAAGCTGCTCTCTATGTGAGCCACAGGTCGTGGGTTCAAGTTCAGCCCATGGCCTCAGACGGCATACTATAGCATGCCATTTTTCATCATTTTTGAGGATTTGAAAAAAGACAAAAATCACTCCGAGACCATGGGCTATAGCCCATGGTCTCGGAGTCATTTTCGTCTTTTTTTCAAATCCTCAAAAATGATGAAAAACGGCATGCTATAGTATGCCGTCCGATATGGGCTATAGCCCATGGTCATAAATGATGAAAAACGAGGATTTGAAAAAAAGACGAAAATGACTCCGAGACGATGGGCTATAGCCCATGGTCTCGGAGTGATTTTCGTCTTTTTTTCAAATCCTCAAAAATGATGGAAAACGGCATGCTATAGTATGCCGTCCGATATGGGCTATAGCCCATGGTCATAAATGATGAAAAACGAGGATTTGAAAAAAAGACGAAAATTACTCCGAGACGATGGGCTATAGCCCATGGTCTCGGAGTCAATTTCGTCTTTTTTTCAAATCCTCCAAAATCATGAAAAACGAAATGCTATAGTATGCCGTCCGATATGGGCTATAGCCCATGGTCATAAATGATGAAAAACGAGGATTTGAAAAAAAGACGAAAATGACTCCGAGACGATGGGCTATAGCCCATGGTCTCGGAGTAATTTTCGTTTTTTTTTTCAAATCCTCAAAAATGATGCAAAACGGCATGCTATAGTATGCCGTTCGAGACCATGGGCTATAGCCCATCGTCTCGGAGTGATTTTCGTCTTTTTTTCAAATCCTCAAAAATGATGAAAAACGGCATGCTATAGTATGCCGTCCGATATGGGCTATAGCCCATGGTCATAAATGATGAAAAACGAGGATTTGAAAAAAAGACGAAAATGACTCCGAGACGATGGGCTATAGCCCATGGTCTCGAACGGCATACTATAGCATGCCGTTTTCCATAATTTTTGAGGATTTGAAAAAAAGACGAAAATGACTCCCAGACGATGGGCTATAGCCCATGGTCTCGGAGTGATTTTCGTCTTTTTTTCAAATCCTCAAAAATGATGGAAAACGGCATGCTATAGTATGCCGTCCGATATGGGCAGGACCTATAAACCTTGAAGGTTTATAGGTCCTTCTCAGCTCAATCAACAGGACCAGAACACACCTGGGCTGGCTGCCAGGATCACATCCACCAATGGGGAGGCTGTCTGTGTCCTGTCATGGTTTCTCCTCTGTATTATCTGATTAACATCCACGATAACACTTAAAAGCACTAAAGACACCTTTGATGCACAGCACCATTCAAATGCTCTGTACATGATCCCAAGGCCCCATTTGAAAAGTGACACCAAGAAGAACAACTTACAACCTAAAAATCACTGAGAGCTCAGTGGCACCCTTGTTAAGATGATATCCATGTGAGCCAGAGGTTGTGAGTTCAAATCCAGCTGAGTTCCTCCTACTTTCACTCTGCAGCATGTTTTGGAGAATAACATCCAGAAGAGAACTGGAAAGAGATGGAAAGCTGAGGAGACTCTCAGAGAGCATAATGGCACTCTGTGAAAAGCTGCTCTCTATGTGAGCCACAGGTCGTGGGTTCAAGTTCAGCCCATGGCCTCAGACGGCATACTATAGCATGCCATTTTTCATCATTTTTGAGGATTTGAAAAAAGACAAAAATCACTCCGAGACGATGGGCTATAGCCCATCGTCTCGGAGTCATTTTCGTCTTTTTTTCAAATCCTCAAAAATGATGAAAAACGGCATGCTATAGTATGCCGTCCGATATGGGCTATAGCCCATGGTCATAAATGATGAAAAACGAGGATTTGAAAAAAAGACGAAAATGACTCCGAGACGATGGGCTATAGCCCATGGTCTCGGAGTGATTTTCGTCTTTTTTTCAAATCCTCAAAAATGATGGAAAACGGCATGCTATAGTATGCCGTCCGATATGGGCTATAGCCCATGGTCATAAATGATGAAAAACGAGGATTTGAAAAAAAGACGAAAATGACTCCGAGAAAATGGGCTATAGCCCATGGTCTCGGAGTGATTTTCGTATTTTTTTCCAATCCTCAAAAATGATGGAAAACGGCATGCTATAGTATGCCGTCCGATATGGGCAGGACCTATAAACCTTGAAGGTTTATAGGTCCTTCTCAGCTCAATCAACAGGACCAGAACACACCTGGGCTGGCTGCCAGGATCACATCCACCAATGGGGAGGCTGTCTGTGTCCTGTCATGGTTTCTCCTCTGTATTATCTGATTAACATCCACGATAACACTTAAAAGCACTAAAGACACCTTTGATGCACAGCACCATTCAAATGCTCTGTACATGATCCCAAGGCCCCATTTGAAAAGTGACACCAAGAAGAACAACTTACAACCTAAAAATCACTGAGAGCTCAGTGGCACCCTTGTTAAGATGATGTCCATGTGAGCCAGAGGTTGTGAGTTCAAATCCAGCTGAGTTCCTCCTACTTTCACTCTGCAGCATGTTTTGGAGAATAACATCCAGAAGAGAACTGGAAAGAGATGGAAAGCTGAGGAGTCTCTCAGAGAGCATAATGGCACTCTGTGAAAAGCTGCTCTCTATGTGAGCCACAGGTCGTGGGTTCAAGTTCAGCCCATGGCCTCAGACGGCATACTATAGCATGCCATTTTTCATCATTTTTGAGGATTTGAAAAAAGACAAAAATCACTCCGAGACCATGGGCTATAGCCCATCGTCTCGGAGTCATTTTCGTCTTTTTTTCAAATCCTCAAAAATGATGAAAAACGGCATGCTATAGTATGCCGTCCGATATGGGCTATAGCCCATGGTCATAAATGATGAAAAACGAGGATTTGAAAAAAAGACGAAAATGACTCCGAGACGATGGGCTATAGCCCATGGTCTCGGAGTGATTTTCGTATTTTTTTCCAATCCTCAAAAATGATGGAAAACGGCATGCTATAGTATGCCGTCCGATATGGGCAGGACCTATAAACCTTGAAGGTTTATAGGTCCTTCTCAGCTCAATCAACAGGACCAGAACACACCTGGGCTGGCTGCCAGGATCACATCCACCAATGGGGAGGCTGTCTGTGTCCTGTCATGGTTTCTCCTCTGTATTATCTGATTAACATCCACGATAACACTTAAAAGCACTAAAGACACCTTTGATGCACAGCACCATTCAAATGCTCTGTACATGATCCCAAGGCCCCATTTGAAAAGTGACACCAAGAAGAACAACTTACAACCTAAAAATCACTGAGAGCTCAGTGGCACCCTTGTTAAGATGATGTCCATGTGAGCCAGAGGTTGTGAGTTCAAATCCAGCTGAGTTCCTCCTACTTTCACAATGCAGCATGTTTTGGAGAATAACATCCAGAAGAGAACTGGAAAGAGATGGAAAGCTGAGGAGACTCTCAGAGAGCATAATGGCACTCTGTGAAAAGCTGCTCTCTATGTGAGCCACAGGTCGTGGGTTCAAGTTCAGCCCATGGCCTCAGACGGCATACTATAGCATGCCATTTTTCATCATTTTTGAGGATTTGAAAAAAGACAAAAATCACTCCGAGACCATGGGCTATAGCCCATCGTCTCGGAGTCATTTTCGTCTTTTTTTCAAATCCTCAAAAATGATGAAAAACGGGATGCTATAGTATGCCGTCCGATATGGGCTATAGCCCATGGTCATAAATGATGAAAAACGAGGATTTGAAAAAAAGACGAAAATGACTCCGAGACGATGGGCTATAGCCCATGGTCTCGGAGTGATTTTCGTCTTTTTTTCAAATCCTCAAAAATGATGGAAAACGAAATGCTATAGTATGCCGTCCGATATGGGCTATAGCCCATGGTCATAAATGATGAAAAACGAGGATTTGAAAAAAAGACGAAAATGACTCCGAGACGATGGGCTATAGCCCATGGTCTCGGAGTAATTTTCGTTTTTTTTTCAAATCCTCAAAAATGATGCAAAACGGCATGCTATAGTATGCCGTTCGAGACCATGGGCTATAGCCCATCGTCTCGGAGTGATTTTCGTCTTTTTTTCAAATCCTCAAAAATGATGAAAAACGGCATGCTATAGTATGCCGTCCGATATGGGCTATAGCCCATGGTCATAAATGATGAAAAACGAGGATTTGAAAAAAAGACGAAAATGACTCCGAGACGATGGGCTATAGCCCATGGTCTCGAACGGCATACTATAGCATGCCGTTTTCCATAATTTTTGAGGATTTGAAAAAAAGACGAAAATGACTCCCAGACGATGTGCTATAGCCCATGGTCTCGGAGTGATTTTCGTCTTTTTTTCAAATCCTCAAAAATGATGGAAAACGGCATGCTATAGTATGCCGTCCGATATGGGCTATAGCCCATGGTCATAAATTATGAAAAACGAGGATTTGAAAAAAAGACGAAAATGACTCCGAGACGATGGGCTATAGCCCATGGTCTCGGAGTCATTTTCGTCTTTTTTTCAAATCCTCCAAAATCATGAAAAACGACATGCTATAGTATGCCGTCCGATATGGTCTATAGCCCATCGTCATAAATGATGAAAAACGAGGATTTGAAAAAAAGACGAAAATGACTCCGAGACGATGGGCTATAGCCCATGGTCTCGGAGTGATTTTCGTCTTTTTTTCAAATCCTCAAAAATGATGGAAAACGGTATGCTATAGTATGCCGTCCGATATGGGCAGGACCTATAAACCTTGAAGGTTTATAGGTCCTTCTCAGCTCAATCAACAGGACCAGAACACACCTGGGCTGGCTGCCAGGATCACATCCACCAATGGGGAGGCTGTCTGTGTCCTGTCATGGTTTCTCCTCTGTATTATCTGATTAACATCCACGATAACACTTAAAAGCACTAAAGACACCTTTGATGCACAGCACCATTCAAATGCTCTGTACATGATCCCAAGGCCCCATTTGAAAAGTGACACCAAGAAGAACAACTTACAACCTAAAAATCACTGAGAGCTCAGTGGCACCCTTGTTAAGATGATGTCCATGTGAGCCAGAGGTTGTGAGTTCAAATCCAGCTGAGTTCCTCCTACTTTCACTCTGCAGCATGTTTTGGAGAATAACATCCAGAAGAGAACTGGAAAGAGATGGAAAGCTGAGGAGACTCTCAGAGAGCATAATGGCACTCTGTGAAAAGCTGCTCTCTATGTGAGCCACAGGTCGTGGGTTCAAGTTCAGCCCATGGCCTCAGACGGCATACTATAGCATGCCATTTTTCATCATTTTTGAGGATTTGAAAAAAGACAAAAATCACTCCGAGACCATGGGCTATAGCCCATCGTCTCGGAGTCATTTTCGTCTTTTTTTCAAATCCTCAAAAATGATGAAAAACGGCATGCTATAGTATGCCGTCCGATATGGGCTATAGCCCATGGTCATAAATGATGAAAAACGAGGATTTGAAAAAAAGACGAAAATGACTCCGAGACGATGGGCTATAGCCCATGGTCTCGGAGTGATTTTCGTCTTTTTTTCAAATCCTCAAAAATGATGGAAAACGGCATGCTATAGTATGCCGTCCGATATGGGCTATAGCCCATGGTCATAAATGATGAAAAACGAGGATTTGAAAAAAAGACGAAAATGACTCCGAGACGATGGGCTATAGCCCATGGTCTTGGAGTGATTTTCGTATTTTTTTCCAATCCTCAAAAATGATGGAAAACGGCATGCTATAGTATGCCGTCCGATATGGGCAGGACCTATAAACCTTGAAGGTTTATAGGTCCTTCTCAGCTCAATCAACAGGACCAGAACACACCTGGGCTGGCTGCCAGGATCACATCCACCAATGGGGAGGCTGTCTGTGTCCTGTCATGGTTTCTCCTCTGTATTATCTGATTAACATCCACGATAACACTTAAAAGCACTAAAGACACCTTTGATGCACAGCACCATTCAAATGCTCTGTACATGATCCCAAGGCCCCATTTGAAAAGTGACACCAAGAAGAACAACTTACAACCTAAAAATCACTGAGAGCTCAGTGGCACCCTTGTTAAGATGATGTCCATGTGAGCCAGAGGTTGTGAGTTCAAATCCAGCTGAGTTCCTCCTACTTTCACTCTGCAGCATGTTTTGGAGAATAACATCCAGAAGAGAACTGGAAAGAGATGGAAAGCTGAGGAGACTCTCAGAGAGCATAATGGCACTCTGTGAAAAGCTGCTCTCTATGTGAGCCACAGGTCGTGGGTTCAAGTTCAGCCCATGGCCTCAGACGGCATACTATAGCATGCCATTTTTCATCATTTTTGAGGATTTGAAAAAAGACAAAAATCACTCCGAGACCATGGGCTATAGCCCATCGCCTCGGAGTCATTTTCGTCTTTTTTTCAAATCCTCAAAAATGATGAAAAACGGCATGCTATAGTATGCCGTCCGATATGGGCTATAGCCCATGGTCATAAATGATGAAAAACGAGGATTTGAAAAAAAGACGAAAATGACTCCGAGACGATGGGCTATAGCCCATGGTCTCGGAGTGATTTTCGTCTTTTTTTCAAATCCTCAAAAATGATGGAAAACGGCATGCTATAGTATGCCGTCCGATATGGGCTATAGCCCATGGTCATAAATGATGAAAAACGAGGATTTGAAAAAAAGACGAAAATGACTCCGAGACGATGGGCTATAGCCCATGGTCTCGGAGTCATTTTCGTCTTTTTTTCAAATCCTCCAAAATCATGAAAAACGACATGCTATAGTATGCCGTCCGATATGGGCTATAGCCCATCGTCATAAATGATGAAAAACGAGGATTTGAAAAAAAGACGAAAATGACTCCGAGACGATGGGCTATAGCCCATGGTCTCGGAGTCATTTTCGTCTTTTTTTCAAATCCTCCAAAATCATGAAAAACGACATGCTATAGTATGCCGTCCGATATGGGCTATAGCCCATCGTCATCAATGATGAAAAACGAGGATTTGAAAAAAAGACGAAAATGACTCCGAGACGATGGGCTATAGCCCATGGTCTCGGAGTGATTTTCGTCTTTTTTTCAAATCCTCAAAAATGATGGAAAACGGCATGCTATAGTATGCCGTCCGATATGGGCTATAGCCCATGGTCATAAATGATGAAAAACGAGGATTTGAAAAAAAGACGAAAATGACTCCGAGACGATGGGCTATAGCCCATGGTCTCGGAGTCATTTTCGTCTTTTTTTCAAATCCTCCAAAATCATGAAAAACGACATGCTATAGTATGCCGTCCGATATGGGCTATAGCCCATCGTCATAAATGATGAAAAACGAGGATTTGAAAAAAAGACGAAAATGACTCCGAGACGATGGGCTATAGCCCATGGTCTCGGAGTCATTTTCGTCTTTTTTTCAAATCCTCAAAAATGATGCAAAACGGCATGCTATAGTATGCCGTTCGAGACCATGGGCTATAGCCCATCGTCTCGGAGTGATTTTCGTCTTTTTTTCAAATCCTCAAAAAGGATGAAAAACGGCATGCTATAGTATGCCGTCCGATATGGGCTATAGCCCATGGTCATAAATGATGAAAAACAAGGATTTGAAAAAAAGACGAAAATGACTCCGAGACGATGGGCTATAGCCCATGGCCTCGGAGTGATTTTCGTCTTTTTTTCAAATCCTCAAAAATGATGGAAAACGGCATGCTATAGTATGCCGTCCGATATGGGCTATAGCCCATGGTCATAAATGATGAAAAACGAGGATTTGAAAAAAAGACGAAAATGACTCCGAGACGATGGGCTATAGCCCATGGCATCGGAGTGATTTTCGTCTTTTTTTCAAATCCTCAAAAATGATGGAAAACGGCATGCTATAGTATGCCGTCCGATATGGGCTATAGCCCATGGTCATAAATGATGAAAAACGAGGATTTGAAAAAAAGACGAAAATGACTCCGAGACGATGGGCTATAGCCCATGGTCTCGGAGTGATTTCCGTCTTTTTTTCAAATCCTCAAAAATGATGGAAAACGGCATGCTATAGTATGCCGTCCGATATGGGCAGGACCTATAAACCTTGAAGGTTTATAGGTCCTTCTCAGCTCAATCAACAGGACCAGAACACACCTGGGCTGGCTGCCAGGATCACATCCACCAATGGGGAGGCTGTCTGTGTCCTGTCATGGTTTCTCCTCTGTATTATCTGATTAACATCCACGATAACACTTAAAAGCACTAAAGACACCTTTGATGCACAGCACCATTCAAATGCTCTGTACATGATCCCAAGGCCCCATTTGAAAAGTGACACCAAGAAGAACAACTTACAACCTAAAAATCACTGAGAGCTCAGTGGCACCCTTGTTAAGATGATGTCCATGTGAGCCAGAGGTTGTGAGTTCAAATCCAGCTGAGTTCCTCCTACTTTCACTCTGCAGCATGTTTTGTAGAATAACATCCAGAAGAGAACTGGAAAGAGATGGAAAGCTGAGTAGATTCTCAGAGAGCATGGTGGGCTGGTGGCACTCTGTGATAAGCTGCTCTCTATGTGAGCCACAGGTCGTGGGTTCAAGTTCAGCCCATGGCCTCAGACGGCATACTATAGCATGCCATTTTTCATCATTTTTGAGGATTTGAAAAAAGACATAGCCCATGGTCTCGGAGTGATTTTCGTCTTTTTTTCAAATCCTCAAAAATGATGGAAAACGGCATGCTATAGTATGCCGTCCGATATGGGCTATAGCCCATGGTCATAAATGATGAAAAACGAGGATTTGACAAAAAGACGAAAATGACTCCGAGACGATGGGCTATAGCCCATGGTCTCGGAGTGATTTTCGTCTTTTTTTCAAATCCTCAAAAATGATGGAAAACGGCATGCTATAGTATGCCGTCCGATATGGGCTATAGCCCATGGTCATAAATGATGAAAAACGAGGATTTGAAAAAAAGACGAAAATGACTCCGAGACGATGGGCTATAGCCCATGGTCTCGGAGTCATTTTCGTCTTTTTTTCAAATCCTCCAAAATCATGAAAAACGACATGCTATAGTATGCCGTCCGATATGGACTATAGCCCATGGTCATAAATGATGAAAAACGAGGATTTGAAAAAAAGACGAAAATGACTCAGAGACGATGGGCTATAGCCCATGGTCTCGGAGTGATTTTCGTCTTTTTTTCAAATCCTCAAAAATGATGGAAAACGGCATGCTATAGTATGCCGTCCGATATGGGCTATAGCCCATGGTCATAAATGATGAAAAACGAGGATTTGAAAAAAAGACGAAAATGACTCCGAGACGATGGGCTATAGCCCATGGTCTCGGAGTGATTTTCATCTTTTTTTCAAATCCTCAAAAATTATGGAAAACGGCATGCTATAGTATGCCGTCCGATATGGGCTATAGCCCATGGTCATAAATGATGAAAAACGAGGATTTGAAAAAAAGACGAAAATGACTCCGAGACGATGGGCTATAGCCCATGGTCTCGGAGTCATTTTCGTCTTTTTTTCAAATCCTCAAAAATGATGGAAAACGGCATGCTATAGTATGCCGTTCGAGACCATGGGCTATAGCCCATGGTCTCGGAGTCATTTTCGTCTTTTTTTCAAATCCTCAAAAATGATGAAAAAGGGCATGCTATAGTATGCCGTCCGATATGGGCTATAGCCCATGGTCATAAATGATGAAAAACGAGGATTTGAAAAAAAGACGAAAATGACTCCCAGACGATGGGCTATAGCCCATGGTCTCGGAGTGATTTTCGTCTCTTTTTTCAAATCCTCAAAAATGATGGAAAACGGCATGCTATAGTATGCCGTCCGATATGGGCTATAGCCCATGGTCATAAATGATGAAAAACGAGGATTTGAAAAAAAGACGAAAATGACTCCGAGACGATGGGCTATAGCCCATGGTCTCGAACGGCATACTATAGCATGCCGTTTTCCATCATTTTTGAGGATTTGAAAAAAAGACGAAAATGACTCCGAGACGATGGGCTATAGCCCATGGTCTCGGAGTCATTTTCGTCTTTTTTTTAAATCCTCAAAAATGATGCAAAACGGCATGCTATAGTATGCCGTTCGAGACCATGGGCTATAGCCCATGGTCATAAATGATGAAAAACGAGGATTTGAAAAAAAAGACGAAAATGACTCCGAGACGATGGGCTATAGCCCATGGTCTCGGAGTGATTTTCATCTTTTTTTCAAATCCTCAAAAATTATGGAAAACGGCATGCTATAGTATGCCGTCCGATATGGGCTATAGCCCATGGTCATAAATGGAGTTGGTACAACATAAGTTCAGGAGGAAGACCACGCCTTCAATGATAAATCGTTGACTAACACTGCTCCTCCTCAATCTACCCTAAGCTCCATCCTCGGCCAACTTCCTGCAACACTCTGTGATCAATCACCATGGTAACCCATCCAGTACCTCCCCTCGACTTATCTACCATGGTAACTGATAACCTTCCACCCAAACCCCTCCCCTTTCTCCACGTATTTATACCTGCACGTCTACCTGCCATTTCGTGCTTGGTTCTTCGTATGACTCACGTCACGTATCTCTCAGTCACACGGCCGCTTCCGTGTTTGCTCCTCCGCCGAATCCCCGTCCGATTTCAAAGTAATCATTACTTAACTTACCCTCAACTTAAGTTACCTTGCCACCACGGACGGACCACACTATCAGCATTCAGCACCGTCCCCCGTCGGAGAAACCTCGGACAGACGCCACCAACGCCAGCCAGCCACCCCGTATTCCAGCGCTGACACCCCGCCATCAACTGCTTCCTCATCGATCTCGTTAATGCCGTCTCACTGAACCGCCGTTCAGTTTATTCTTCCAACGCCAACCTGGCCCATCGACGTCGCGGGACACAAACACCACCGCGATCCGAGAGACCACCTCTCTCCCCCCCCGCTGCAACTTCGCCACCGGCAGCACTGTTCTTTTGGCAAATCTAGTGAGCAAATATTAGACTTCCGGTGGACGATCTCTTCAAAATAAGAGTACCCTCTAGAGTATTGAAAAAAAGTTTAATTTGCACATTAAAACTATAAATTAAGCATTTAAACGATGCTATAGGACACACATTATGTTTCTGTGTAAAAATAAGTAATAAGTAATGTTTCTGTGTAAAGATAAGTAATTAAAAAGTTATCTAAATGGATAAATGCTATTCACTGGAGAGCATGGACTTTATAAAGTGGACGCTGGACAGAAATCCCTGCTATGTTTCGACTAGTGTGACATACGCACGCGTCCGGGGAGACCTCCTCTACAACACCACACTGTCCGCTAAGCAGCAGAGGTGTAAAACAAAAATTGGCACCAGGTCACAGGTCAAAAAACATAAAAAAACTTCCCATTTCCAGACTACAGTGGACTAAAGTGGACGCTGGACAGAAATCCCTGCTATGTTTCGACTAGTGTGACATACGCACGCGTCCGGGGAGACCTCCTCTACAACACCACACTGTCCGCTAAGCAGCAGAGGTGTAAAACAAAAATTGGCACCAGGTCACAGGTCAAAAAACATAAAAAAACTTCCCATTTCCAGACTACAGTGGACTAAAGTGGACGCTGGACAGAAATCCCTGCTATGTTTCGACTAGTGTGACATACGCACGCGTCCGGGGAGACCTCCTCTACAACACCACACTGTCCGCCAAGCAGCAGAGGTGTAAAACAAAAATTGGCACCAGGTCACAGGTCAAAAAACATAAAAAAACTTCCCATTTCCAGACTACAGTGGACTAAAGTGGACGCTGGACAGAAATCCCTGCTATGTTTCGACTAGTGTGACATACGCACGCGTCCGGGGAGACCTCCTCTACAACACCACACTGTCCGCTAAGCAGCAGAGGTGTAAAACAAAAATTGGCACCAGGTCACAGGTCAAAAAACATAAAAAAACTTCCCATTTCCAGACTACAGTGGACTAAAGTGGACGCTGGACAGAAATCCCTGCTATGTTTCGACTAGTGTGACATACGCACGCGTCCGGGGAGACCTCCTCTACAACACCACACTGTCCGCCAAGCAGCAGAGGTGTAAAACAAAAATTGGCACCAGGTCACAGGTCAAAAAACATAAAAAAACTTCCCATTTCCAGACTACAGTGGACTAAAGTGGACGCTGGACAGAAATCCCTGCTATGTTTCGACTAGTGTGACATACGCACGCGTCCGGGGAGACCTCCTCTACAACACCACACTGTCCGAATTGGTGGAGCTATGAGTTGGTAATATTGCCAGTCAACATAAAGTCTCTTGGGTAGCAATTGTCGTAGATTTCTCCACAAAGACAGTGGAGGGTGATAGCATAATCTTAGATGTTGTTCTAATGGATTCACTCCATAAGTATGAACAAGACATGGTTAATGTATTTTGTCCACTGCAAAAATACTTAGCCTTACAGTACTTTGCAATGCATGGTAGAGGTATGGCTATCACATTTAGATATGAGTGTTATGACAGTTGCCCTCATTTCATAACACAAACTGATAACAGTAGCTGTGGTCTCTACACTTGTTTGTTTTCCAAAGCTGTTCTGTTTGATGTGAGTCTCAACACTTATCAAACAGAGCCTGAAAAGCGAGATTGTGTATTGTATGAGCTGACAGGAAAAAAAATATTGCTCTGAGTACATAGTTTAAGTACTGCACTGCACTAAAAGGCTCTGTTTTGTCTATGTTGTAGGAGAACTTCGCCGCCAATGGAGGATGCGAGGGACCCCAAATGACACGTCCCCCCAAGACCTTGGGTTGTGATTTAATCCAATAGTATTTTATTGTGCTGTATTTTACCTTTTTAGTCTTTGTGCTTACTGTGATCATCTAAAAACAAACGTTTGAAATGTTTGAAATGTGGACTGAGCTGGGTTTGCTTTATATACGTACATCTAACTTTTGATCAATTTGTGTGTGTGTGTGTGTGTGTGTGTACAATGTTTGCACTTTATGTTTGCAGTGATGTTTTGCATTATAGGTACTTACTGCATGTTGTACCTTTTTATACATTTGAGTGATGTGTGCACTTATAGGTACATTGCATGTTGTACCATATTATACATTTGAGTGACGTTTGCATTGAAGTACATTGCATGTTGTACCTATACTTTTGAGTAACGTTTGCACTTGGTACATTGAACGTCTTACCTTTTTATACATTTGAGTAATGTATGCACTTATAGGTACGTTTGCACTTATAGTATCATTTTGAATTTTTGAGTGACGTTTGCACTGATTGACGTTTGTAGTTTTTGCATGTTTTGCATGTGTTTGAATAATGTTTGCTGTATTAACACAGATGCACACACATACAGTAAATTGATCAAAAGTTACTACTAAACTATTAAAGTAGATTCTCAGTCCACCTTAAGACAAATTACGTTTAAAAACAAATATTGTAGGGATTTGGAAACTTTTTTTGCAGAGTGAATTTTTCTTCTTCTGTGTAACAGTGAATGAGAAACACCGTAAGCAAACTGTATGCCTTTTTCTTTCCATTGAAAGTGTACACTGTTATATTAGCAATGATTAATTAAAAGGTATTTTTTTGTAACTTTCAAAGCCTTGTCTGTATTCTTTTATATTCTATTGTATTTTAGTCCACTTTTTGACCTTTCACCTTGCTGTATGGCATGCCAATTTTTGTTTTACACCTCTGCTGCTTAGCGGAGGGTGTGGTGTTGTAGAGGAGGTCTCCCCGGACGCGTGCGTATGTCACACTAGTCGAAACATAGCAGGGATTTCTGTCCAGCGTCCACTTTAGTCCACTGTAGTCTGGAAATGGGAAGTTTTTTTATGTTTTTTGACCTGTGACCTGGTGCCAATTTTTGTTTTACACCTCTGCTGCTTAGCGGACAGTGTGGTGTTGTAGAGGAGGTCTCCCCGGACGCGTGCGTATGTCACACTAGTCGAAACATAGCAGGGATTTCTGTCCAGCGTCCACTTTAGTCCACTGTAGTCTGGAAATGGGAAGTTTTTTTATGTTTTTTGACCTGTGACCTGGTGCCAATTTTTGTTTTACACCTCTGCTGCTTAGCGGACAGTGTGGTGTTGTAGAGGAGGTCTCCCCGGACGCGTGCGTATGTCACACTAGTCGAAACATAGCAGGGATTTCTGTCCAGCGTCCACTTTAGTCCACTGTAGTCTGGAAATGGGACGTTTTTTTATATTTTTTGACCTGTGACCTGGTGCCAATTTTTGTTTTACACCTCTGCTGCTTAGCGGACAGTGTGGTGTTGTAGAGGAGGTCTCCCCGGACGCGTGCGTATGTCACACTAGTCGAAACATAGCAGGGATTTCTGTCCAGCGTCCACTTTAGTCCACTGTAGTCTGGAAATGGGAAGTTTTTTTATGTTTTTTGACCTGTGACCTGGTGCCAATTTTTGTTTTACACCTCTGCTGCTTAGCGGACAGTGTGGTGTTGTAGAGGAGGTCTCCCCGGACGCGTGCGTATGTCACACTAGTCGAAACATAGCAGGGATTTCTGTCCAGCGTCCACTTTAGTCCACTGTAGTCTGGAAATGGGAAGTTTTTTTATGTTTTTTGACCTGTGACCTGGTGCCAATTTTTGTTTTACACCTCTGCTGCTTAGCGGACAGTGTGGTGTTGTAGAGGAGGTCTCCCCGGACGCGTGCATATGTCACACTAGTCGAAACATAGCAGGGATTTTGTCCAGCATCCACTTTATTAAGTCCATGCACTCCAGTGAATGGACTTGGGCACTCCAGTGCATGGACTTGGGCATTTATCCATTTAGATAACTTTTTTACGTTTTTTAATTACTTATTTTTACACAGAAACATAATGTGTGTCTTCACAATAACTGTAATGTAATAACAATACTAATAATGTAATGTAATAATTATTTAATTAACCACGCTTTTATTCTGAAAGCAACCGGATGTCTTAAATTTGCTAGCTCTCTGGCAGGAAGTTCTAGATTTGCCAAAAGAACGGAGCCAAAACCGGCACACTTCTTGCCACGGACCTGTCACCTTCGCTGATTCGATGACGTCACTCCCAAATGTTGCGCTGACTGAGGCTGAGTTACACACCCGCCCACCAAGCAACTACAACACACAAAGCTAAGTTTCCTTCAACACCTTTCATTCATACTACCCAGCCAACATGTCCATCTGGGCCCCACATGGGTTTTGACATGGGCTAATGGGCTCGGGTTCCAAGTGGGCCGTGCATCCAGTTTCCACAAAGGGCCCCCCTTTACAAACCGCCGTGTAAGCACAGCTGGACAACGTTCTCTCTGCGGTGCCCTTCACGCCCACTCGCCGTAGCTATTGGCCGTACTGACAGCCTCTAGTTTTCATCACAACCACGCATTCTATTGCGCTACAATTCAATCATCCGCGTGTTCGTTTCCTCATGCTCCACGATCATGCAGATCACCCCCTCCTAACCTATTGAATTCATTCACCCTCCATTCAGCCTTTTACCCACCCACCCCTCACCCACCCAGTTCTACTAGTCCCCTCTCTTTGACATCTACAGTCAAAACAATTTACTGATCGTCTGCTCATTAACATCTGATGTAACGAGCATTTACCCAGTTATCTGCCCGCATGCTGGGCATCCGCTAACATCATCGGACATCTTCAGTCTAAACAATTTACTGATCGTGTGCTCATTAACTTTGACTTGCAGCCTTCATCCAGCCCTCCTTCCCTCCCTCCTTCCCCTCCCCTCCCGCCTCCCTCGGCACAGGGCGCCTCCCTCCCCCTTTGCAGCCTTCTTCCAGCCCTCCTTCCCTCCCTCCTTCCCCTCCCCTCCCGCCTCCCCCGGCACAGCGTGCTCCCTCCCTACCTCCCTCGGCAGGGCGCTTCCTTCCCGCCTCCCTTCCCTCCCTCCTTCCCTCCCTCGGCACAGGGTGCCTCCCTCCTTCCCTCCCTCGGCACAGCGTGCCTCCTTCCACCCCTTCCTACCTCCCTCGGCACAGCGTGCCTCCTTCCACTCCTTCCTACCTCCCCCGGCACAACGTGCCCCCTTTACTCCCTCCTTCCCCTCCCTGCCTCCCTCCATCGACACAGCGTGCCACCGCCCCTCTGCACTACATGCTCAAGAATCGATTACCCCGTGATGCCGTTCGATGACAAGGATCAACTACCCAGTGACATCGGTCCATTACAAGAATCAATCGAATCTACCAGATCATCGTCGCGGCTTCCTTTGGGCTTAATTGACCAGCCGCCCGCTTCTCCACGCTCAAACAACCATCACAGTTCACAACACCAAACGGAAGCTCGTCCAGACCATTAAACTCCACCCTAACCACCTCCAACCTACCATTCCGTCCCAAACCATCATGGGGGGAAGACCCTACGACGACTCATCCCGGGTCACCGGCACGACTATAAACCACACCTACCTACCAAGCTCTCCGTCGGCGCTACTCACCCCCATTCTCTAACACCATAGACCTGCTTCGCAAATCCCACCATCAAGCAACAACTTCCCTACAGACTCCTGTCGGAAGCTCCTACCCCTCGTCTCATTCCACGTCACCCGGCTTCCCGAGAGCCTCTAAAGAACTAGTCACGTCATCCTCCTCGCCTCAAACCATCACCTCAAACCCACGTAGGACGAATCGACTCTCTCCTCGGACCACGTCAACCTCTCCTGCATTCCCTGGGTTCCCAGGGTACTCGGAATTCAGTACTTCAATCTCGCATGCAACCTCGCACGCATCAGACAAGGCGCCCTCGGGCCTAAGAAACGCCCACCTCGCCACCGTCAAGTAACTGTTTCTGACGCACTCCTCTCTTGGGGTCCTGTAATGACGGAGTGCGCCGTCTCAGACGTCAGCCTAGACGGACGCCTCTCTCTCCGGGCCGTCTCAGATGTCAGCCAAGACGGACGCCTCTCTCTTCGGACCCCAGGCCAATACTCAGGGTCCAATACCCCCATCGGAGCCCACACGGGCATCTCTCAGGGCCGCCGCCCCTCAATCCCGGGCTACGCCCTTCATCCTCCCCCCTCAGGGCTTCGCCCTTCATACAATTTACAATTTACAATTTACAATTTAGGCATTTAGCAGACGCTCTTAATCCAGAGCGACTTACATTAAGCAATAACAAAAAGCATGGCATACATCACATGTATAAAAAGTAGTTATCATGAATCATGCGTAAACTAAGAACGTAACAGTGGAGTATCTATGTAAACTATACATACTATACTATATAATATATTATACATGTGTACTATAAAGTGCTATGACTACATAAAGTGCAATTCTAGAGCTGTCTACATAACAAGCTATAAGTCTGTTTTAAAATACTATCTAAGTCTACATAATGTGCTATCTAAGGGGCTAGGCTAGGGCAAGTGCTACGGGCCATGGTGGAGTCTGAAGAGGTGGGTTTTCAGACTACGGCGGAAGATTGGGAGTGAGGCTGCAGTTCTGACTGCAATGGGAAGTGCATTCCATAGTTTTGGAGCCAGAAGGGAGAAGAGTTTGGGACGTGTGGAGCGTTGTCCCGGCGTTTTTAGTGAAGGTACCTCCAGCTTCCCTGCGTTGGCTGATCTGAGTGAGCGGGAGGGTTTGTAGGGTACGATCATACTTGTGAGATATGGGGGGGCCATGCCTTTGGTTGCTTTGAATGCCAGCATCAGAGTTTTGTATTCTGTGCGGGCAGCGACCGGGAGCCAATGGAGCGAGCGGAGAAGGGGGGAGACGTGTGAGAATTTTGGCTGGTTGAAGACCAAGCGTGCTGCGGCATTTTGGATCAGTTGGAGGGGCTTAAGTGCACATGCCGGTAGGCCAGTAAGGAGGGAGTTGCAATAGTCAAGTTTTGACAAGACTGTTGTCTGGATTAGGAGCTGGGCTGACTCCTGGGTGAGGAACGGTCTAATTCGCCCTTCATCCTACCTGGCCTTCGTCCACCACCTCCCCCCCCCACAGAGCTTCGCAACGAGCTGGCTCTTCCTTCACCTCCCCCAGGGGCTTAGTCTTCACTATCAGGGCTTCGCCCTTCATCCCCCCCCTCACCCCCTCCCCCCTCCTGTAACGCCAAATCATCCATGTCTCCCTCACCCCTCGACCCTCCCCCCCCCCCCCTTCACCCGTCACCCAGCCCCTCGGAAACCTCCTACGTCCTCACTCCCCCCCTCCTTCCCCTATTCCCAACCCCTCGTCCTCCTCCCTTCCCCCTCGTCCCCACGGACAGCCAAGGCCATCCCACGCATATCAATATGCACGCATATCAACATGCACCTCATTTCTATCATTCCCTTTTCATGTTCCACTTCTCTTCTAAATAAACGCTAAACCATGTCAAACGATGTTCGATTGAATGTGTGGTCTGTACTAGTGAAATGGAGTTGGTACAACATAAGTTCAGGAGGAAGACCACGCCTTCAATGATAAATCGTTGACTAACACTGCTCCTCCTCAATCTACCCTAAGCTCCATCCTCGGCCAACTTCCTGCAACACTCTGTGATCAATCACCATGGTAACCCATCCAGTACCTCCCCTCGACTTATCTACCATGGTAACTGATAACCTTCCACCCAAACCCCTCCCCTTTCTCCACGTATTTATACCTGCACGTCTACCTGCCATTTCGTGCTTGGTTCTTCGTATCCCTCCCTCCCTCCCTTTTCCAGACCTAGAGTCTGGTCAGCCTGACTTTTCTTCCGCCGCCAAGGGGAAGTTTTTTGTCACCACTTCAGAAATTGCTTGCGCCCCGTCGCAATTGCCTACTCAGGATAGGACAACATCGGGTCTCCACAAGAGCGCACCGAGACAACTTGCAGTGTTCCACACCTTAACCAGTTTAATTGCAACCATATCCTCATTTTCAGGTTCCAGATGGGGGTCCTGTAATGACGGAGTGCGCCGTCTCAGACGTCAGCCTAGACGGACGCCTCTCTCTCCGGGCCGTCTCAGATGTCAGCCAAGACGGACGCCTCTCTCTTCGGACCCCAGGCCAATACTCAGGGTCCAATACCCCCATCGGAGCCCACACGGGCATCTCTCAGGGCCGCCGCCCCTCAATCCCGGGCTACGCCCTTCATCCTCCCCCCTCAGGGCTTCGCCCTTCATCCCCCCTCAGGGCTTCGCCCTTCATCCTACCTGGCCTTCGTCCACCACCTCCCCCCCCCACAGAGCTTCGCAACGAGCTGGCTCTTCCTTCACCTCCCCCAGGGGCTTAGTCTTCACTATCAGGGCTTCGCCCTTCATCCCCCCCCCTCACCCCCTCCCCCCTCCTGTAACGCCAAATCATCCATGTCTCCCTCACCCCTCGACCCTCCCCCCCCCCCCTTCACCCGTCACCCAGCCCCTCGGAAACCTCCTACGTCCTCACTCCCCCCCTCCTTCCCCTATTCCCAACCCCTCGTCCTCCTCCCTTCCCCCTCGTCCCCACGGACAGCCAAGGCCATCCCACGCATATCAATATGCACGCATATCAACATGCACCTCATTTCTATCATTCCCTTTTCATGTTCCACTTCTCTTCTAAATAAACGCTAAACCATGTCAAACGATGTTCGATTGAATGTGTGGTCTGTACTAGTGAAATGATGAAAAACGAGGATTTGAAAAAAAGACGAAAATGACTCCGAGACGATGGGCTATAGCCCATGGTCTCGGAGTGATTTTCATCTTTTTTTCAAATCCTCAAAAATTATGGAAAACGGCATGCTATAGTATGCCGTCCGATATGGGCTATAGCCCATGGTCATAAATGATGAAAAACGAGGATTTGAAAAAAAGACGAAAATGACTCCGAGACGATGGGCTATAGCCCATGGTCTCGGAGTCATTTTCGTCTTTTTTTCAAATCCTCAAAAATTATGGAAAACGGCATGCTATAGTATGCCGTTCGAGACCATGGGCTATAGCCCATGGTCTCGGAGTCATTTTCGTCTTTTTTTCAAATCCTCAAAAATGATGAAAAAGGGCATGCTATAGTATGCCGTCCGATATGGGCTATAGCCCATGGTCATAAATGATGAAAAACGAGTATTTGAAAAAAAGACGAAAATGACTCCGAGATGATGGGCTATAGCCCATGGTCTCGGAGTGATTTTCGTCTTTTTTTCAAATCCTCAAAAATGATGGAAAACGGCATGCTATAGTATGCCGTTCGAGACCATGGGCTATAGCCCATCGTCTCGGAGTCATTTTCGTCTTTTTTTCAAATCCTCAAAAACGATGGAAAACGGCATGCTATAGTATGCCGTCCGATATGGGCTATAGCCCATGGTCATAAATGATGAAAAACGAGGATTTGAAAAAAAGACGAAAATGACTCCCAGACGATGGGCTATAGCCCATGGTCTCGGAGTGATTTTCGTCTCTTTTTTCAAATCCTCAAAAATGATGGGAAACGGCATGCTATAGTATGCCGTCCGATATGGGCTATAGCCCATGGTCATAAATTATGAAAAACGAGGATTTGAAAAAAAGACGAAAATGACTCCGAGACGATGGGCTATAGCCCATGGTCTCGGAGTCATTTTCGTCTTTTTTTCAAATCCTCAAAAATGATGCAAAACGGCATGCTATAGTATGCCGTTCGAGACCATGGGCTATAGCCCATCGTCTCGGAGTGATTTTCGTCTTTTTTTCAAATCCTCAAAAATGATGGAAAACGGCATGCTATAGTATGCCGTCCGATATGGGCTATAGCCCATGGTCATAAATGATGAAAAACGAGGATTTGAAAAAAAGACGAAAATGACTCCGAGACGATGGGCTATAGCCCATGGTCTCGGAGTGATTTTCATCTTTTTTTCAAATCCTCAAAAATTATGGAAAACGGCATGCTATAGTATGCCGTCCGATTGGGCTATAGCCCATGGTCATAAATGATGAAAAACGAGGATTTGAAAAAAAGACGAAAATGACTCCGAGACGATGGGCTATAGCCCATGGTCTCGGAGTCATTTTCGTCTTTTTTTCAAATCCTCAAAAATGATGGAAAACGGCATGCTATAGTATGCCGTTCGAGACCATGGGCTATAGCCCATGGTCTCGGAGTCATTTTCGTCTTTTTTTCAAATCCTCAAAAATGATGAAAAAGGGCATGCTATAGTATGCCGTCCGATATGGGCTATAGCCCATGGTCATAAATGATGAAAAACGAGGATTTGAAAAAAAGACGAAAATGACTCCGAGATGATGGGCTATAGCCCATGGTCTCGGAGTGATTTTCGTCTTTTTTTCAAATCCTCAAAAATGATGGAAAACGGCATGCTATAGTATGCCGTTCGAGACCATGGGCTATAGCCCATCGTCTCGGAGTCATTTTCGTCTTTTTTTCAAATCCTCAAAAACGATGGAAAACGGCATGCTATAGTATGCCGTCCGATATGGGCTATAGCCCATGGTCATAAATGATGAAAAACGAGGATTTGAAAAAAAGACGAAAATGACTCCCAGACGATGGGCTATAGCCCATGGTCTCGGAGTGATTTTCGTCTCTTTTTTCAAATCCTCAAAAATGATGGAAAACGGCATGCTATAGTATGCCGTCCGATATGGGCTATAGCCCATGGTCATAAATTATGAAAAACGAGGATTTGAAAAAAAGACGAAAATGACTCCGAGACGATGGGCTATAGCCCATG
This sequence comes from Electrona antarctica, assembly GCF_951216825.1. NCBI lineage: Eukaryota > Metazoa > Chordata > Actinopteri > Myctophiformes > Myctophidae > Electrona > Electrona antarctica. The sequence continues at coordinate 14,779,780 of NC_136796.1, read as the reverse complement.
GTCTCGGAGTCATTTTCGTCTTTTTTTCAAATCCTCAAAAATGATGCAAAACGGCATGCTATAGTATGACGATGGGCTATAGCCCATGGTCTCGGAGTGATTTTCGTCTTTTTTTCAAATCCTCAAAAATGATGGAAAACGGCATGCTATAGTATGCCGTCCGATATGGGCTATAGCCCATGGTCATAAATGATGAAAAACGAGGATTTGAAAAAAAGACGAAAATGACTCCGAGACGATGGGCTATAGCCCTTGGTCTCGGAGTGATTTTCGTCTTTTTTTCAAATCCTCAAAAATGATGGAAAACGGCATGCTATAGTATGCCGTCCGATATGGGCTATAGCCCAAGGTCATAAATGATGAAAAACGAGGATTTGAAAAAAAGACGAAAATGACTCCGAGACGATGGGCTATAGCCCATGGTCTCGGAGTGATTTTCATCTTTTTTTCAAATCCTCAAAAATTATGGAAAACGGCATGCTATAGTATGCCGTCCGATATGGGCTATAGCCCATGGTCATAAATGATGAAAAACGAGGATTTGAAAAAAAGACGAAAATGACTCCGAGACGATGGGCTATAGCCCATGGTCTCGGAGTCATTTTCGTCTTTTTTTCAAATCTTTAAAAATGATGGAAAACGGCATGCTATAGTATGCCGTTCGAGACCATGGGCTATAGCCCATGGTCTCGGAGTCATTTTCGTCTTTTTTTCAAATCCTCAAAAATGATGAAAAAGGGCATGCTATAGTATGCCGTCCGATATGGGCTATAGCCCATGGTCATAAATGATGAAAAACGAGGATTTGAAAAAAAGACGAAAATGACTCCGAGACGATGGGCTATAGCCCATGGTCTCGGAGTCATTTTCGTCTTTTTTTCAAATCCTCCAAAATCATGAAAAACGACATGCTATAGTATGCCGTCCGATATGGACTATAGCCCATGGTCATAAATGATGAAAAACGAGGATTTGAAAAAAAGACGAAAATGACTCCGAGACGATGGGCTATAGCCCATGGTCTCGGAGTGATTTTCGCCTTTTTTTCAAATCCTCAAAAATGATGGAAAACGGCATGTTATAGTATGCCGTCCGATATGGGCTATAGCCCATGGTCATAAATGATGAAAAACGAGGATTTGAAAAAAAGACGAAAATGACTCCGAGACGATGGGCTATAGCCCATGGTCTCGGAGTCATTTTCGTCTTTTTTTCAAATCCTCAAAAATGATGAAAAAGGGCATGCTATAGTATGCCGTCCGATATGGGCTATAGCCCATGGTCATAAATGATGAAAAACGAGGATTTGAAAAAAAGACGAAAATGACTCCGAGATGATGGGCTATAGCCCATGGTCTCGGAGTGATTTTCGTCTTTTTTTCAAATCCTCAAAAATGATGGAAAACGGCATGCTATAGTATGCCGTTCGAGACCATGGGCTATAGCCCATCGTCTCGGAGTCATTTTCGTCTTTTTTTCAAATCCTCAAAAACGACGGAAAACGGCATGCTATAGTATGCCGTCCGATATGGGCTATAGCCCATGGTCATAAATGATGAAAAACGAGGATTTGAAAAAAAGACGAAAATGACTCCCAGACGATGGGCTATAGCCCATGGTCTCGGAGTGATTTTCGTCTCTTTTTTCAAATCCTCAAAAATGATGGAAAACGGCATGCTATAGTATGCCGTCCGATATGGGCTATAGCCCATGGTCATAAATTATGAAAAACGAGGATTTGAAAAAAAGACGAAAATGACTCCGAGACGATGGGCTATAGCCCATGGTCTCGGAGTCATTTTCGTCTTTTTTTCAAATCCTCAAAAATGATGCAAAACGGCATGCTATAGTATGCCGTTCGAGACCATGGGCTATAGCCCATCGTCTCGGAGTGATTTTCGTCTTTTTTTCAAATCCTCAAAAATGATGGAAAACGGCATGCTATAGTATGCCGTCCGATATGGGCTATAGCCCATGGTCATAAATGATGAAAAACGAGGATTTGAAAAAAAGACGAAAATGACTCCCAGACGATGGGCTATAGCCCATGGTCTCGGAGTGATTTTCGTCTTTTTTTCAAATCCTCAAAAATGATGGAAAACGGCATGCTATAGTATGCCGTCCGATATGGGCTATAGCCCATGGTCATAAATGATGAAAAACGAGGATTTGAAAAAAAGACGAAAATGACTCCGAGACGATGGGCTATAGCCCTTGGTCTCGGAGTGATTTTCGTCTTTTTTTCAAATCCTCAAAAATGATGGAAAACGGCATGCTATAGTATGCCGTCCGATATGGGCTATAGCCCATGGTCATAAATGATGAAAAACGAGGATTTGAAAAAAAGACGAAAATGACTCCGAGACGATGGGCTATAGCCCATCGTCTGAGTGATTTTCATCTTTTTTTCAAATCCTCAAAAATTATGGAAAACGGCATGCTATAGTATGCCGTCCGATATGGGCTATAGCCCATGGTCATAAATGATGAAAAACGAGGATTTGAAAAAAAGACGAAAATGACTCCGAGACGATGGGCTATAGCCCATGGTCTCGGAGTCATTTTCGTCTTTTTTTCAAATCTTTAAAAATGATGGAAAACGGCATGCTATAGTATGCCGTTCGAGACCATGGGCTATAGCCCATGGTCTCGGAGTCATTTTCGTCTTTTTTTCAAATCCTCAAAAATGATGAAAAAGGGCATGCTATAGTATGCCGTCCGATATGGGCTATAGCCCATGGTCATAAATGATGAAAAACGAGGATTTGAAAAAAAGACGAAAATTACTCCGAGACGATGGGCTATAGCCCATGGTCTCGGAGTCATTTTCGTCTTTTTTTCAAATCCTCCAAAATCATGAAAAACGACATGCTATAGTATGCCGTCCGATATGGACTATAGCCCATGGTCATAAATGATGAAAAACGAGGATTTGAAAAAAAGACGAAAATGACTCCGAGACGATGGGCTATAGCCCATGGTCTCGGAGTGATTTTCGCCTTTTTTTCAAATCCTCAAAAATGATGGAAAACGGCATGTTATAGTATGCCGTCCGATATGGGCTATAGCCCATGGTCATAAATGATGAAAAACGAGGATTTGAAAAAAAGACGAAAATGACTCCGAGACGATGGGCTATAGCCCATGGTCTCGGAGTGATTTTCATCTTTTTTTCAAATCCTCAAAAATTATGGAAAACGGCATGCTATAGTATGCCGTCCGATATGGGCTATAGCCCATGGTCATAAATGATGAAAAACGAGGATTTGAAAAAAAGACGAAAATGACTCCGAGACGATGGGCTATAGCCCATGGTCTCGGAGTCATTTTCGTCTTTTTTTCAAATCTTTAAAAATGATGGAAAACGGCATGCTATAGTATGCCGTTCGAGACCATGGGCTATAGCCCATGGTCTCGGAGTCATTTTCGTCTTTTTTTCAAATCCTCAAAAATGATGCAAAACGGCATGCTATAGTATGCCGTTCGAGACCATGGGCTATAGCCCATCGTCTCGGAGTGATTTTCGTCTTTTTTTCAAATCCTCAAAAATGATGGAAAACGGCATGCTATAGTATGCCGTCCGATATGGGCTATAGCCCATGGTCATAAATGATGAAAAACGAGGATTTGAAAAAAAGACGAAAATGACTCCCAGACGATGGGCTATAGCCCATGGTCTCGGAGTGATTTTCGTCTTTTTTTCAAATCCTCAAAAATGATGGAAAACGGCATGCTATAGTATGCCGTCCGATATGGGCTATAGCCCATGGTCATAAATGATGAAAAACGAGGATTTGAAAAAAAGACGAAAATGACTCCGAGACGATGGGCTATAGCCCTTGGTCTCGGAGTGATTTTCGTCTTTTTTTCAAATCCTCAAAAATGATGGAAAACGGCATGCTATAGTATGCCGTCCGATATGGGCTATAGCCCATGGTCATAAATGATGAAAAACGAGGATTTGAAAAAAAGACGAAAATGACTCCGAGACGATGGGCTATAGCCCATCGTCTGAGTGATTTTCATCTTTTTTTCAAATCCTCAAAAATTATGGAAAACGGCATGCTATAGTATGCCGTCCGATATGGGCTATAGCCCATGGTCATAAATGATGAAAAACGAGGATTTGAAAAAAAGACGAAAATGACTCCGAGACGATGGGCTATAGCCCATGGTCTCGGAGTCATTTTCGTCTTTTTTTCAAATCTTTAAAAATGATGGAAAACGGCATGCTATAGTATGCCGTTCGAGACCATGGGCTATAGCCCATGGTCTCGGAGTCATTTTCGTCTTTTTTTCAAATCCTCAAAAATGATGAAAAAGGGCATGCTATAGTATGCCGTCCGATATGGGCTATAGCCCATGGTCATAAATGATGAAAAACGAGGATTTGAAAAAAAGACGAAAATTACTCCGAGACGATGGGCTATAGCCCATGGTCTCGGAGTCATTTTCGTCTTTTTTTCAAATCCTCCAAAATCATGAAAAACGACATGCTATAGTATGCCGTCCGATATGGACTATAGCCCATGGTCATAAATGATGAAAAACGAGGATTTGAAAAAAAGACGAAAATGACTCCGAGACGATGGGCTATAGCCCATGGTCTCGGAGTGATTTTCGCCTTTTTTTCAAATCCTCAAAAATGATGGAAAACGGCATGTTATAGTATGCCGTCCGATATGGGCTATAGCCCATGGTCATAAATGATGAAAAACGAGGATTTGAAAAAAAGACGAAAATGACTCCGAGACGATGGGCTATAGCCCATGGTCTCGGAGTGATTTTCATCTTTTTTTCAAATCCTCAAAAATTATGGAAAACGGCATGCTATAGTATGCCGTCCGATATGGGCTATAGCCCATGGTCATAAATGATGAAAAACGAGGATTTGAAAAAAAGACGAAAATGACTCCGAGACGATGGGCTATAGCCCATGGTCTCGGAGTCATTTTCGTCTTTTTTTCAAATCTTTAAAAATGATGGAAAACGGCATGCTATAGTATGCCGTTCGAGACCATGGGCTATAGCCCATGGTCTCGGAGTCATTTTCGTCTTTTTTTCAAATCCTCAAAAATGATGAAAAAGGGCATGCTATAGTATGCCGTCCGATATGGGCTATAGCCCATGGTCATAAATGATGAAAAACGAGGATTTGAAAAAAAGACGAAAATGACTCCCAGACGATGGGCTATAGCCCATGGTCTCGGAGTCATTTTCGTCTTTTTTTCAAATCCTCCAAAATCATGAAAAACGACATGCTATAGTATGCCGTCCGATATGGACTATAGCCCATGGTCATAAATGATGAAAAACGAGGATTTGAAAAAAAAGACGAAAATGACTCCGAGACGATGGGCTATAGCCCATGGTCTCGGAGTGATTTTCGCCTTTTTTTCAAATCCTCAAAAATGATGGAAAACGGCATGTTATAGTATGCCGTCCGATATGGGCTATAGCCCATGGTCATAAATGATGAAAAACGAGGATTTGAAAAAAAGACGAAAATGACTCCGAGACCATGGGCTATAGCCCATGGTCTCGGAGTGATTTTCATCTTTTTTTCAAATCCTCAAAAATTATGGAAAACGGCATGCTATAGTATGCCGTCCGATATGGGCTATAGCCCATGGTCATAAATGATGAAAAACGAGGATTTGAAAAAAAGACGAAAATGACTCCGAGACGATGGGCTATAGCCCATGGTCTCGGAGTCATTTTCGTCTTTTTTTCAAATCTTTAAAAATGATGGAAAACGGCATGCTATAGTATGCCGTTCGAGACCATGGGCTATAGCCCATGGTCTCGGAGTCATTTTCGTCTTTTTTTCAAATCCTCAAAAATGATGAAAAAGGGCATGCTATAGTATGCCGTCCGATATGGGCTATAGCCCATGGTCATAAATGATGAAAAACGAGGATTTGAAAAAAAGACGAAAATGACTCCCAGACGATGGGCTATAGCCCATGGTCTCGGAGTCATTTTCGTCTTTTTTTCAAATCCTCCAAAATCATGAAAAACGACATGCTATAGTATGCCGTCCGATATGGACTATAGCCCATGGTCATAAATGATGAAAAACGAGGATTTGAAAAAAAAGACGAAAATGACTCCGAGACGATGGGCTATAGCCCATGGTCTCGGAGTGATTTTCGCCTTTTTTTCAAATCCTCAAAAATGATGGAAAACGGCATGTTATAGTATGCCGTCCGATATGGGCTATAGCCCATGGTCATAAATGATGAAAAACGAGGATTTGAAAAAAAGACGAAAATGACTCCGAGACGATGGGCTATAGCCCATGGTCTCGGAGTGATTTTCATCTTTTTTTCAAATCCTCAAAAATTATGGAAAACGGCATGCTATAGTATGCCGTCCGATATGGGCTATAGCCCATGGTCATAAATGATGAAAAACGAGGATTTGAAAAAAAGACGAAAATGACTCCGAGACGATGGGCTATAGCCCATGGTCTCGGAGTCATTTTCGTCTTTTTTTCAAATCTTTAAAAATGATGGAAAACGGCATGCTATAGTATGCCGTTCGAGACCATGGGCTATAGCCCATGGTCTCGGAGTCATTTTCGTCTTTTTTTCAAATCCTCAAAAATGATGAAAAAGGGCATGCTATAGTATGCCGTCCGATATGGGCTATAGCCCATGGTCATAAATGATGAAAAACGAGGATTTGAAAAAAAGACGAAAATTACTCCGAGACGATGGGCTATAGCCCATGGTCTCGGAGTCATTTTCGTCTTTTTTTCAAATCCTCCAAAATCATGAAAAACGACATGCTATAGTATGCCGTCCGATATGGACTATAGCCCATGGTCATAAATGATGAAAAACGAGGATTTGAAAAAAAGACGAAAATGACTCCGAGACGATGGGCTATAGCCCATGGTCTCGGAGTGATTTTCGCCTTTTTTTCAAATCCTCAAAAATGATGGAAAACGGCATGTTATAGTATGCCGTCCGATATGGGCTATAGCCCATGGTCATAAATGATGAAAAACGAGGATTTGAAAAAAAGACGAAAATGACTCCGAGACGATGGGCTATAGCCCATGGTCTCGGAGTGATTTTCATCTTTTTTTCAAATCCTCAAAAATTATGGAAAACGGCATGCTATAGTATGCCGTCCGATATGGGCTATAGCCCATGGTCATAAATGATGAAAAACGAGGATTTGAAAAAAAGACGAAAATGACTCCGAGACGATGGGCTATAGCCCATGGTCTCGGAGTCATTTTCGTCTTTTTTTCAAATCCTCAAAAATGATGGAAAACGGCATGCTATAGTATGCCGTTCGAGACCATGGGCTATAGCCCATGGTCTCGGAGTCATTTTCGTCTTTTTTTCAAATCCTCAAAAATGATGAAAAAGGGCATGCTATAGTATGCCGTCCGATATGGGCTATAGCCCATGGTCATAAATGATGAAAAACGAGGATTTGAAAAAAAGACGAAAATGACTCCGAGACGATGGGCTATAGCCCATGGTCTCGGAGTGATTTTCGTCTTTTTTTCAAATCCTCAAAAATGATGGAAAACGGAATGCTATAGTATGCCGTTCGAGACCATGGGCTATAGCCCATCGTCTCGGAGTCATTTTCGTCTTTTTTTCAAATCCTCAAAAACGATGGAAAACGGCATGCAATAGTATGCCGTCCGATATGGGCTATAGCCCATGGTCATAAATGATGAAAAACGAGGATTTGAAAAAAAGACGAAAATGACTCCCAGACGATGGGCTATAGCCCATGGTCTCGGAGTGATTTTCGTCTCTTTTTTCAAATCCTCAAAAATGATGGAAAACGGCATGCTATAGTATGCCGTCCGATATGGGCTATAGCCCATGGTCATAAATTATGAAAAACGAGGATTTGAAAAAAAGACGAAAATGACTCCGAGACGATGGGCTATAGCCCATGGTCTCGGAGTCATTTTCGTCTTTTTTTCAAATCCTCAAAAATGATGCAAAACGGCATGCTATAGTATGCCGTTCGAGACCATGGGCTATAGCCCATCGTCTCGGAGTCATTTTCGTCTTTTTTTCAAATCCTCAAAAACGATGGAAAACGGCATGCTATAGTATGCCGTCCGATATGGGCTATAGCCCATGGTCATAAATGATGAAAAACGAGGATTTGAAAAAAAGACGACAATGACTCCCAGACGATGGGCTATAGCCCATGGTCTCGGAGTCATTTTCGTCTTTTTTTCAAATCCTCAAAAATGATGGAAAACGGCATGCTATAGTATGCCGTTCGAGACCATGGGCTATAGCCCATGGTCATAAATTATGAAAAACGAGGATTTGAAAAAAAGACGAAAATGACTCCGAGACGATGGGCTATAGCCCATGGTCTCGGAGTCATTTTCGTCTTTTTTTCAAATCCTCAAAAATGATGCAAAACGGCATGCTATAGTATGCCGTTCGAGACCATGGGCTATAGCCCATCGTCTCGGAGTGATTTTCGTCTTTTTTTCAAATCCTCAAAAATGATGGAAAACGGCATGCTATAGTATGCCGTCCGATATGGGCTATAGCCCATGGTCATAAATGATGAAAAACGAGGATTTGAAAAAAAGACGAAAATGACTCCCAGACGATGGGCTATAGCCCATGGTCTCGGAGTGATTTTCGTCTTTTTTTCAAATCCTCAAAAATGATGGAAAACGGCATGCTATAGTATGCCGTCCGATATGGGCTATAGCCCATGGTCATAAATGATGAAAAACGAGGATTTGAAAAAAAGACGAAAATTACTCCGAGACGATGGGCTATAGCCCATGGTCTCGGAGTCAATTTCGTCTTTTTTTCAAATCCTCCAAAATCATGAAAAACGGCATGCTATAGTATGCCGTCCGATATGGGCTATAGCCCATGGTCATAAATGATGAAAAACGAGGATTTGAAAAAAAGACGAAAATGACTCCGAGACGATGGGCTATAGCCCATGGTCTCGAACGGCATACTATAGCATGCCGTTTTCCATCATTTTTGAGGATTTGAAAAAAAGACGAAAATCACTCCGAGACCATGGGCTATAGCCCATCGTCTGAGTGATTTTCGTCTTTTTTTCAAATCCTCAAAAATGATGAAAAACGGCATGCTATAGTATGCCGTCCGATATGGGCTATAGCCCATGGTCATAAATGATGAAAAACGAGGATTTGAAAAAAAGACGAAAATGACTCCGAGACGATGGGCTATAGCCCATGGTCTCGGAGTGATTTTCGTCTTTTTTTCAAATCCTCAAAAATTATGGAAAACGGCATGCTATAGTATGCCGTCCGATATGGGCAAGACCTATAAACCTTGAAGGTTTATAGGTCCTTCTCAGCTCAATCAACAGGACCAGAACACACCTGGGCTGGCTGCCAGGATCACATCCACCAATGGGGAGGCTGTCTGTGTCCTGTCATGGTTTCTCCTCTGTATTATCTGATTAACATCCACGATAACACTTAAAAGCACTAAAGACACCTTTGATGCACAGCACCATTCAAATGCTCTGTACATATTCCCAAGGCCCCATTTGAAAAGTGACACCAAGAAGAACAACTTACAACCTAAAAATCACTGAGAGCTCAGTGGCACCCTTGTTAAGATGATGTCCATGTGAGCCAGAGGTTGTGAGTTCAAATCCAGCTGAGTTCCTCCTACTTTCACTCTGCAGCATGTTTTGGAGAATAACATCCAGAAGAGAACTGGAAAGAGATGGAAAGCTGAGGAGACTCTCAGAAAGCATAATGGCACTCTGTGAAAAGCTGCTCTCTATGTGAGCCACAGGTCGTGGGTTCAAGTTCAGCCCATGGCCTCAGACGGCATACTATAGCATGCCATTTTTCATCATTTTTGAGGATTTGAAAAAAGACAAAAATCACTCCGAGACCATGGGCTATAGCCCATCGTCTCGGAGTCATTTTCGTCTTTTTTTCAAATCCTTGTTTTTCATCATTTATGACCATGGGCTATAGCCCATATCGGACGGCATACTATAGCATGCCGTTTTCCATCATTTTTGAGGATTTGAAAAAAAGACGAAAATCACTCCGAGACCATGGGCTATAGCCCATCGTCTCGGAGTCATTTTCGTCTTTTCTCGAATGTTTATGAACCACAATGGAAACAAGTCTCTGGCTCTTCTGTCATTATCTATTCGGCCTTTTAAGAACAGCATGCACAGTGACTCACTGGGTACAGAGCCTGCCTGGGAATCAGGAGGCTGCAGGTTCAAGTCCTGGTTCTGACATAGTGTCCCAAAATCATGAAAATATGACAAAATATATTATGCCGTCCCAAACCATGGACTATAGTATGTCGTTTTTTCAAATCCTCCAAAATCATGAAAAACGACATGCTATAGTATGCCGTCCGATATGGGCTATAGCCCATGGTCATAAATGATGAAAAACGAGGATTTGAAAAAAAGACGAAAATGACTCCGAGACGATGGGCTATAGCCCATGGTCTCGGAGTGATTTTCGTCTTTTTTTCAAATCCTCAAAAATGATGGAAAACGGCATACTATAGTATGCCGTCCGATATGGGCTATAGCCCATGGTCATAAATGATGAAAAACGAGGATTTGAAAAAAAGACGAAAATGACTCCGAGACGATGGGCTATAGCCCATGGTCTCGGAGTGATTTTCGTCTTTTTTTCAAATCCTCAAAAATGATGGAAAACGGCATACTATAGTATGCCGTTCGAGACCATGGGCTATAGCCCATGGTCATAAATGATGAAAAACGAGGATTTGAAAAAAAGACGAAAATGACTCCCAGACGATGGGCTATAGCCCATGGTCTCGGAGTGATTTTCGTCTTTTTTTCAAATCCTCAAAAATGATGGAAAACGGCATGCTATAGTATGCCGTCCGATATGGGCTATAGCCCATGGTCATAAATGATGAAAAACGAGGATTTGAAAAAAAGACGAAAATGACTCCGAGACGATGGGCTATAGCCCATGGTCTCGGAGTGATTTTCGTCTTTTTTTCAAATCCTCAAAAATGATGGAAAACGGAATGCTATAGTATGCCGTTCGAGACCATGGGCTATAGCCCATCGTCTCGGAGTCATTTTCGTCTTTTTTTCAAATCCTCAAAAACGATGGAAAACGGCATGCTATAGTATGCCGTCCGATATGGGCTATAGCCCATGGTCATAAATGATGAAAAACGAGGATTTGAAAAAAAGACGAAAATGACTCCCAGACGATGGGCTATAGCCCATGGTCTCGGAGTGATTTTCGTCTCTTTTTTCAAATCCTCAAAAATGATGGAAAACGGCATGCTATAGTATGCCGTCCGATATGGGCTATAGCCCATGGTCATAAATTATGAAAAACGAGGATTTGAAAAAAAGACGAAAATGACTCCGAGACGATGGGCTATAGCCCATGGTCTCGGAGTCATTTTCGTCTTTTTTTCAAATCCTCAAAAATGATGCAAAACGGCATGCTATAGTATGCCGTTCGAGACCATGGGCTATAGCCCATCGTCTCGGAGTCATTTTCGTCTTTTTTTCAAATCCTCAAAAACGATGGAAAACGGCATGCTATAGTATGCCGTCCGATATGGGCTATAGCCCATGGTCATAAATGATGAAAAACGAGGATTTGAAAAAAAGACGAAAATGACTCCCAGACGATGGGCTATAGCCCATGGTCTCGGAGTCATTTTCGTCTTTTTTTCAAATCCTCAAAAATGATGGAAAACGGCATGCTATAGTATGCCGTTCGAGACCATGGGCTATAGCCCATGGTCATAAATTATGAAAAACGAGGATTTGAAAAAAAGACGAAAATGACTCCGAGACGATGGGCTATAGCCCATGGTCTCGGAGTCATTTTCGTCTTTTTTTCAAATCCTCAAAAATGATGCAAAACGGCATGCTATAGTATGCCGTTCGAGACCATGGGCTATAGCCCATCGTCTCGGAGTGATTTTCGTCTTTTTTTCAAATCCTCAAAAATGATGGAAAACGGCATGCTATAGTATGCCGTCCGATATGGGCTATAGCCCATGGTCATAAATGATGAAAAACGAGGATTTGAAAAAAAGACGAAAATGACTCCCAGACGATGGGCTATAGCCCATGGTCTCGGAGTGATTTTCGTCTTTTTTTCAAATCCTCAAAAATGATGGAAAACGGCATGCTATAGTATGCCGTCCGATATGGGCTATAGCCCATGGTCATAAATGATGAAAAACGAGGATTTGAAAAAAAGACGAAAATTACTCCGAGACGATGGGCTATAGCCCATGGTCTCGGAGTCAATTTCGTCTTTTTTTCAAATCCTCCAAAATCATGAAAAACGAAATGCTATAGTATGCCGTCCGATATGGGCTATAGCCCATGGTCATAAATGATGAAAAACGAGGATTTGAAAAAAAGACGAAAATGACTCCGAGACGATGGGCTATAGCCCATGGTCTCGGAGTAATTTTCGTCTTTTTTTCAAATCCTCAAAAATGATGCAAAACGGCATGCTATAGTATGCCGTCCGATATGGGCTATAGCCCATGGTCATAAATGATGAAAAACGAGGATTTGAAAAAAAGACGAAAATGACTCCGAGACGATGGGCTATAGCCCATGGTCTCGGAGTGATTTTCGTCTTTTTTTCAAATCCGAAAAAAATTATAACTTTGGCATGCTACTAGTCCTACATACTTACACCTAGAATCCCCATTCAAACCTATTTAGGTTCATCTTACGGTGGACATGTTTGCCTGAAAAGGAATCTTTGAAATGTTTCATAGTTCAGCCCATGGCCTCAGACGGCATACTATAGCATGCCATTTTTCATCATTTTTGAGGATTTGAAAAAAGACAAAAATCACTCCGAGACCATGGGCTATAGCCCATCGTCTCGGAGTCATCTTCGTCTTTTTTTCAAATCCTCGTTTTTCATCATTTATGACCATGGGCTATAGCCCATATCGGACGGCATACTATAGCATGCCGTTTTCCATCATTTTTGAGGATTTGAAAAAAAGACGAAAATCACTCCGAGACCATGGGCTATAGCCCATCGTCTCGGAGTCATTTTCGTCTTTTCTCGAATGTTTTTGAACCACAATGGAAACAAGTCTCTGGCTCTTCTGTCATTATCTATTCGGCCTTCTAAGAACAGCATGCACAGTGGCTCACTGGGTACAGAGTCTGCCTGGGAATCAGGAGGCTGCAGGTTCAAGTCCTGGCTCTGACATAGTGTCCCGAAATCATGAAAATATGACAAAATAAATTATGCCGTCCCAAACCATGGACTATAGTATGTCGTTTTTTCATGATTTTCATCTTTTTTTCAAATAGTCCAAAATCACGAAAAACGACATGCTATAGTATGCCGTCCGAAAAAAATTATAACTTTGGCATGCTACTAGTCCTACATACTTACACCTAGAATCCCCATTCAAACCTATTTAGGTTCATCTTACGGTGGACATGTTTGCCTGAAAAGGAATCTTTGAAATGTTTCATAGTTTTAGAAATATAGTGCTTTTAAATTTGAGAAATTCAGAATGGGGGTCAATGGCAGATTTTGGCAAGTAAAGACGAAAATCACTCCGAGACCATGGACTATAGCCCATGGTCTCGGAGTGATTTTCATCTCTTTTTCAAATCCTCGTTTTTCATCATTTTGACCATGGGCTATAGTTCCAGCATGTGTCCCCACAGTAAGCTGAATTATAAAAATCACACCCGTGTGAACTGAGTGGTGTAAGGTTTTATATAGCATGATCAGCTGTGGTCTGACGTAATGTCTGACGTAATGAAATAAGGTAAGGTATTATGTAGCCTGATCAGCTCTGATCTGACGTAATGAAATCACACCCGGATGTGATTTCACAACTGGCTTTTTCTGTGCAGAGAAAATGACCACGGTTGCTACGGTCATCCAGTTCACCCGGGTGTGATTTAATTACGTCAGAAATTATTTTGAACATAGCAACCATGGTCATTTTTTATGCACACAAAAGCCAGTTGTAGGAGTGGTTTACACCACTCAAAAAGTGTGAATGGAGTTTCTAGGTGAAAGTGACTTTTTGACGTGCCATAGAGCAGCCATTGAGCCCCATTATACATTTCTCAAATTTGAAAGCACTATATTTCTAAAACTATGAAACATTTCAAGGATTCCTTTTCAGGCAAACATGTCCACCGTAAGATGAACCTAAATAGGTTTGAATGGGGTTTCTAGGTGTAAGTATGTAGGACTAGTAGCATGGCAAAGTTTGTGCTATTGCCATTGAGAATGCATTGGGCATTTAAGTTAAATAACTCAGATACTACAAAACATTTCAAATTAAAAGGTCCAGCAAGTGTCTCCACAGTAAGCTGAATTATAAAATGTGTGAATGGAGTTTCTAGGTGAAAGTGATTTTTTTGATGTGCCAAAATCTGCCATTGACCCCCACTATACATTTCTCAAATTTAAAAGCATTTATATGAAAATTATGAAAAAAACAGCATACTATAGTTCATGGTTTTCGACGACATGTCGTTTTTCATGATTTTCGATGATTTAAAAAAATGATGAAAACCATGAAAAATCAACACTATAGTTCATGGTAAAACCATGACAACGTTGTACTGTATGTACAGTAGGCTACTTATGTCGTTTTTCAACGATAAAAATGTACAAGCTAGGATTCATTTTCTCAGCAATTTGCTGTTGAAGCCATTTTACTTGTCACAATCACAAGAGACACTCTGTTTGAGCCGGGACTTGAACCTGTGGCCTCCTGATTCCCAGAAAAGCTCTGTACCCAGTGACCCACTATGCTTGCGTGTACAAAAAGCCAAATAGATTATGATAGAAGAGCCAGAGGCTTTTTTCCAGTGTCTAGATAAACAACAGCACAACAAACAATAGACGAACAAATCTCCTGTTATTATATTTTATTTGTTTGTTGTTAGGCTACTCAAAGGCAAAGGAAGACAGTGATGTGGCAAGTTGCAAGTAGCTCAGTACGTGAGTTAGCACACTGGCTACATGATCTGGAGTTTGTGGGTTCAAACCCCACTCAAGTCTTTACTTTCAAAACTGATTTCCAGAAGAACCACTTCAAAACAAAAAAGCAGTGTGAATTGGCTGGTACCAATGGCGCAGTGGGCTAGTCATACGGGACACTACTAGAGAATACCTTGGTGTTATAAATTCTTTGTTGTTATTCATATCCTCGTCCATCTATCCTTTTTTTCTCCATTGCTATCTAAAGCACTTTGACCTGCATTTCGTGTCATGAAAGGTGCTATACAAATAAAGTTTTATTATGATTATTATTATTATTAAAAAATTATATTTTCATGTTTTTGAACGACGTTCCTCCAGCCACTTTTCGAGTATTGCATCTTCGCCTTTTATCCCCAAGAGTTGTCGTGTCCCAACGCACTTCCGGAAAATATGGAAGGCTGTCGTCTGCTAGGCTACTGTCAGGTGCCAGTCACACACCTGTGCCAGCATGTGTGTTGGCAGGTCACTCAAAATAAGAGAATAATAACAGAAGCATATTTGGGGATTTTGGCAAATTATCAGGGGGCTGCTACCCACACATTTAGCTGTGTTGCTCATTCCATGATTTATACCTCGATGTCAAGGTGACATTAAATACAATAACAATTGGTATTATTGAAGGAGAGAAATAATCAACCAAAGTTACATTTCCTATTGTGAGGAGTTTTACAGTATAATATACTGTGTACACAAACACACACAGCACTGCTATGAGGTCAAGGATTTGCATAAGAGTATCAGTCTCTGATAGCAATGTGTTTAATAATTCAGAGCATATCCAAGATGTGTTATGAGGCTATTATCCTCTGGGAGATCTAGAAGGACAGAGGCAGCTTGGAGAAGCAATGAAGACTAAAAAAAAGAAAAGAAAAAAGCAAGAAAAAAAAAAATCAATGGTTGGACTAGTGACTAATATCCCCCCTCCCTCTCCAGTGGTCCCATACTGATGTGTTCGTTATATCTCCCTGTGCAAGTGTATTGGATGACTATTATTATTACTGTACAAATGGAATGTGTGTTCATTTAGTAGCCTCACTATTATGCCATGAGAAAAATAAGCCCAGTGAAAATGCTTCTTTACAATCCGAAGTATTCAATTTGGATAAGGCCAGGTAGGCATGTTTGATCACATTTGTATGGAGAAGATTCTCCACTAGCTACACACCATATTCACACGGCGATGGCAGCCATTTTGCATCATCATACTTTGATGCAAACGTAGGATGAGAAATATGGCCACAGTGCGAATACGGTGTCACTGGTACCCATACAATAAAGGCACAAACAACAAGGACACACTGTTATCATCAAATATGAGTTTATTCCTTTTTTATAAATCATTCTTACAAAATTGGCATTTCTCTATTTCATTCGTGACCTCTATAAAAGTCTTCAGTTAATTACAAGGTAGGGGGAGGAGAAGGCATCAGGACAGCTGGGCTTGACTGAGCAAAAACAAAAAAGAAAGAAAAAAAGTCCTCTCTAGTCAACAGAACAACCTGCCGATTGGTTACGTGATAAGTCAATCACGGATAAATAATCCCAAAAACAGGAAGTGGTCATGCATCGTCGTTTTAGCAACAGTGTCCAAAATACTGATGGGGAGGGGGGGGGTATAACAGGTTGGAATCTGGGATACATCCAGTGTATGTGGACAGGGATGGGTAATGCTTCATTTATATTCATTAGTATGACGGTGTCATTTGCGGAAAACAACCGATTCTCACGCTAACTGCGATGCGCTGTATGTAAGCTTGAAAATCTAGTTATTTCTGGCAAGCGGCACCATTCGGCGATGGAATATAAATTCAGCTGAAAACCACCAAACAGTGGTGGTGCTGCTGCTGAATTTAATACCTATATCTCTGCATATGGCAGACAGTGATGGTGTATGGAGAACTCAAACGCTGACATAAAAAAGGCACAAATTAAGGACAGACAAGTACAGTATCCTGCACACACTCTGCCACTGCCATTTAAACAAATGGCTGGCACATCGTGACAAATCCTTCTGACAGCTGTGTTAAGCATAGAATTACACCTTGATTTATAGTTGGCTGTGCCCTAGTGAGACACACTGAAAATAAGCAATAAATCAGTCTTTATGGTTTCAATTAGCAATTGTGCATGTTTCCCTTTCATCAAATGTCCAGCTATAACGGCAGGAATATAGTTCAGGTTTCTCTGCACGGACAAGATCAAAACAGAATAAACTGCATTTAACCACTTAAACCCTATAACTTGGCTGACTGGAGTCCCACAGGGCTCTATTGTGGTGATTTTTATGTTTCCGATATCCGAATATCATTACTACTACAAGCAATATAAAAGCTCACAATGTGTTGCAGTTTCAGCTTGTAGATCTGCTATTTTCTGCCAAAGTTTCCCCCCACACAGTACGGATGCTGGGGTTTTAAGTGGTTAATGTAAGCGTTGGAACTTTGGATGGCGTGCAGTATTTCCATTTGCGAGATAAAAGTAGTTCCCCAATAGTCGAGTCATTTGAACTGGAAACAAGCCGTGAGAGGTAAGACATTACTGTCACCGTCTCAGAGCCATTATTGTGTGGACGGGGGAAGAGATTACAGCAGAAAAGAGAAAATGTTTTCCATCTGGTTCAGGGGACGCAGCTGCATATTCTTTTTCACGTCTCTGTCGGCACTCTGCAGCGACTGATAGTCCTCATTGGACTTAAATATTTGCTTCAGATAGCAGCCAAGATGATTCAGGCTCCTTCCAATTCTAAAGTCATTGGCCCATACTATCATCTATTCTTTGCTTTCTGCACCAAGGTTTTTCTCTGCTATACGTCCGGAAATCCATTTCTTTAGAGGATTCTATACGAGCAGAATTGGTGAGAATGAGCGATGTTTTAGAAAGACACAAAGGCAGATTGAAAAAAAAAGAAAGAACAAAGGTATATTGGTGTCAGTGAAGGAAAAACTAAATCAAATCACCCTTTTCCTCGTAAAAGTCCCCTCAGCAACACACTGTAAAAAGTCTTATGGTTTCAGTCACCCTGACGTCTGCATACTGTAGTCTGGTTTTGTTTGCCTGTGAAAATAAATATATGCTTATATACAATACAGCGTGGTCCAGGGTATTTGAAATGTCTGGTATTGTGAAATTGTCGCATAAAAGCTGGGAAGAGGTTGGAGGAAAGGGGGCGGGGGTTTGGGGGGGGGGGGGGGGGGTCTGCTCATGAGATGATCAACAACAATTCAAGCAATCAGAGATATAAAAGGTTTGACATGAATTCAAACAATATGTTCCACTGAACACATAATGGGGACCAGATGTGAGCATGTGTGCGCGCGCGTGTGTGTGCATGTTTGTTCCACAATCACTGAGATGAATGCTTTCTGCTGATAGATACAAGCCTTGGTGCAACTCCACATCAGATAAAAACATAAATCTCTCCTGGCAAGCAAATCAGACTCTGAACTCATGGGCCAATGTGCAAGTACATTACAAGAAAGTGAATAAAAACATGATATGAAAAGCATGTACAGAGTAGGAAAAAATAACCAGGAATTCTGTGATATGCCATTAGTTAAGCTGAAATCATTTGCGCTGTAGAATCACGTGTTGTCACATACAGTATGACACACAACAGATTTAGACAATAAGACAGTTGAGACAAGACAAGAAGGAATGATAGTGTAATATCACCAGCTCCTAGGCGGTGTTGAGGCCTATACACGTCAGCTACACACAGACCCACTCACACAAACACCAGGAAATAAAATGTAAAACATTATTAATGGCAACGGTCGAGTGACACGTATTTGTTAGCAGACGGATACCACTGCTTTGGCTCAGACATTATCCTAATTTAATAGGCCTACTACAATGTTCAGAACAAGCTCACAATGCGTTGCGAGACACAATGTGAGCTTGTAGATTTTCAGCATGCAATAGCGTCGTACGACAAAGAATAAATGGGGCTTCAGTCCCTTGTGACAGAAAGGCCAGTAACAGCACAGTAAAAGCTCTCATTCATGTGTCTGGTGGAGTCGGGCTACTTGAGGTCTGGCATGAAAACTGCATATCGTCGCCGTCGCGTGGAAACCTTGTATGTCCAAAACTGTCTTCTTTTCAGGAAATGGAAAAAAGAAGCTATGTTCTGATGGATATAATTTAGTCATACGCTCTTGTTAATACGTACTGGTTTGATAGTTATAAAGCTCACAAACACACTTAACCACTTTCACTTAATATATATAAAAAATAGCAGATCTACAAGCTCACGACGCGTCTCAGTAGATCTGCAATCTTTTGCTACTTTTGTGTGACGCCGTAGCATAACCAAGCAGAGCATTAAATTAAGAAAGCACATAAAAAGGTGAAATATGGACATACAAGGTTTCTGCCCGACAGCGACTATATTGTCCTAATAATGGCAGCACATTACAGTACAGCAGGAAGGCAATGTTTTTCAAATAGCCTCTCCCTTCAAATAGATCAATTGAGAGACAAGACGGAAAGCTCATTTTCCAATTTGACCCGTTTTCCAATATAGCGGTGGCTTATCATGTGGAGGGACATACGTAATGGACAAACGATAGCCACGAATACTAGCTAGTTGGGTGGGAAAGGCGTTTGGAACGTCTTTACAGCCAAGGTTAGCGTTAGCTAATGGACTTGCGGTCAAGGGTCACTGCTTCCACGACCGAATGGCCCATAACGTGAGGCAGCCTCATCAAATATTTGTTGCCCTGGGAATAAAACAGCCCTCCAAAATGAAATAGCTTCATCTAAGTGAATGCCCAAACGTATCTCCCCCTGATGAATGTTGAAGAATACGTTTTGGCATTTTAATGAAGATGAGGCCTGGTGATATGTCACAAAAAAGGCAGAGCCACGGTGCCCAGGAAACTGGAATATTCCAAGGGACATTTCTTGAAGATAGGATCTAGTCACTCGACCTGACATTGGCAATGTACAGTAATGTGCAATAAGTGATTTTAAAGGCAGCCCATAATGTCAATGTTCTAGTCTAGAGTATGGCACTGATGCGTTGAAAATTAAAACGCTGTGAAATAACGCCAGGCCACTATAACGACCCGTTATGGTTTAAATTGTACCATTTACTGCTGCGAGGGCGGCACTCTGACTGAGGCCACGCAGGGGGGAATAAACGGACAAAATGAGTCTGGTTTAGAATGCACTGTTCTGCTCCATTTCTTCTAGAAATGTTCATTTCGTTCATTCAAACTGAGGGAAAAGTACGTGAGTTTATGGTTGGATGAGCCAACTCTTCAACCTCTGCACAGGCAGGCAGGCAGACAGGCACACGCACGCACACACACACACACACTTCAAATTGAAAGTAGAAAGTTTGGAGGAGAGAATGAAAACTGATAAGTAAAAAAAAAAAAAGAAGAAAAAAAAGAAGAAAAAGAAAAGGAAATAGCACAACCGCTGTTCACAGTTTATGGGGCGGAAATGAGATGTAAAATCAGATATGTTTTTTTTTAAACTTAGTGATAACAGATAAGCAGAGCAAATATAATATCTGCTGTCAGCACATCAGGGAATGGGCCACAGATAGACAGACAGATAGACAGACAGACAGGATGTTTTGAGACTGGCTCAAGGCTGTGAGTTGGCTGACAATATCAGGAAATGGTGGTTTACTGTATAAACCTTCCCAGCACACCACACAACAATCAAAAAGCCGACACTGCAGTTTGTTCTTTCCACACTGACATACCAAAAGGCAGAGTATCGGATCCAAACCTAGTGTGTGAGAGAGAGAGAGAGGATAAGGGTTTGGGGGTCGTTTCCACAATAATGGCAGAAGACTGATGGATGAAAACGATAAAAGAAAGGGGTTTCCCAGGGCGTAAAGCAAGGCTTGGGAGTGAGTCAGCAGTTAAGTCCAGTCACGGATCCTGATATGGATTTGGGAGGTGGACATGGGTGGTTTTAGGGGTTGAAGGAGGGGTGTGTGGGGGGGGGGGGGGGGGGGGGGGGGGGGGGGGGTTGCATTGAGTCAATGCCCAGGTCAGTCCCAGGTCAGTAGGATTGGGGTTTTGTGGCTGGTTGCGTTCCCAGATACCTCCCCTCTTCTACTGTCTTGTACATGTGCCTAGAAAGTAGGAAGGTCTCTGTTATCCTTATCGTTCATTTTTGTGGCATCCATAGAAAAAAATATTTTATCCAAGAGTTCTCATCGTCAGTAGTGTGTGCTGCGTATTTGCACATTGTGGACACGGTACTGTTTGGCGTTTGGCATGTCCATCTGTTAATATGATCATCTCTTTGTCTGTGTGTGTTTGTGTTGTGTTTTCTTTTTAGTTTCATATCCAGACACCATCTGCTTGCTTTCCTTGTTTTAGTTAAATTTCCCCCCCTCTTTCCTCTGTCAATTCTTGGCAGCAGCAGCGGCATTGTGGTCATTGGCAATGTGCTGAGTGGAAGACAGAGCTGTAGCGCCCCCTATTTGTCCTGCCGTGGTCCTACTACGAGTCCTCCTGCTCTCCACCGTGTCTATTTCTCGCAGCATCTCCCCCGGCACAGGGTCCCCACCTAGGGGGCGCCAGTCCTGTCAGAGCCTCTCGATGTCCCTGTATTTCTTGCGGAGGATGGAGACCTGGTCTTTAAACAGAACGGGGTCCAGCCTCATCTGGGAGTGGACCAAGGGCATGGCGCCAAACCAGCTGGCGAACTTGTTCATGCAGGTCTGCCGCTGAGCGAAGTGGTCGGGGTCGGCCCAACGAGACGCTCTCGACGACTGTCAGGAAAGATATGGGGAGAAGGAAGAGAGTGAGCATGCATCGCTGATTTGATCACAGATTGGAACGTCAACTATACCAACAGTCACGTTAAACCATTAAGACCCGAGGAACTGATTTTACTAAATGTCTTCTAAACAGTTTTCTGAAAAACCTATGTCAGTGGTGCTCAAACTATTTAATGTAAAAGATTATATGTAATTGGCCGCCGACCTCCATCTGAAAATATGTTGTTTCAGGGACCCCACCAGAAGCAACGATATAAAGGAGTTATAAACGTCCACTGTATATATATTCAAAGATTTGCACCACATTTTCAAGATTTTTCAAAAATAGCAGATCTACAAGCTCGTAGATATGCTATTTTTCAACAGCTACAGTTTAAAATAATGGTTAATGTGGTTAAACGCTTAGGTGTCACAGGTGTGTTCCAGGTCTTAATGGCTTAAGATACAACATATCCACTGGATAATGCAAATTGACATGTCATCAAACATCATGGGTTGGATCAGAGCTTTTACTGCATGTAACAGCGCCTGAAGGAACAGCCACGTGAAAATTAAGCTTGACATAACTATGTCATCCCTACAATTCATTGACTTGATCAAAGCCTAGTTTTGATGGAGCTTAACTAGACCTTCGAGATAATTAACCTCAATAGAGCAACCACTTATAAAAGACTGAGATTACCAGCCTGTGTAATTATATTTCTCTAATGTGTGCGATTGTTCTGGTTTATTCATGAGAGCAGCCCATGTTTACAGAGCTTTAATTCAAGCTTTTATCCGATGCCAAAGAGCTATTGCATCGGAAGGCCCCCCAAACACAGGTGGCTATTTCGGGAAGTACTGCGGAGAACTTTAGCCTGCACCATTAATACGGATTCAAAATGACACTAAAACAAGTTATGATTGTCTTTTTCCGATTTCATACCATTTCCTTGATACATTCAGATGTAGTATAGCAGAGGGAAAGGAAAGAGAAGGGAGGATGGCATGCAAAACAGAGAGTGAGGAGACACCGCAATTACACGGTTGACATTCTTAACTACTTAATCCCTACACACAGTACATGAACTTCGTTGACCGGAGTCCCCCAAGGGAATATACTTGGACCCCTCCTTTTTCCCCCATCCTCACCAAATCTCTTCACCCTAAATTGCCGATCGACAAGATCACAACACATCGTGTTGCAACGTGTTGTGGGCTTGTAGATCAGCTATTTTCATATTAGTTTCAGCTATTATTACGTTTTATTTTTCAATATAGCCAATACCCTGGGTAATAGGACACAAAGCGTTATTTTATTTAGTGTAGATTGTTTGACCAACTCAACGTTGCTTGTTCTTGGGAGAAGTACAGAAGACTCCTGACCTAAACCTGGTCATATGACGAATAGTGAAAATAGGTGGACAAAATACAAGCCCCACCACGGCATGGGGTGAGCTTGTAGAGCACCTATTTCAGATTATTTATTTATTTGAATGTTTGGAATAGTTTTTAATATTAACTACAAATCTTGGTCACATGGAATAAAGCTAAATAAAATCTTCCTAAACAATGAACTAATATGTAGGACTGTGATGTTTAGATGTCCTAAATGTCTATTTTTCTAGATTGAAGCTTTAACTTTATGATATATGCGAGAGCATTGCGGTTTTATGGAAGAACATGATTTCCATTTCTAGTTTGACCACTTCAAATAATGTTAACAATTAACCTTAAAACAACTAATAACTGAAAATAGCCGATCTACAAGCTCACAACACGTCGTAGCGCAACGTGTTGTGAGCTTGTAGATCGGCTATTTTCAGTTACAAGAGATGCTTCTATAGAACAGTGGTTCCCAAACCTTTTCATGTCAAGGACCCCCAAATCAACATTTATTAGGCCACGGACCCCCCATTTGAAAACATGTGCCAGTGACCCCGATAAGGGAGGATTCTTACGGCTCTAGCAGTGATTTTCACACGCATTAGGCTACGGACCCCCGATTTAATGGCATTTCTATTTTCTAACCTCTGGTACCCCAATTTATATTGTAAAACCACTGTTAATTTAACTCTGAGAGTGAACAAATGTGTACACTCTCTGAGTTACCGAACCATAAGGGTCCATTTGGTTCCTAACTATCTCTAATTGAGCTAGGTACCCCCTGGAACTCCCTCAAGTACCCCCAGGGGTCCCCTGACCCCACTTTGGGAACCCATGCTATAGAAGACATACTGGCTGCTGTGGAATCCCAATGACTTAGAGAAGGAGGAGAGACCTGCATAACCTGACTCCGTCAGATGGGGCAGCAGAGAGTACACTGGGTTCCCCCCTCCTGGGAACCCAGTGTACTCTCTGCTGACCCATCTGGCGGAGTCAGGTTAAGACCCGCACACCAATGACTGAAAGCCGTGGTGAAGACTGAGACCTTTAGTCCACGTGGTCATCATTAGTACATACCTGTCCCATCATGGTCTCCTTGTACTGTTTCTTCTGGGTGACCTTGATGGGCGGCAGCTTGGTGACGGCAGACACCAGGAAGTTCATGAGGATGTCCTCGCAGTTGGCCAGCTGGTCCACCATGCTCTTCAGACTGACGGGGAGGAAGTTGGTGTACAGGAAGTGGTAATACCTGCACGTACGGGGAGGAAGCAGGGTCATTAGAAAATAATAAAATTGACAAACATTATATATATACACGCACACACGCACACGCACACACACACACACACACACACACACACACACACACACACACACACACACACACACACACACACACACACACACACACAGGGCTGCAACTAACGATTATTTTCATAATCGATTCATCGGCCGATTATTTAAACGTTTAATCGATTAATCGGATTATGACACTTATTTAGCTATCACCTTAAAAATACATTCTAACAAAAAAGATAATTCTTTCAAACATACATTTGATTAGCTGCTGATTAGGCTGCTATTCAAATAAAAGACAAACAAATATTACAAAATTAAAATCAATTAACTCATGGTGTCTTTAGGCTTATTCTGACTACATACAAACTCATGGTGTCTTTAGGCTTATTCTGACTACATACATTAGATTAATGAATCGCTACACATGTGTCAGTCTAAAAGGAACTCTTCTGAACTCAAAAATATGTTTGGTTCTTGATAATATAATCGTTATGTGTCATATTTTGCTTTACAGTCGCTACTGTGCAACTATCATCAGATTGTAAGGGAAGAGAGAAGGCTCACTCCTCTTTAGTTGCCAATTCGATTAATCGATTACTAAATTAGTTGACAACTAATTGAATAATCGATTCGATTCGACAATTACGATTAATCGTTGCAGCCCTGGAATGGAAGGGGAGGAGAGGAGGAAGGAAGGAAGGGATGGAAGGGAGGGAGTGGAGACATGGGAGGGAAAAGGAATAAAGGAAGGCGGGGAAAAAATGAAAGAGAGGGAGTGGAAGGGAAAGAGGAGGCGGAGCGAGAGAGAGAGAGAAAGAGAGAGAGCGAGAGAGAGAGCGTGCAAGAGAGAGAGAGAGAGAAAGGAGGCTCAGGTTAGATGGCTAATAATAAACAATGATACACCTGAGAGTCCTCCTGAGAGGATGCAGAGTTGCTGATCCAGGATCACAGCTTGATCTTTGAAACTAAGTGATATTGGTGCACCCAGGTAGGCAGCCTGGTCGCGGAAGGCGACCAACTATGAGCTAGATTTAATGCAGCCTTTAAGTTAATGGTTAGAGATGCGACATTCGCAACTCTAGACTATATGGCTTGTGCTTATAAACCACACCCCGCTTCTGTGGCCAACACGGAAGTGCCTCTCGCCCTACAACACCTGTTCTTCTGTGGCCAACGTGGAAGTGCCTCTCGCCCTACAACACCTGTTCTTCTGTGGCCAACGCAAAAGTGCCTCTCGCCCTACAACACCTGTTCTTCTGTGGCCAACGTGGAAGTGCCTCTCGCCCTACAACACCTGTTCTTCTGTGGTCAACACAGAAGTGCCTCTCGCCCTACAACACCTGTTCTTCTGTGGCCAACACAGAAGTGCCTCTCGCCCTACAACACCTGTTCTTCTGTGGCCAACGCGGAAGTGCCTCTCGCCCTACAACACCTGTTCTTCTGTGGCCAACGTGGAAGTGCCTCTCGCCCTACAACACCTGTTCTTCTGTGGCCAACGTGGAAGTGCCTCTCGCCCTACAACACCTGTTCTTCTGTGGCCAACGCGGAAGTGCCTCTCGCCCTACAACACCTGTTCTTCTGTGGCCAACGTGGAAGTGCCCCTCGCCCTACAACACCTGTTCTTCTGTGGCCAACGTGGAAGTGCCTCTCGCCCTACAACACCTGTTCTTCTGTGGCCAACGTGGAAGTGCCTCTCGCCCTACAACACCTGTTCTTCTGTGGCCAACGTGGAAGTGCCTCTCGCCCTACAACACCTGTTCTTCTGTGGCCAACGTGGAAGTGCCTCTCGCCCTACAACACCTGTTCTTCTGTGGTCAACACAGAAGTGCCTCTCGCCCTACAACACCTGTTCTTCTGTGGTCAACACAGAAGTGCCTCTCGCCCTACAACACCTGTTCTTCTGTGGTCAACACAGAAGTGCCTCTCGCCCTACAACACCTGTTCTTCTGTGGCCAACGCGGAAGTGCCTCTCGCCCTACAACACCTGTTCTTCTGTGGCCAACGCGGACAACAACTGCGGACTAGGCCTAAATATAACTATGGACTAGGCCGCGACGGAGGCCCGCCGTCTCAAGCGAACTTGAGTCACGGGAGACACCACCGAGCGAGCTAAAGCGAGCAAGTTGCCGTGTCGAACGTTGCACTGGCCAATCACAACGCCCTTGCACAAGCCGTATAGTTTGGAATGACACGTTAGAGATGCCTGAGAGAACTATGGATTCCACCCACTTTTCATTGGCTGATTACTCCAGTTTCTGCATAGATTGATTGCTCGACTTATTGAAAGTGATTGAGCGTCTGGGCTGAAGTGATTGGCTGGCTTTCGCTTAATAGACCGCTCCCATCTCAGCTCAGTGACGCCGTTATGAGAGCCGACAGGGCCATCATGCAACTAAACCCAGGAACTATGCAACACTGTCATGGGAAAATGTTGTTTGACATTTTCAAAAACCACATGCTCATAAATGGCAAAATGGGTGAACATCTAGAATAGATCTACTGTACAGATCAATGAAATGAAGTGCAGCGCACTAAAGGAGCATTCAGTGATTTGGGTGATTTGGAAAAAACCCTGGTCCACCCCGTTAACAAGATGTGCACATGCACACGCTCTACAGTGGGGGAAGTACAACAGACCAACAGCACGTGCACCAAGGCCCGCCCCACTCGATCATGATTGGAGGAAGGCCCCTCTCATCCTGATTGGATGAAGGCTTTGCCACCCAAAGCCCAAACCGAAACTAGGGTTTTTTTTTACCCCAGGGGCTCACTGGGGACAGGGAGGAACTCCTTATATGGTCAGCACACTTTATAGTAGGGAGGATTATCCAAAAAAAAAGGAAAAAAAAGTGATATTTGAATTAAGTGAAATCACTGAATATACCTTTAAAGGTGGGATGATTGAATGTCGGCAGAACAGAAAATAACAGAAAAGTACAACGCACAGCTCTGATCCCCATAGTATTGAATTGGAACAGAACAAGGTAAGGAGAAACAAAAAAAAAAAAAAAAGAAAACACAGCAGGGTCGAGCTAAATGGAACACAGAAACAAAAGGCAGCCTAAATAGAACACAATAAAATAGAACGGGAACAGAGGGGCATTGTGGTGCTTTGTTTTACCTGTGGTAAATGGCAGCTCCTGTCAGCACCATGGAGTAGTCGTTTGTCCATTTGGACGTGTACCCCCAGCGCTCCTTGTTGCTGTCCCAGAAGTGACTGCGGGCCGGGTAGCCCACGATGCGCTCTGGGAAACTCTGCCATACCGTGAAGGCAAAGTCAACCTGGAGAGAGAAAGAGAGAGACAAGAGAATTGAAACATTCAGCGAGGGATGTACAGCATACGTGTAGCCAGGACACAGAAATGCGTGCACATAAAAGAGAAAAAGAGATCAACGTGACAAGCGAGGGGGAACAAAACACCCACAAAAGGCACCAAAGACCCTTAACAATTCCTCTGTGAACTAGCAACAGAGGAAACATCTTATCACGCATTAGAGAGAGGGAAAAATCAAGTAGACCTCAGATGCGAGCTGCGCCGCGCTGCACTACAATGCGCTACACAACACGATGCCATGTCCTTTAACGTCCGCTGTGAACACTGCAGCAGACTGCTCTTTTTTTTCTCCCCCAGAACATCAGAACACGGCTGTCGGCTGTATTTTATTATTTAGTAGCTACTGTATGGTTTAGCTCTCCTCTTTGAGATTAGCCACAGTCGTTGCTGTCGGGCAGAAACCGCTTATCTCTGGGCTTTAACACTTCTGGTGCCAACATAATTTTTCAGAATAAAGGCACTAGAGTGCCAAGCAGATGAGGGAGATTTTACTCTGAAACCCCACGCCTTCAGTTTCCCCCCAAAACCAGGAGGTGAAATCCTCCATTACTACATCGCCAGTGTAAGTCTGACCTCTCTTTAGAAGCGTAAATATTGTAACCGAGATGCATGATGAAGTCAGAAATTAGGACAGAACATCACGGTTATGATCAATCTGCGAGGAGGCAGCCTAGATTCCGAGAAAATAGGGAGGTTTGTCGGGCCGTAAACCAGGAAGTTAATGGCTGCAGAAGAGGGCTATGTAGGGACACCCAACTACCAGTGTGACATGGGTAGGCAGATTTGGTCATTTCAAACAATTATTTTAGGCGAGAACAATGGCTTCTATTATAGCATGCCAACTTTCCAAGAAGAGAATTAAAGCCTGCAGTTTCTATTAGCATAGATCCCCCATCCATGACATCACTGGTAGCTGGGTTTCTGAACAGACCACAGTCCTCCTCTGAGACACATACTGAGTGGAAGAAAATGCATTTAGTGAGGACCAATTATATGAAGATAGGTTGAAAATGGGTGAAGTGGTCCTTTAAGACAGCCCTCTCTCCACCCAATAGAAATGGAACAAGAGGCTGTGGAGAAATGTGATTAAGAGAGCTAATTGTAGGAAACGGGAGGGCAGATGGAGAAAGTGAGTGGGGAGAGTGTGAGAGAGAACGGTGAAACAAAGTTTCTGTGGTTTGCAGGATGGAAGTTTGGATTCTGAGATAGAGTTAAGTTCACAAGGAAATGGGAAGGGACTAGGCACAAAAAAAAACTATGATATAGAAAGAATTGAGAGAAAAACATGATCAGCCATGCCTGCATTTGGAGAGAAGGGACACTTTAAAACACTGTGTTGTCTCAAGAGGCCCACACAGAGAGAAAAAAAAGAAAAGATTTAGAGAAAGCGCCAGAGAGAGAGAGAGAGAGAGAGAGAGAGAGAGAGAGAGAGAGAGAGAGGCGAGGGGAAATCTGCGTTGGTTGCGCATGCAGTGCCACACAGACGGAGACGGTGAAGGCCTGGAGGCAGGCCAACACTGACATCATCTCATCAGTCCGTTCAGTAGCAAGTAACAAACAGAGAGAGACGGAAATGAAAACCAAACAGGAGAGCAGAGGAACGCGTATATATTGTATGTATTACACGGCTTTGTTGAATATTCAATGATTGGCTAATCAAGGCATTCTTGCAGTCTGTTATTTAGAAATAACCATTTAGAAATAACAGACCCGCTGTTCAGACCCGCTGTGTCGTGGAGGAAGTGTAACCTTGTAAGCCAATAGCATCATTTTCTAATCAATATTTCCTGCCTCGGCTTTGCGTCGGTCCTGCTTCACCCTGTCGGGGGTTTACTTTGCGATAATGACAATGACAAATACCGTGCCCATTCTGGTCTATATTGTGTTTGTGCTTGTTCCTGTAGCACAATGGCTTCCTTCCATCCCCCGGCCCACAGGGACCGTCCGCAGCTACTGTTGGTTTTCTAGGCTCTGCAAGGTGAAAATCCAATTAACTTCCTGGTAAAGATAGATAACCAACAGCAGCCAGGACTCTCCCAGGACCAGGTTTTGGAAAACCACTGTTGTGTCCGCACGTCCCCATCCTATCAGCTATCCTGGCAGCGGTTCCCCAAACAGTGTGCGGACGGACGGACGGACGGACGCACACACACTGGTGTGCAGTGAGTGCGTGCTTCGGGGGTTTGTGACAACCACATTGCAATACATAAAACCATACAAAGCTGGCCCCTCCAATGCATGGCTTTTGAAGATTACGTCATTATGGCAGCCACGTCTATGTCGTTTTCAATGTTTGTTTAGAGCACTTACACCGTAAAGTTGTAAGTCTATGGACTGTAATGTTTGTTTAGGTCATTCAATTATGACGCAAGACGCCATGTGGCCGATATAAATACAGTGGGCGCCCCTAACTTCCCACGAGTGTGATTTTTGTTTACTTATCAGTACTTTGTACACTACAGTATGTGTACAAACTACAAAGTACACATACAAAGTACAAAGTGTTAACTTAAATACTGTATGTTTCCTGTTATCTATGACCAGTGTAGAATAGATGACATGTGTTGCACTGTGAGGCAACGTGGGGACGTTTATGAAGGGGGGACCGGAAGGGGGTAAACCGGATGCTGTGATACTGTGTGGCAGTTGTGAAGTTAGAATGGCATGGTGCCGACAATAAAGTTGTGCTGATAAACTACAGTTGTTTTATTCGAGTAACACAAAGTACACATACTTCCCAATACAGAGGCCAATAGAGCGTCGCAGTCCCGCCCTCTACCATGGACCAGGAAATGATTCTCCGTTCATTTTCCTCATAGACATTTCAGAAAGTATTTATTTAAAGACGTTTACGCCGCGGACAAAGCCAACTCGAGTCGTGACAAATCATGACAACAAACACAATTTTTGGGTCCGAAAAAATAATTAGAAAGAAGAAAAAAACGGCAGGTTACAACACTTTTTTTGTTGTTTTTCTTCTTTGTATTTATTTGTTTTGTCCAAAATATTGTGTGTGTTGTCATGATTTGTCACAACTCGAGTTGGCTTCGTACGACGCTTAAAAGGTCTTTAAATAAATACTTTTCGAAATGTCTATGGGAAAAATGCATTGGGATTCATTTCCTGGTCCATGGTAAGGGGCGGGACTGCGTCGCTCTATAGTATACCCCAAACAAATGTTTCAATCATATTAAACCTGACATCCCTATTTTGGGCATAGTGGCATAATGGGAAATATTTTACAGTTTATATTTTCATTTCAAAAAAAATATTTAAAAAGAATAGCAAAAAAGAGCAAATCTACACATTGCATAGCCACATGTGAGCTTGTAGATCGGCTATTTTCGCTATGAATGCAAGTGTGCCTTTGCCACGAATGGTTTGAACTGCTGTGATAAAAGAAGGTTAGCGGATGGAATGCAACCACCCTAACAACTACTACCTGTACAGAGTAGACCTCTAGACAGAGCTTCTACCTTTACACACATTTTAAATTTGAGTCTTTTTCTTTTGTATAATATTTAAATAGTTTTGAGGAAAAATGCTGCTATTTGTCCCAAAATGACTGCAAAGGGTTGGTGCTATTCGTTTCAAAGAACTTTAAACCCGAACCCTATATAACATGTATATAACGATGCAATGTGACATAGCTCTGTTTACAAAATGCTCCCAACTGTATATACTTTCCCCATTTTCAACAGTTTTAACTTTTATTATACTGTATTTTGACTTTGACATTGCTTTGTCAATATAAACATGTTTTCTCATGCCATTAAAGCTCATTAGAATGGAATTGAAAAGCAGTGGGCGTGTCGTATGGTTCCAGCGTACCTCTGTGGTGGAGAGCACCGTGTCTTCATCCAGACTCAGGACAGCATCAGTTACAATGGTGTCATAAGGCAGGAACCTGCTGCTCATCACCTGCAGAGGGCGACATGGGGAGAAGCACATGGTCAACTCTGAAGAGGTTCAAAAAACAATCTGCATCCATGTTACTAACAAAGAAAAAACAACATAATTTCTTAGTTACAAACAATTCAACAAATAAAACATACTGTATACTTTTTTGATGGTTGCTATATTCAGCTATAGTGTAGATGTTCGTCTTACACAAACATGAAATTCCAACAATGAGCAAATCGGCTATTTTTGTCCTACACAAAGACTAAATTCCAATTGACAATGAATGGAGAATTTACGTCATTATGTAGACGAGCAAATCGGCTATTTCCTGTCCTAGACAAAGATTACATTCCCATTGACAATGAATGGATGATGTACGATAAGAGCGCCCCTCACTTCACAAGGGTGTGAGTGTTTGACACCGAGACCAACTACTGGATGAACACACCTGCACAGCTTAGTCCAGGAAGACACTGGTTGCATTCAGCGATGCAATATATATTTCCCCTAAAGCAATATCTTAGTTTTACCTACACTCTCCATATGAAATAGTATATTTATGATTTTTTTTATGAATGAATGAAATTATGAGAATCGCTTCATGGTCTTGGTGGCAGCAGCATGCACCAGCCCTCACAACGGTGCATGTTCCTCGGTTGACGGGTCTGCCTCATCCCAGTGCCCAAACCACGCTGAGGAGGAGAGGAGGGGAGGGATCCGAGTCATTCCGAGACGAGAGAACGTCGGATGATCGGAGCCCCCACCAAATCTCCTGGTTACATCAACATCGTTCATGTGAAGTGGGTTGCATGTGTTTATTTGTTGAAATGGTGGAAGTCTCTATAGTGACCAGTCACCACCACCACCGGATGACCGCGGCTCCGTCGGCGCGGCTGTCTGGAGCCTGCCTGACGGGTTGAAGCGTGTATTCTACAGTGGTCGCGGTCCGCGAGAGGATCAATGATGAATGGTAGATCATCATCATAGGGAATCAACGATTTTGATCATTACAATGAATAACCATAGACAAAGTAGTTCACATGAACGATGCTGTAGTGGCTGGGGCATTTGAGGGGCAATATATATTTTATATGCACCAATTAAAACGGCACACAGGACTCGTGTGATATTGCGCTTATGGTACAGTTACCCGTAAAAAACTCAATTTCATTGTAACTAAGATGTACGATAGAAATTCATAATATTGCGCAAATATACATTGTGTCCCTCCCAGCAGCAACAACAACCCCATAGCCTGAAGTGACCTGGCTCGGCCAATTGAATCTGTTTGGAAACACTCACTGCACTTCTGTGTACACTGGATACTTGTCTATATCTCCTTTAACTTACACCCATACTAATTGACCCATTTCTGTAATGTATCGTTACACCCCTACTAATTAAGGCTCTGTTCCATTTAGTGTACAGTGGTGTACTGTTTAATTTCAAGGACCCCCATAACTCTGAGAGTGCACAAATGAAACCAAATGTGATTTAATTAAATGTGTCAGAGTCACTGAAACTAATATTATTTAGTTAAGTCTGTGACCAATCTGCAAATAAATGCTTACCACTACAGTTGGGTGCCACCAATATTGTCCCTTATCATTTGACCCATTTAGGCCTGACCTCAACATTTAAAAAAATCCTTCTAAATCCTCCAGTTTTCTGAAATAAATATTTTCACGATTTTTCAAAAATAGCAGACCTACAAGCTCGTAGCGCGCCACTCGGTGGCGCGCTATGAGCTTGTAGATCTGCTATTTTTCAATAGCTAAATTATAACAATGTTTAAAACACCAAAAGGGGTTCCCGGCTTCCCGCCCAAAATGGGTTAACTGTCCTTTTGCGCAGATCACGCAAACCTCAGCAAAAAGAAAAGGACAATATCGATGGCCTCCAACTGTAGCTTTCTTCACAATTGTATTCATAAAGGTGGCTACTATCACCTTTTTTGGTGTTTTTACAACCCATGACATAGCCCAAGGCGTGTTTTTCCAACCCATGGCATAGCCCAAGGCGTATTTTTACAACCCATGAAATAGCCCAAGGCGTGTTTTTCGTGCAAAACAAATGCTCCTAGTTTGACCCGTCACATGCTACTCAAAGAAGAATGACTTTTTGTGTAAATCTTGCCCCGATTTTCAGCAGCTAGCTGTCACAAAGTTTCCCAAGGGAGTTGGGTTGGAAGACATTGAGAGGTGATATAGAAGAAACTTTTATGAACAAATTTGTCAAGAAAGCTATTGAAAGCATTTATTTTGCAGATTGGTCACACATTTGGCTAACTAATTAGGGGGCTTGGGAGCAAAGGTGTCAGGGTTGGCCCAGGATTTGTCCTGCACAATTAATCGACAAAAGATTGAGATCTATAGATTCAGACACCTGTGCAATCTCATTTTGTGAAGAATCATGAAGAATGGTGCAGCACTAGTTGGCTGTCCAATTCATTTTAGTTACTCTTATGTTTTTGTTTAGGTTTTCTTTTATATAAATATTTTCATGGAATAAATGAGAATCGCGATCTCTATTCTTGTGGAAGAAAGCCGAGATTCACATTTGAGCAAGAATCGTGCAGCACTACCCAGGTTTATTAGCTACACCCCTGGGTGGGAGGGGTGAGGGTGACAAGGCGAAGGTGGTAGGTTTGTGGGCTGCAGGGAGAGAAGGTGACAGGGTGAAGGGTGACAGTTCGAGCGTTGTGGCGTGGATGTAGGGTCTGAAACATCACAGTGTTGAGTTTATTTATAGAGAGGAAGTCTTTCATACTGAAAGCTGAAACGACCCTGAAGCCACTCAGTGAGAAGAGTCAGAGAATTCACTAGAAGTCAACCACCA